>NC_133162.1:79705666-80012500 GCF_040802235.1 Manis javanica | reverse complement strand
GGGGGCAGCAGAGTGTTCAGAGTGACTGAAGCCAGAGACTGCAGGTGGGGTTGGGGCCACCAGGGCCAGACTGCTCTGCAGGGGGGTGCAGGACTTGCAGGACACAGCATGGGGATGCCTCCGTGCATTTGAGTGGACAGTGTCCAGAGCTTAACTGCATCAGGTGGGGAGGCTATGTGACAACGCAGTCCCAGGTGAGCTCCAGAATGGGTAGAGGAGCCATTTCTGAGATGGGGACAGTGAGAAAGTGTGTGTGTGTGTGTGTGTGTGTGTGTGTGTGTGTGTGTGTGTGTGTGTGTGTGTGTGTGCGTGTGTGTGTTTTCAGAGGGATATGGAGCATCTGGTCATACAACCTTGCAGTGAGAAAGTGTGTGTGTGTGTGTGTGTGTGTGTGTGTGTGTGTGTGTGTGTGTGTGTGTGTGTGTTTTCAGAGGGATATGGAGCATCTGGTCATACAACCCTGCAGTCCTGTTGGCCATCCTAGCTCCCAGGGGACAGCCTTGAGGCACACCCATGGGCTCCAACGGCCCAACATGGACAGACTCGGTTGATGGCATGACAAGATTTGAAGGATTTTTCTGAACCCCCTGGACAGGTCAAATGGTGGCCCCAGGTGTGATCCCTGCAGGGTGCACATCACCACAGCCTCCACCCCTCAGCCAGCCTAGGCCAGCTGCACAGCTGGATCTCACCCAGGGAGCCCTGTCACAGATGGGTGTGCTTTAGTGCTGCCCCGAGGCCTAGGAACTGGGTCAGCCATGGCCCCTGGCCCGTGGCACTTCCCTTCTGACAAGGAGGGCAGCAAAGTCAGTTCCTTGGCTCTACCTAAATGTGCTCACTGGCCTTGGAAGAAGCAGCATTGCAAATAGGGAGTATTTGTGGACCAAAACCATAGTTGCTGAATGAATCCAAGTTCTTCCCTGTAGCCTTCAAGTGCTTGTGTGATCAGGTGCCCGCTGCCTTCTCCTCCTTCTGATGTGCCCACCAGGCCTCCTTACACACACCCAAACCTCCATCACAGCAAAGCCCTGCGTGGGGCTGTTTTAACTAGAGTAAACCCATGTGCACACCATGCCTCATGCATCTCAGCTTCAGAACAGTGCTAGGAAGGAGGCTCTGTTTTCCCTTTTTGCCAATGAGGAGATTAAGATTAAATAGTAAGTGGCAGATCTGGACCCCATGCCTGGCAGAGGACCTGCTCCTTAACCATGTCCCTCTGTCTGGAAAAAGGACACACTCCTTCCTGACTTAGGCTCTTCACCAAGCTCTGCCTGTGAACAAGGAGGCCCTCCCTCCACCTTGGAAAGCACTTCTAACTCTCTCTCTCTCTTTAGGGGGTTCCATTTGACCATCACCTCCTCCAGGAGCCGTCCGGGACCTCCCTACCCAGAGTAGGCTCCCTGCTAGTGCTTCCTCAGAGCACTCTGCTCACATCTCCACGCACTGGCCATAAATGGAAGTGGGTGGCTGGTTCATGGACTTGTTGTCTGACCCCCTGTGCACCCCAGGACTATAGGCAAGTATCTTTCTGTCTCATTCACTACTCTGTCCCCAACACCTAGTACAATGTCTAGAATGGGGCAGGCCCTTGGGAAATATTTGTGGAAGGAAGGAGAGAGGCAGGTGAGGGCTGCCCAGCCAGTTGCCCACTTGTAGGGATAAGCCTTCCAGAGACAGCCTCAGCATCACCAGCTCTGCCAGCACCTGGGACGTTCCCACCCTCCTCTCCTGGGGACAGGCTTCCCCATGCCAGGTCAGGCACTTTGTTGTCCTTCAAGCATGTGTGGGCATCCTTCTCTTCCTTTCCAAGCCTGCTCAGAGGCAAAAGGAAGCTCACCTTTACTAGGCTCTAGCTCACCTTTGCTAGGCTCTCATCACCACTGTGGGTGTCCTGAGGGATGGGCTTCACTCAGCACCATGAAACTGTGGGTGTATGAGTAACTGGCCCAGGTTGGCCTAGTTGCAGAGGTGAGACCAGAACCTTCTGGTGGCCTTTCTGGTCTCCAGCAGTGTATTAAGAGCTTAAAATGCAGCAGTCACTTCCTCCCTCAGTTTTGACAGAGGGGCCTACATGGCAGGCAGCAGATACCAAGATGAGGGCGAGACAAATCACACGTGCCAAGTTCACAAAGGGAATTCTGCCAGCCTGTTTCACAACCTGTCCCCCTGCCGGCTTCTAGCTTGGTGACATTTCCAGCAACAGTGAGAAAAAACAAAAGTTGCATTGGGTTAAAGGCTGAGTCCTGATGATGGTGCTTCCAGAGGCCTCACCCAGGCATAGACATGCACAGACCTCAGCGCAATCTCAGGGGCTCCAGTCCTTGCTGGGAACAGTGCCAGTGCGGGGAGGATGGGAGTCATCCCGAGGGCCAGGACCCAGCCCCCAGGGCCTGCCTGCCTGCCTCCTCCTGTAAGTCTCCCTCCAAAAGGGGAACTCATGGGTGAAAAGGCAAAACATGAAGAACAGGAAACCCTCTCAGCCATGGAAATCCTGAAGATGTCTCTGTCTGCTTAGAATTTTTCTCATTTTTCTACAAGGAATAAGAATTTCTTTTAAACTCAGAATTATCACTTTAACTTTAAATGAATGTTAAAAAAAGGGAAGGCTGAAATTAGACACCTACTGTGCACATTTGAGGGGGTGCTGTGAGGGGCGTAAGTGCTGAGAGTCTGAGGATAGTTTGGCTAAGGGCTACTGGCAGACCTGGGAGAGGCTGAGGGCTTCAGGCTCTACCCTGTGCCTCTGACTGTGTCAGGCCCACCCGAGAAAGGTGGTCTCAACATGCTTCATGCTGATTCTTGCCCCCAGCAAGGCCTTGCTCCAATAAGAGCCTCAAATGGGGCGCTAGATGATGTGTGACTCAGTGATGAATATGCCCCCTGTAGAGTGAGCAAGGTCCCTGCAGACAAGACACAGCCTCCTGCCCCTGGACCCACAGCCTATACCTGCTAGGTCACACCTGCAACAGGGGAACCCCTAAGAAAGCCACCAGTAACTACACTCCTGGTTCTCAAAACCCAGCTGCAGACGCAGGAGAAATAAATTAACTCACAGTTCCGAGGCTGCAAGAGGGAGAAGAGTCTGTGCATGTCAGCTAGTTTACCCCCTACACATGACAGATGGGGAAACTGAGGACCAGATGAAGCCAACAGCTCTGGGAGACCCTGTGGCTTTTCTTCTTTAACATCAGCATGCTATGCACATGCAAGGGGCTGTCTCTGGGGCTGATGAGTTTCTTGGCAAAACACCCTGAAGCCCCCTTGAGGAATGTTGTAGAGAATCTTTAT
Source organism: Manis javanica (assembly GCF_040802235.1). Taxonomy (NCBI): domain Eukaryota; kingdom Metazoa; phylum Chordata; class Mammalia; order Pholidota; family Manidae; genus Manis; species Manis javanica. The sequence goes on along the minus strand of NC_133162.1, from coordinate 80,009,212 downwards.
GCACAGTGTGGACTATTGGACAAGTCTTTAAATTCCTTTCAAGAAAAAGAAGTGGTTTGAGAATGAGATACGAATTACAAAACCAAGTTCTCCTCCCTTCAAAACCATAGGGTTTATGCACACAATGGAGCATTATACAGCCCTAAAAAGGAAGGAAATTGTGACACATGCTATTTGGATGGACTTCAAGGATGTTATGCTAAGTGAACTAAGCTAGTCAGAAGAAGATAAATTCTGTAAGATTCCACTTATATGAAGTGTCTAGAGTAGCTGACTTCATACAGACAAAAAATAGAATGGCGGTTGCCAGGGGCTGTAGGGAGGGAGGAATAGGAAGCTGGTATCTATGGGTAGTGAGTTTCATTTTGGGAAGATGAAAAAGTTCTGGAGATGGAATGTAGATATGGGCAAGACAGAGAGGTAATCTCTACAACAGGCACAATCAAAAGCAAATGAGGAGACAAATGTAATGTGATACTTATCAGGGAAAAGTGTAAAGTCTACGATCTGCACTCAAGGGTCCGACTGTGCAGAGGGGGAAGTGGCTCAGCAGTAGAACATGTGGCCTCTATGACTCTGCAGGAAGCTCACTGTGATACCATATGGTAGTGGGTTGCTGTAACAGAGGCATAACTTGCAGAATAAAGGAGGATGAAATCCCTCTCCCTTCTGTCATGGAGAGATGTCAGACCATCAGACTAGAGGAAGGGGAGAGGAAGGGAAGGAAGGGGGAAAGAATAAAAAGTAAAAAAACTGGGGCTGCTTAGCTAAGCTGACCCCTGGGGCAGAATGGATATAAGGTAACAGCCTCAACTCTCTCTCTCTAGGAGGGAAGGATGGAAATGGTTGGAAGTGCATGAAAGAGGGGTTTTCCCTTCCTTAGCATCAGCATGTTATGCCTATGCAGGGGGATGTCTCTAGCGGTGATGAGTTTCTGGGCATCATACCCTGAAGCCCCCTTGACCAGATGTTGTAGAGAATCTTTGTGCACAATGTGGGTGGGCTATTGGACAAGTTCTTGAATTCCTTTCAAGAAAAAAAGAGTGGTTTGAGAATGGGATGTGAATTACAAACCTAAGTTCTCCTTCCAACTTTTTCAGAATGTCAACTGATTGCAACTCAACTTAAACTGTCCAACAATCAACAACCCTCTTAACTCCTATGACCATTCCTGATGGAATGTAGATCTGGGCAAGACAGAAAAAAATGATTTCCACAAATCAGATCCTTAAAAACTAAACTCTCAATTTCTCCATGATTTCACAGTACCAATCGCACCACCAAATTTCCCCACGTGCCTCCTGCCCAAACAACTCCACTGACCTAGACATGATTGAAAACCAGACGTAACAAAAAAGATTCATCTTCTGTGGTGCTCAGACAGTAGCTGAACAAACAGTTGTCAAGTAAAAACCCAGCCCTCAGAGCGCATGCACCTTGGCCATGAAAAGCACACCTAGGGCCCTCCCCAAGGGCTTAGGATCCTTCCACAGGCACTTCCAGCATCAGTGGTTTGATTTACAAGACTGTCACAAACTAGAAAGAAAAGTGGCTGCTAATGGCAGACACATTGATGGGTGATACTGAGAAGAGACAAAAATGTGTAAGGCAGACAAAACTTTCAACTCTATGCACTGTAACCTGGGCCTCCAGGCAAGGAAAGCAGTATACCTTGAAAAGGTCCAAAGCCGTCACTGGCCGCAGCAAGAACTGGCACAGGAGATGGTGTCTGCGTGGACTTGAAAACCCCACCAAGCCTGCTCCTGCCAGTGTGAGGTGATGCTGCGGAAGTTGCCACACAGGCTCAGCACCCCTTTTTATTAAGTCAGGGAGGTGAAGAAAACACCTCAGAAAATATCTACCCCCAAAACAGCCACCATTATCAAAATCCTATAAAATGAGAACAGCCATGGGACTCTCAGGCCTGCGAGCCAGATGCTGCTTGCTAAAGCACAAGAAAGTGGGCTTTGCAGTTTGACTCCTGGCTCCACCATGAACCAGTCATGGGACTTGTGGCCATTTTCCAAGCTTTGGCTTCCTTGCCCATAAAAGGAGGTAACACACCCACCTTCAGGGAAGAGTCTGTAAAATACTTAGTACTAAGTCCTCCAAACTATTATTTCCATAACCCATACAAATGAAAGGACAATTCAAAGTCACAAAGAATAGCTTAAGCTTATTCCAATCACCAATTCCTTTCAATGACCAGCTAAAGAATTCAACTTGTTCTCAGCATCCCCCAGAGGACACCAGGATGAACAGTGAGATCTGCCCAGAGATAGTGACTGTGCCCCGGCCACTCCCATCAGTGCTGTCCCACCCTGCCTTACATACATCCCAACACTGTTTTCAAGTTCTATTGGTTCCTCAGTGAAGCCTTCCCATCAGACCAAAAAGTAGAATCAACTAGAATTTAGAAGAGTAAGCCAAATGACCTTTAAAATCTCATCTTCTAATTACTAGATTCCCAGACTTGGGGCTCTAGTTTTTTTTTCTCTATTTTTTCACATCTATCAAAAAGTTATAATCATGAATGGCCTAAAAATTAAATTAGCTACAAAGGAAGTCAACCCAGTGTGGCATATAGCAACAAAAAAAACTATGAATTACCTAATGGCTCAAAAATAGGGAACAGACTGAATAGGGTACAGTCACCCATAATAGAACTCACTGAAGCTATGACAAAATTATGTTAGAGGTTATGTAGTGACATGAAAAAAAATAATAATATATTAAGTTTAAAAAGCAGGTTAATAAACACTAAGTCAATATGATCCCATTTTGGTACATGTATGTATGTGTATAAACATACATATCCATACATACACATATACATATAGTATATATGTGCATCACAGCCATATACCATAAATTTTAAAATTTACAACACATAAATTTATTGTAAAACACATAAATTTATTACAGATACATATATTTATAAATGGGAAGAAAACAAATGCACCAATACCAAATATTCATAGTGGTTGATTTTTGGTACTAAGGATATGAATGATGTTTGTTTTCTTTTGTGTTGTATTGTATTTTTCACTTTTTCTAAACTGCCCACATATTACTCTCATAAAAATGGTGTTCTTTTTGTGACTCATGATTTCCTCTCTCCTTTCATTCAGATGGTGGGAATCGATGCTCCCCTTTAGAACACAGTCCTACTGAAGTCGCTAAGGGATAAGGACTGTGTTCTCAGTGCCCGGCTGCAAATTCTCATTGCTAACGGCCTCTATCTGCACCAGCATTATTGACCAGTGAATATGGAGCTGAGGAAGCACCAAGGAAAATCCACCCAAAACAACACTCAGTCCATCTCCCATTCTGTGAGGATCAAAATTGGTGAGTCTCTTTGCAACCAGCCTACTAGCTAGCAAATACCAAAAGGCCATGACTTCTTCCCTCTAGCCATACCAACGTGTGCCATGACCAAAGCCTGTGCAAGTGCCACCTGGCCCTAAGTGCAGCCTGAAAATTGTTTTGCTTAGAGAACACACTACCTCCTGGACACTAAATTAAAACATGCAATTAGATTTCCATTAAGTTACAGCAAATTCTGCTGAATTGATCTAATCGGCCTGCATTCCTATATGACATCATGCTTTAAAGGCTTGGCCTGAACATAAATACTTAATGTAATAAATACAGTCTGAAATACTTGATCTCCTTGGCAGTTTAATTGATCTACTACAGCAACTGACAGGAAAAATTAAGTTTGTTCTGTCTCGTCTCTGCCAATGGCACATTTTCATCAGAAAGGCATGTGAACTACAATTTAGGTTACAAGCAGAGCAAGAAATCACACACTGATTTTATGTTGAATGCTCAGGTTAAGAGTAACAGAATCAAGCAAGGGAATGAGTATGTGGATTTATGAGAACTTCAACCCAGATACTGTAGTTCATTTCTTTTTGCTTTATAAGTAAATAAATAAATAACAAATAAATAAATCTATTTTTTGATTCACAATACCAGTTCCTTACAGCTCACAAGGAGCATGTGATTGGGAATGCTGGCAGATGCCTACAATATTTAAACAAAGAGTTTTTAGATGCTGTGGCTAGGTGTGCTCACCAATAATCAAACACACAACGTCAAATTCACACCCAGACATTGTCCACCAATGGGCCCCCTGAAGTATTCTCTTCAATCTCTGAGTTACGGTTTTCAGTGCCTTTTTACCAGGACTTGTGTTTATTTTTGCACCCACCTCCCCTCCCAAACCTGCTATAAGTGCTCCTCACCCATTCTCACCCCCCCTCTCCTGATGCCAGAATTAAACTGCCCTGTTTTGGTACAAAGTAAGCACTTGAATATTTGGAAAAGGCAGACAGGGAGGGAGAGTCTATCTTTTATGACCCAACTGGTATATTTTAGTCCCTCAAAGTTGCCATCTCCCAGGTTCTAATCTTCCTCAATAGTCCACAGAAAGAAAAGCTGTGGTCATGACAGAGTTACCCAATACGATTAATGCCAAAATCCCCAGTTACTCTGGCAGGTTTTTCTGGCCGGATCCCACCCCATCTTAATTCCACCTATCCCAGGTACAGGCACTACCTCAACACCTGTTCAATCACTCAGGGCCAGCACCAGAGTCCTGTTTCTGCTTGGATGTCTTTGAAGGGGAAAACAAATAAATGACAACACCCAGATCCAAGAACCCTGGCACAGCCAGAGCAGCAGTAGGACACATGCTCTGGACAGTCCGAGGCCAATCAGCACCACCCTCCCTCCTTGCAGCAGCCAGAACTCTGGACCGGCAGGCTGCTTCTCCCATTGCCTCTGGGCACAAGCCAGAAACCTTCTGCTCAGCCCCTGCACTCCAGGGTCCCATTGATTAGCAGGAAGGGCAAACCCATCAGCACCCTTAGGAAATGGCTTCCGGAAAGTGAGTTGCAGTTTTTAAAGCCAGAGAATGACAGCAGGTGCCTGTAAAAGGAACAGAATCAATATAGGGTGTGGGGTGCTGCACAGCGGGACACCTGGGTCCCTGACTTATCCTACCTCTGACAGACAAACAGTGTGACCTTGGACAGTCCTGTCCCTCTCTGGGTCTCAGTTTCCCCACTATATCCTGGAGAAGTGGTGGTAACATACTCATCAAGAGGATTCCTTACAAGTCTTATGTGCTAGGATTCTCCACTCCAGCCTTCCTGACATCAGCTAGGCATGGAGGGGGCTATAGGCCTTTTGCTATAAGGGTTGACCACCTTCTGCCCCTCAGGTTTCTGCTCCCAAACACTGTGCCCTCATAAACAAGCCAGGAGGGCTGTTTTCCCAAAGTGGCACATGCAGTGGACCCCATGAACTATGCTTTGGAGGCTGGGATGCTCTCCCACTGCTTCAGAGGTCCAAACCCAAATCCCAAGTGACCTCTCGACCCTCATCAACCTAACCCTGACAGTAATCACCAGCACCTACGGACACTTGGATGTGCCGAGTACAGATACACGCCCTGACAAATGGGCACTATTGGTTATGACCATCATGGTCCTCATTTCCCTGCTGAGGAGACTGGGGTCTTCCCTAAGCTGCCTTTATAACGAGAAGGTGGCAGTTATGGGCTGTGGCTAGTTGAGCTCCAGAACCTGGGCTCACCTTGAGACCATGCCGTCCTCTCCTAGGCCAGTGGCTCCATCCGACCTCATGCTACGCCTTTCCCTCGGTATGCCAGCCCTGCCGGCCTCAGTGTCTTTGCTCACGTGCTCTCTCTGCCTGGCGTGTTCTCACCCGCTGCGCAGCTACTATGCTTCCTTCAAGCCTGACCCAAGGATCTTCTCCGGAAAGCCTTCCTCACCCCTGTGCAGAAGAGTTTCTCCCTCCTCCGCACTTTCTTCAAACTGCGCATGCCCCGCTTGGCCCCATGAGAGCACATGACTGTGTCACATGAGGTGGGCTTCGTGGTTGGCCTGCCTCCCCAAGCCCACCCCCAGCCTGTGAACCCATTTGGGTAGGGATGTGTCTAATTTGTTGCCAAATGCCCGCCTATGGTTCAGAACCTGGCAGAACAGGCCGTATCTGGGAGCTGAATGAAGGACCAGAGGGCCAGGGTCCAGCAGGCAGCCAGAGGTGCAAAGCCGGGGCCAGTTAACTGAGGTCTCCCAAGTGAGGCCCAGAGCAGCACGCCCTCTTTCCTGCTTTACACAGACTTAACTGCCTTTCACTCTCCAACAGACTATGTTAGAGGTAGAGGTGAGTGGCTTGGAAGTATCTAGAGGTGAGTCAGATATGGCCAGTGCCCTTCAAGTGCTGATACTCAGGATTGGAAAGTAGGATAAATTGCAAAACAAACACGACAGCTCATGTCACAATGCCAGAGTATCCTTGATACCGCTACCAGTCAGTCTCCAAAGAGTCAACCTCCCAGTATTCACTCCTGTGTGGGGTCCCCTCCACTTAAGTCTGGGTTGGCCCTGTGACTGGCTTTAATCTATAGGATGCAGGAGAAGCACCACTGTGCCCATTCTGAGTGTAAGCCTTAGGAAGACCTGGCATCTTCTGCTTTTACACTCAGGAATCAACCACCATCCAACCCCACCTGAAGCTTACCACAGGGAGAGAGAAGAGGGTTCCCAACCTCCCAGCATCCCTGCCAAGACACCTCACGAGAAAGTGATACCATCTTGTATGTACCAGCCCCAGCTGCTATGTGACTGATCTCAGGCAAAAGTCCCCACAGAATGGCCTGGCTGAGCCTGGCCAGTCCTCGGCATCAGGGAGGGAATAAAATAGCTGGGCAGTTCTGCTGCCGCAGCTTTAGTTATACTTAACTTTGAGATAAAGCAAAGCAATACCAAACCTGGAAGGGAGATGGTAAGAAAAGAAAATCACAAACCAATCTCCTCATGATCATAGATGCAAAACCTCTAGACACAATACTGGTAAATTGAATCCAACTGTCTGTAAAAAAGATAACATGTCATGTCCAATTTGGGTTTATTCCAAATTGGTTCAACATTAAAAAATCAAGAAATGTAATTTACTGTATGAATATACTGAGAAAGGAAAATCCTGTGATCATTTCAACAGCAGCAGAAAAAGTATTTTTGATGGAATTCAACATCCATCATAAACATGATTTTTTAAAATAATAATTAAAACTCTCAGAAAATGAGGGCAAGAAGAAAATATCTTTACTTAATAAAGGAATTTTTTCTTTTTAAAATAGAGAACATGATTGTGAAACTCTGAGATGAACAATAGGCAAAGACAGGTCACAAAGAACACATATTGTATGATTCCATTCATATGAAATGGCCATAATAGCAATACCAAAATGGTCAGTCTATAGAGAAAGATTAGTGGTTGCTTGGCAGAGGGAGAGGGGTGGCAATAAAGAATGGCTGCTAAAAGGTACAGGGTGATGAAATGTCCTGAAGTTGATCATAGCAATGCTTGTGCAACTCGCTGACTATAGGAAAAATCACTGGGTTGTATACTTCAGTGAGTGAGTTGTATAGTGTGTGAATCATATCTCAAAACAGCTGTTATAAAAAAATAGAATAAGGCAAGGATGCCCATTACCCAACTTCTATCCAATACTGTACTAGGCATTCTAGCCTATGCACACTAGAAAAAGAAATGAAAAGTATAAGGATTGGAAAGGGAGGGACAAGTTGTCTTTATTCGCAGATGATCTGATCATGTACGTAGAATATCATAAAGAATCCACAAGTAAGCTTAATTACTTGGATGAATCTCCTAAACATGATGCTGAGCCAAAGAAGCCAGTCATGAAAAATATATACTGTATGAATCCGTTATATATATATATATATATATATATATATATATATATATATATATATATATATATGGAAAGATTGAAAAAGTCAAGACTAAATGATAGCATTTTAGAATGCCTATTTAGGGGGTTGGCAAAGCTCCATTACCATACAAGTCAGCACAGGGTTTCGTTCAGGGGGCAAAAAGGGACCAGGGACTTGGGGGCTTCTGGGTCTGGGCAAAGTCCTGGAAGGTGGTTATGTAGGTGCTTAAAATTGGTCATTAAGCTCTAGATGAATGTTTCATGAATTTTTCTAATGAATATTACATTCCACAATAGAACAACTTTTAATTGTTTTTCTAAACTGGGATTTTTTTTTAACCACACACAGGAAAAAGTGATTAAAAAGGAATGGAGTGTGTTTTCAGGGAACTCTGTAAGGAAGAGGTTGTCTCTGCCTCCGAGCTTAGCCTTGGTTGGGCAAATATTTATTGGTCAATAAAGCCCTTTTGGTCTATCTGCAGATTCCAACGTGAAGAAGGGCACATGCTTGGTTAACTAAGGGGCCTTGCTTAGGAAAGACATGGCCAGACCTTTCCCCAGCACTGGACACACTGCCCCTCACCTGGGCACAAGCAATGCAGAGCCAGGACTGCTATCTAATTGCTAGCATCTACTGAGCACCACTGCACACCAGCACCGTGCGTCACACACAGCATCTCCTCCAGCCCTCACTGTTTCTGATGCCTGAGTGCTAGGAGTCCAGTGGGGAGGTGGGGCCATGTATGTCTGCCGAGTGATCCTCCCAGACCCAGCCTCACAAGGGATGGCTGGGGCCACTTCACCTCCCCACAAGGGGACAGGAGGGTAGGGTAAGAAAGGGTCAGACCTCATCCCCCACTCCTTGCTCTGTCACTGTTTTCTCACCTCAAGCCTGACTCCAGGACCCCACACCAGGGACTGATGTCCTCCATGTCCGCCTTGCCAGCAGGCTGCCTCCCCCTTCCCACTGCCCCCTGCAGTCTGGGAAAGTCAGCTGTGATGCCTCCTCCCTGTGCAGGAGAGCGGCTGTGACTCCCAGGCATGAGCAGGACTGAGTTATGAAAGCTCTCCCCTGCAGCTGTAATTAGCTTCCACCTCCCACCCAGCTCTCTGAATCACAGGTTAAAGGCAGCCAGGCTAATGCGCCAGGGAGAGGGCCTCCCCCCTCCCTCCCCCACCCGCAGCACTCCATCGTCCTGTGGCCAGCACTTCCCCGGAACAAACCCAAGCACCTCCCTCGGCCATTAATAACCTCCTGTTCATTAATGAATTGTGAACACAAGGCTGGCCATTAAGACAGCACAGGAAAATTCTTTGTGTTGCAAAGGCTTTTTCTCTGGACACCCATTATTGTTATGCAAACCCTCCCTGCATGGGGGAGGATCCTGCTGCCTTTTCAGTTGAGAGCTTCCATGGAACACCCAATAGGGAAACACACTAACTACAGGCCCAGCCAGAAGGGGTCCACTCTGACCATCCAACTATGCAAAGCACATTGCCAGTCAGTGGTGAAGCTCCAGGAAGGGAATGGGTGCCCTGACCAGGGATAGGAAGGAATCCCCATTACTGCCAAATTTAGAACAATGGGGACTAAGAGGTGAATGTCCGGTGCAATAAAGTTCAGAGAAATGGAAGAAGTTTAGGAGAAGCAGACCTTTCATTGGGTCCCTTAAAAGTGAAGGGGACCCAGTGACTTGAAAATGAGAAAGGAGAAATCCAGTTAATAATAATCATGTTTGTTGAGCACCTCTCATATGCCACACACACTGTTCTGAGAACCTGAGATGTTCTAACTCAAGCACTCCCTCCATGCACACACCACCCAGCACGTCCCCAACACTGAGCCTGCTGAATAAGGACCCCCAGCACTCCAGCCACAGAGCTGCATCTCAGCTGCCCTGAGCAAGCCCTGGGACCTGGCTGGCAGCAGAGTGCCATCCCCCACATAGGATGACAGTGCTGTGGCAGACAACAAAGGTCTGAAGGTCTCCGTCCTCGCCCCTGAGGCAAGATGACCAAGTCAAGCTCCAGTGTGTGCTGTGACAGATTGACAGATTGTCCAAAGACAGGGGTATTTCCAGCCCAAGCTTGGTTTCCCCACCTCTCCAGCAGCTTCTGAACCTCAGAGCCCTGCTCTCAACAGGTATCTCCAAGGAATGAAAATTTGTCTCTCTAATTTCCTAAGAAAACCATATTCAGAGTTTTCTGCTGCCTACTTGTCAGTCTGTGAGTCAAAGCTCAGCAAAGTTGCTGAGACCTGCTCCCCTTCACATTGTCTGAGCCACTTTCCCCTATAATCCAAAGATAAAAAAGTAAAACTGAGATCTACTGGCATGCTCTGGGCCAGTCACAGAGCTTCCGGGACCTGTCCACCTGACTCACACAGCTCTATACTCTAAGAGACCAGTGTTGGGGGAATGGGGGGCACACAGGGCACATTCCTTCCACATCCAGAGCCCCAATCCACCCAGCTTGCCCTTTTCCTCCCTGTAGTGATGCCTGCTTAAGGAGCTGAAGATAGCCAGTATTCCAAGAGCACTCCTGTTTTCAGAGTACATTCAAAGCCAAAGAGTTTCCAGGTGAGTGAATGCCCATGATATTATGATAAAGGACCTAAGGATTTCAAGGACCACACTTAGAGGACCTCAGCAAACTGTACCTCAACAACTTCCCAACCCCACCCCCAGCTATCCCACCATTACTCCTAGAAGCTCTCTCCATAGTCCCCAGGTAAGGATGTCACAGCTGTCACAACAGTGTCTACAACTGAAAGATCAGGACCCCCAATTCAGTTCTTCAACCTATAACTATGCATAGCTCTGGAGCCAGTGGTTGGGGGTCTCCACATGCCTCCTGGGAGAACTGACCCTGCCCAGGGGCAGTGGGAGCCCTGCATTTCCCTCACACTCTAGCCAGGTGCTGCGTGCAGCACAGGACAGCCTTGGCTTAAATCCTTGGGACCTGGTATGGAGACACAGGTCTGGAGTCTGGGCCTACCCAGAACACTTACTATCTTCATTCCAGGGCTGTCTGATCCCGCTAGAACCCCAAAGCCTAGGGAGAGACGCAAGCATTGGTTTGATCTGGGAGCTGAAATTCACTTTATTTCTTCTGGGTCATTTGCAAGCTTCCACAAACCTGGATAAATGGATTGGGATCTCTGGGCTGAAGGGACTACAGTGCTCAGCTTATAATGCTCTTGGCCTCTGGGAGTCCTGGCTGAGCCCAGGCCCCTCCCCCAGGGCTCACACCCTGTGGACTTACAGCTGTCCTCACTTGCTGGGGAGAACCAGATGCCCATCCAGGGGAATGAATGAACAGATGGCATCTGGGGGAAATGACACATCTGCATCCTATGGAAAGCAACCTGGACCTCAAAGGGGGGACCTAGCTGAATAGTGACATGTGAACAAGTGACTTCCCCTCTGTGAGCATAATTTCTCACTTGAGAAAAGAAGGTTGGGCTTAGAAGCCCGGGTGGGTGACTTACAGGACCAGCATGCCTGAAGCTCCTCCCAGCTAGCTGAGCCAGTCTCATCATTGGCCAGAAGCCTCTGGGAAGCAGAGCTCAGGCCACAAGCCCTGCCAGCATCTGGCCACTGAGCCATCTCTGGGGGTGCACTGAGGTAAGAGAGGCCAGTCACAGCCCAAAGGTCCTGGTGCTGAACATGGGGTTGCCCCTCTCTTGGGTCCAGATTGGGCCATGCACTTAATTTCTGCAGCTTGGGGAAGCCTAGAAGGAGATGTGAACTGCAAGACTCTGAAAGCCATCCTGGCCCCAAACCACTCAATAAATGTTCCACAAACAATCAAGAAGTGAACCCCAGGGCATCCAGAAGTCAACTTACAGGTATAGACTTATTACCCCAGGGCCTGAGACAGAGGTGGGGTTCCCCAAGCACACCTTCAGGGACATAGCCAAGCCTGTCTGGAGTGAGACTTCTAGCTTGGTATACTTTGCTCCCAGAAGTGCTACCACCTGGGGTCAGACACTTTTAGAAGACAAAGATACCCCAGCCAATACCAGCTGTTATGTCAGAGCAACCCAGCTCCACTCACTAGCTATGCCAGTATGGAGCTCTTTCTTGATACAATGTTAATGGAGCTATGCTGAGAATTAAGTGGGGCTAAGACATGAGAAGGCCTGGCAGAGCACAGAATAGGTTTTCAATGATTGCTCATTTCCCACCCTTTCCAACATGATTTAGCTCGTCAGAGACTACAAAGCCAGCCGCTCCAAGAAGCCAGATGAGAATGGACTGTGGTGGGCGAGGGGGTCCGGATAAGCTAGATGCAGGAGGGGGACTTTGTGGGGGCTGGGGACCCCCGAGGAGGAGTTATGTCTGCAAGGAGAGGAACACAGAAAGCAGAGGTAGGAGGGCATGGAGGAAAAGCTCCCCTCACAAAATGCCAAGCCACATTTTATGGCCTGACCAACGATGCCCAGTTTGGCCCAAAGACCAGGAGGCCACATTTAAAAATTGGGAATATTTAAAATAAAGATCCAGACTTCCAGCTTCTGAAATTTCAATAGTTCTGGCAATGCTGTGTCCACATACCCGCATGGCCACAGTGGGGGAACTTGAGCAACATCTGACTCAAGTAAGCAAATGGTCCCCTATCCACCCACCCATCCCCATCTCTGACCAGCCCAGATCTGAGAGTGCCCCTTAGCATGCTCCTCAAAAGTGGTTTCTGACCACTTAGAGTAATGTGCCCCCTCAAAGTGGGAAAATAACAGATAGACCAAGAGGGTCGCGTGTCTCAACAAAGTGACTGGGGAACTCATTTACATCTAGGGAAGCAAAGACGATGCCAGCGCACACACACTTCCTGCATCGCCTGCCTGGCTCCGGAAACATGTGAGCCTGTCACTGCCCCAGCACACCTCATCCCCCTGCCTATAGTCAGGAGGGACTTCTCACAGGGATATGAGGCTGTCCAAGCAAGTGCCCGCCCAGCTCACAAAGCTGCACCCTGCTTTGGTGAGCACGCTGTGATCCCTGCCACCTCCACAGGCTCCTGCACCCCAAGCTCCCACCCACCCTGCAAGGGGGTGTCCAAGGAAAATCTGTTTCCAGTGAGGCAGGCCCCAGGAGTCAGAGCCCAGCCAGAAAAGCTTAGGGAAGGGCCAGAGGGGAGTAAGCACCAATGAGGGAAGAAGAGGACGGGGTGACAAATTTGCCAGTGCCCCCACCAGCCCCTGCCTCTAACCTGAGCCAAGAAGATAAAGACACAGGCCCTGCTCTGCCTCCTCTCACCTCTGCCTCAGCTTCCCAGCACAGAGGCTGTCACCCTGTCTGCCCTGCCTGGCAGTCTGGCCCCCTCCTTCAGCACTGTGGGCTTCCCACTGGGCCCTAGCCTGGCTAGTCAGAGCCCCACAGACTTCCACAGCAAAGGGACATGTGTATCACCTCCAATTCAGGAAGCTGGAATGGAGCAAGCAAAGACATTTATAAATTTGATGTGTAAAGATGGTTAGTCCCAGGAGATGAGCTAGCCCTCACCAGAGCAGAGAGGATTTGACAGAAAGACACAGGATTACTCCCTCACTCAGACAGCTCCTTGAATGATACCTAAATCCTATTGGTAACCTCCTTTCAGAAGCCCCTTCAATTGAAACCCCATCTCTTTAATGCCCTCTTGTCCTAGTGTGTCCTGTGAATGTCCCAAAGCTACTCTGGTGGGGGCAGTGGGGAGGCAGGCTCCATATGGCCGGTGGAGTTGAAGGAGGCATTAGGAGGGGCAGAGTTGGACAGAGCTGAGCCTCTAAGGGAGGGGATTTACCCAGCTGCCTGGACCACTCAGAAGTGGCTATGGGCCTCAGGGCCCCACCCCACCACCAGTGGAAAATCCAAACCCAGGAGAGTGGCATTCAGGGCCTTTAAGCTCTGGCCCCTGTCGGACACCTCTGCCTTCTCTCTGAGCACTCTCCCAAGGGCACCAACATATCAGCTGTTCCCCAGACAAGCCTGGGTCTCCTCCCCACTCCTGGCACTCTGCATTGCTATTCCCTATGCAGAAGAGAAAAAGTATCCTTTTCTCCCTTCTGGAGACTCCCTGGGGAGGCTCAACCCCCCAGAAACCACATTAGCAATGTAGATTGCCACTGTGTGTGTGTATGTGTGTGTGTGTGTGTGTGTGTGTGTGTGTGTAAGAGAGAGAGACCCACCTGCTAGAGGGAGACCCTTGAGGGCAGGAGACACCAGATCCTAACACAGAATAAGCAGGGGACATGCTGGTGGGTGGGGGCCTCTCCCACCACCTATTATCAGGGAAAAGCCTGCAGCCTGCACCTGTACCTCCACCACCCAGGCCCCCTGGGACAGAATAGCCCCAAGGGATCACTGACGCCACTGCCCAGACCCTCTGGACCCATCCCTGCTCCTGGCCAGCACAGCTGCCAGGCCTCATTGCAGGAGGGGTAGGTTTGGGGCCAGTAATTAAGAGACATTGGATGGACCCATTCAATGGGGGGCCCTGCAAATCTCCAAGGGACAGCCCCACTGGGATCTCACCCTGGGCCTGATAAAACTTTCCCCATTGTTCCTATCCTTCAGACAACAGCAACCACTGAGGAGACAGCAAGTCTTGGAAAACCACAAATTCTCCCAGTTCAGACCTCTGACATCAGGAGTCCCCAGGGAAGGCAGTAGGCAAGCTGCACATGTGGAGAGGGCCCTCATAAGCTGAGGCAATTGCCTCACAGGCCTCCCTGTGAGCTGCTGGTTAGCACCTTAAACTATTCCCAATGAGAGGGAACACTCTGTGACCACGGCATGGCCCCTTTAGAAACAAGCACCTCTCAGTCAATCCTGTCATGAGAGATGATTCTTACATTCACCTACAGTCTCGGGCTGTGCAGGAATCAGACAAGACAGCATATATGAGAATGGATGTTGTTCATGACCCTGTATGTAACTGAGAGCAGAAAAGGACCAGCGCCACCCAAGGGCCAAGGGTAAGACGAACCAAAAAAGCAGGCTGGTCAGACAGTTGCCACGATCCCCTTCAGAGGCAGCAATAGGCCACCATGGCCCCACCAGGCCCCACCAGCCAGGGGAACTGAAACTCACCTTTCAGGGAGGCAACGTGTGACAGGGCCTGGGCATATGTGGCCGTATTCAGAAGGGTCCCTGGCAAGCAGGATGGGAAGAAAGGTGCTGTGGGACCCACAGGTCGCCCCAGGCTGGCAGAGAAAGAAAATTGCACTGAGTTCCCAACCCTGGGCCCCCCGGCCCATCAGGCCCCAGGGCCCGGCCCACCTCACCTCTGCTGAGCCTCCAGGGCCTCCTTCTTGCTTTGTGTCTGGTCCCCAGGGGGTGGGGAGTTGATATTTCTCACAGGTGGTGGAGTCACCTCTGCCATGGGCTCCTTGGCTCCTGGCTCCTGGTCGGAGGCCCCTCTCTCTGTTTTCCTCCACTTGGCCCTTCTGTTCTGGAACCAAACCTGAGTCCCCAGTGAAAACACACACCCAGTGAAGGCAGAAAAGCAGACAGGAGGAGGGAACCTGACCCCAAAACCAGATTCCTGGTTCCCGTGCCCACTGCTCATGGCTCACCTTGCAGCAGGAGTTTGCAAGGTGAAGTTTGTGAGATCATTTGCATCTCTCCAAATGATCTACTAAAGTGCTCTTTTGAACTGTAGCTTCAGACCCACAGACAGGCCAGAAGATCAGTATAGAAGACGTGACAGGCATATGTAAATAAGTGTTAAATCACAGTTAAGTCTCCAGATATATTGCCCACAGTAAGAGTAAAGTGTTGTCTTGTAGAAATTCTCAATGTATGAAAGTATGTTCATTTCCTATGGGGAGGGCGCAGGGAAATCATCATCAAAGAAGTTTGTAAAACTCTGCCCTGGAGTTTCCTCATCAGAAATACTCACCCACTCTCCCAGCAGGTTTGGTCTGAGCACCTGCGTGTGTCTGGCCTCAAATTGTGATTTAATCCTGAAATCATCTGTGGCACATGACAAGTTCATGACCAGCAGTCCAGTGCAGCCATTAGAAACATGGACTCTGGAGTCTACCCTGGTTTAGACTTCTGGTGAATCTGATTCAGAATCCACTGCCGTCCTAAGGCAGGTAGTTCTACTATCCCCATTTTACAGATGAGAAAAACAAGCAGAGCATTATTTAACTTACCCAAGGTCATTCAGGTGGTAAGTAGCAGATGCACAATTTGAAGCCCAGTGGCTTGGCTATGGACCATGGTCCAAAATGTCTGGGGATAATAACAGTGGCCACCCCAAGGCATTTCTAGTAGGATTACACAGAGATGCTCAAAAAACACTAGGCACAGTGCCTGGCATACAGCAATCAATCACTCAGTAAATGTTAGCCAGTGTTACTGTCTCTGCCATCCACAGGTTAGGAGGAGGCTTATGATGCACCTGCTCTAAGGGCCTTCTTAGAAGTTGATGTGAAATTCCTTAAGCCTTGGAAACCAAGAATGCATTAGCAGGACAGCCTCATGGCTGCCAAACAGCTCAGGCCCAAGGTGTTCCCAGAGGTCAGTGAGAGCCTGCCGCTTTTTACTCTACCCAGCAAGACCTCTTCCCTCCTCTCTTGGAAGATAATTCTTGGCTGTGAAAAAAAAGCCTTGGCTAGACTTTCCTCCTAGTCCCCCAGGCATCCTTTCCTCTCCTGCCTACACACCAGGCCGAGGAGAGACTCTGGGTGCCGAGGTTGAGCCCCCTGCCAGCCTGCCCCACCTCTGAATTTTCATTCTCATTCAACTGGATTTCTTTCTTTTTTTCACCTAGTTGGTTTTTAATTGCACATATCAGCAACCATTGAATAATGATTTTATCTATATTCTAAATTTAGGGCAGTTAAATGCAAAGCAAAATGCAGACACTTTCTTGCGTCTTAATTGAATGAAGGTCACAGCTATAACAACATTTAATTGAGCTATTTTTCATTATCATATTTTAATGACTTTGCACTGACAGTTCTTGTGCTTCTGAGGAACGAGCATGATGGAGTCGTTTATTTCCCTATTTAGTTATTGTTTGACAACATCAGCTTCGATTAAGACCCTGCTTTATAGAACATTAATCATATTTGAATGAGCAAGGGGTATAAATGTAAACACATCTCCCTTCCTGCCACCAAAGCTTGTATCCCCACACGGAAGCTCACTAAACAAATGCTTCACAGCCATTGTCTGTCTGCATAATAGCAAACAACAGCCTGAACAACAATTCCCAGCTTTAATTGTCACCACCCCTATCTCACCCTTGCACCTTTCAGGCAGAAGTTATGATCTTCCACTTCTGAACGCTCAATAATTGTGTCATTTATCTCAATTTGCAGTTCAGTCTTTAGGCAGCTATTGGCAAGCTGGCATTAAAAAAAGAAAGGATAGCATCCTGGCCAAAGGAGATTTTCATTTCCAAATAATAATCAGTTTAATTTGCCTGCATATGACCAATGATTCATGTTCAGATTTAATAATCAGGATCACATAATCTGATTATAGGGGAAATAATTTGTTTACAACCCCCAATTTACTGCTCAGAATTCCATTATCTCTCTTCAGCCATTGGTTTTTAAGAGATACTAACATGACCCAGGGGAACTGAAAGCAAACTATTATATTTCCTACAATTAGATCTTTGCATAGTCTTAACCCCAAGCCCCTACATAAAAAAGAACAGAAACAGCATGGAGGAAACCCCATAAATAAAATGAATATATAATTGTGCTCAAAGAATAGCACTCCCGGAGAGGCAGCTCTGCGAAGCTGTTCTGCGCACTCGGGCACATCTGCTGGGCTCCGTGGGTTTAGGCACTTAAACGTAATCACTGTGTGGCTTCTAAAAAGAATCCTGCCTAGAGACAGTCACCGCGGACCAGGCTCATCTCTGAGGCAGCTCTTTTGCTGCTGCCGTTTAAAGATTTTTAAATTGCACACGTTCTTCAGATCCACTTCGCTGAAAGAGGCCACGTGCCGGGGAAAAGTTGGACATGATGCAATTTCTGGAAAGCATATCCTACCCTGTTCCCATCTGAAAACATAGTTCTCTTCAATTGACCAGCCTTACCCCAGAGCGGTCAGAGCTGCTTTGAGAATAGCATCTCAGCTTTTTTTTTTTTCCAAAGCAAGGAAATGGATGTGCATTGATGTAATTTAGTACCTTAGAGACGCGGACAAATTAGTGTAGAACATTATCACTAGTTAATTATGAATGACCGATTAATCAACCTAATCTAATATTCCACATTATGTTGATGTTATTAAAGTGCATCATGAAAATGACAGATAGTCTTCATTTGCTTTCTTTGGCCAAATGTGCACTCTGCAGTCATGATGTCAAAAAATAAAAAAGTTTGCCAGTTTTAATATTAGAGAGTTAAATAATTAAAAAGAAGGTTTACCTGCACTCTGGCTTCTGTGAGGTTTATTTTCATGGCAAGCTCTTCCCTGGTGAAGACATCGGGATAGTGCGTTTGGGCAAAAACTGCCTCCAGAGCTTCCAGCTGGTAAAAGGAAAAAATATTTACTGGTGAGAGGCTGTGGGTAGGTGAGAGGAAGCAGATGCATATTTCAAATTTGCTATGAGTGGTGACAAAGTAGTTTCACAGATCAAGCAGGGGAAGAAGAGGGAGAAAAGAGCTCTTTGAAAAGATCCCACAGAATTAAAATTTCAACCACAGATGACTTAGGAGTTAAGAGAGCTAAGACTTCCTAAGAACCTCAGTGCTCCTCCAAGAAGTAGAAATGAGAAAAGAGGTGCAAATATTCATATGCATTTATATTTAAATATATTCATAGGAACAAAATCTGGGAGTGGCCTTATGATTAGAGCAATCCACACAGCTTTCACCACAGAGCAAAGAACAGAGGCAGACGCCCTCATTGTGTGGGTCCCACAGAACCACCTAGGATATTTGCATTGCCTTCCGGACTGCTCCAGTTTGCTCCAGAAGTAGCACAGATGTAAGGGAAGGCACTCGGGTCCATGAAACAAAATATCAGGGTCCCTGTCGTAGCCCTTCTATTTATGGGTGACAATACCTTTTACAAATCAGTCAACTTCTTGGGTCCCAGTTTTCTCATCTATCTATTGGAGATAAGATTGTCCTACTGCATCCTTCAAAGGGTTACTTCAAGATTCAAATGATATTGCTGATGTGGAAATGTTCTCCCAGCTAAGGCAAGTGTGAGTGATGACTACTGCTTCTTCACTTATTATCTGGGAGCCTAAGGTCAAAGTCATTTGTCCTCTCCCTACACAGATTCCTTGAAACATAAATAGTAGAAAAACAGAAATACCCATTTAACCTAATCAGTTAGCTTTATTTAGAAGACAAAGGAAAGCTGCTCAAACTCAGAATCTTTGGGAGGCAGGAAATAGCTGACTCTCAAAAGGGGAATGCCATCATTACCTGCTGAAGAGTGAATGTCGTCCGGTTCCGGCGCTGTTTTCTGCGCAGAAACCCATCGTCGAAATCTCCTGTAGAATGGTTGCCAAAGGGTGCAGTGCCTACTGGGAGCAAACTGCATGAGCCTGAGCAGGGGCCTCCCCATCGTCACACTGAGCTCCAGCCACATGCTCATTCAGAGGCACTGAACCATCCCCTCTGCACTGTCCTGAAACATCTTTCTCTGCTGATCTTACTAAGGGTCCCTGTTTTCCACTCTCTCATGCTGTTTCCCAGTAACCTTTGTTTTTAGGCCCAACTCTGCTTATTTCATAGGGCAGGTAGTGACCTTAACTCTCAAGATAACCAAGTCCGTGTCTTGTGAAATTCTGGACTCTGAGCCACTGGCTTGAGGCAGAGCCTTCTGCAGCCCACTGGCTCCCAGTTGCACCTCTGTCCAATGTGCCTGTATTTCACCCCCCTACTTCTGATCCTTTATGTCTCCCTTCTGAAGCCTCTATGTCTCCCTTCTGCTCACCTATTAGTTTCCTTTCCCCTGTCCCAGTAAAAAGCAAGGTTAAGGCTGGGGGTAGGGGAGGAAAGAAAACACCAAGACCTTTTCTTTTCTCCTAGAACTTCAGGATGCAAGGAGGTAGGAAGTTTACAAATGAATATTAATTACCGTCAGTCACAGCTCATCAGCACAATAGTGGATCTGTTATATAGGTGTCAAATAACAAGAGCTATGCACCAATAGCAACTGTCCTCAATTCCAAGTGGATTTAGGGCCACTCTCACAGGGCACCCCACCTTCTGGCCAGGCTCATAAAGGACCCACTGTTTCTGCTTCCCTGAAAAGAAAGGCACCCTTCCCACTATCCTCCCCAGCAGCTCCAAAGTGCACGTAAAGCCAGAACAAGAGTTTGGCCCCAAACGTGCATTTCAGATTGTTTTCCAAATGTGCACCATTTACTTGACAGTCCACAAAGGCTCCTTAGGAAAACAAATGAGCATCGTTCCCATTCGCCAGTAAACACTGTACCTGTCATGGGTTCTCATCTCAGAGCATGTTTGGCACTCTGAGCTGGAAGGCCTCACTGCCCTGACAATATCCCCCAGTAGAACCTCAGTCCCAAAGAAGTAAGTTCCTTGGACTTTTTGAAATTCTACCTACTATAGGGAGTCCCTCCTATTATCATTCTACCCTCCATTGCCACATCCTCTACCACAATAACCCCACTCTCTGCTGAATCCTTCTTCCATTTTCCTGTCCAAATTGCATTCTTCTACAAAACTCTCTTTACAAATATTTCTCTCCAGCTCATTGGAAACTTCAAAGGGATTAGTCTTAAAGCAGTCTTAAATCCATTATTTTGCAGGAAACCAAACTGTCTCTTTTTGAAACAAAGCCCTTCACTGGGGAGGATGGAATGCAAAATCTTAGCATCTCCAGTCACAGGCAACTTCAGTGGCCTAATTTATACCAGCTGGCCCCAAACTGTTTCACAACCGTACACGTAATATCTTTAAGTGAAACATTGCACATCAAATGAATCCTAAAATAGCTGATGGTTCACCAAATTAAAAAAAACAAGTAGAAAAGAAAAAGATATTAGACTAGGTTTTTTAACTTAAAAAAAGGTGCAATGACTGAAAATGTCATTAAATGTTATGCCTTGCCAGTAATTAAAACAGAACAATGAACTACTAATTTCACAATTTTAGAGGAACAAAATAAGGTGGGTAATGATAAGATAAGAGTGTAATAAAATGTGCATGCTCATTAACCATTTGTAGGAGCACCAATGGGTGCAGTCTTTAGAGGGTAATTCAACAATGTCCATCAGAAATGTAAGTGCATGTACAGTTATTTAACTTACAAACATACTTATAAAGCATGCCAAAATAAAGGGAAGAACCTTCCTGTCAATATGGTAATAGAAAAAAAAACTGAAAACAACCAAAGTCCTATCTATAGACACTTTCTCCCTAACACATCATGAAATACTACACAGCTGTTTAAAAGAAATCAGTAACTCTGTATAGCCTGACATGGAAAAACACCCACAATATACATTATGAAGTCAACAAAGTGAAGTTCTGAATATGTGGCAGTATGACCTCAGCACAAATAAGGCATAGCATACAGAGAGATAAATACATAAATGACGTTAAGAGCATGTTTTTCTTGAAAAAAAATCACACAAATAAAACCAACACTAGCAAGTATCTTTAGAAAAGAGGGTAGAAGGAGGATTGCATTCTTCACTGTACAGGTTTCGATTCTATTTGAATTCTCTGAACAGATATATGTTGTATTTCTTAATTTAATAGCAGTAAAATTATCTGACAGGTAAGATGATGAGCCACTCTTTGCTTTCTCCTTTATGCCTTCCTGGATTAATAAAAAATTAAAATTTAAAAGCTGATAAGCTATAATGAGTTGTCATATTCCAAAGATCTGTTCTCAGCCTTTCTGTCTGTAGCAGATCACCTCCTCTACAGCAACATTAAACTGATATACCCCTTCTGCAAAGCTGACTTAGAAACACATCTGCAAAGGGATAAAAAGGTTCTTAAAAGCTCATCTCCTTTTCTTCTGGTCACAGCCATCAGCATCAGTGTTGAGATAGGATGTGCCTGGGGTGTGGGAAAGAAAAGTGAGCCAGCTGAGCTGCGGTGAGAGCTGCAAGCCCCTCAGTGCTCTGGACCCCCGACAGGCTGGGCCAGGACTCTCCCACCCGGCAAACAGGGCTTTCCCCTTAAATCACCCATGCAGCCCACCACCTGCTAAATACCCAAACCTTGGCCTTCCCCACTTTGATTGGAAGGGTGGCATGCCAGGTGTGAATCAGTCCAAACCCCAGGTTCAGATATACACAGGGGGTGTGTCCGCCACACATGCAGGTCGTCTTCCTGCAGTCCTGGGGTACAATGTCAGGGAATGCACCTCCTAGACCTTTTCATAAAGTGTTTGAAGTCCTTGGAGATAAAGGAGGCAAAATGCCAGCAAGTGCCTATCCTTCTCTTCTTAGGAATGCAGGGCTTAAACACTGAAAATCCTACTGAACTCTTAAAAGCTTCCATAGGAGAAACAAAAACAAACGTTCTGAAACCCCTGTGCGTGTTGGCCAGCTGATGCTCATCTACTGTTCAAGGTAACCCAGGCCAGCGTGGACAGAATCCTCTGATAGCTCAGGTACCTTGGTGTCTCATCACCTTTTGCCCTCCCCTATGCCTCTCTCATTTCTTGGCTTCCAAAAATTCCCCTACCACACAAATAAATCAAAAGAGTAGGTTGCCCAAGCCAAGTCCTTGTACTGCTCCCAGTTATGAACATTCTAATATCCCCTGTCTGAGAACACTGGTCTGAGGACAACAGCTGTTAAAAGGCCATAGTACAAGTGTAGCTCTGTATTTGCCTGGTTCATTCTAGGGCTCCACCCCTGCCCACAGGTGCAGAAGTCCCACCCCTAGGGATCCCTAAGGCCCTGAGTTGGGGCACCAGAGATCCAAGCTGTCCCTTCCTCAACCAGCCCACCCTATGTAACAATCCAGTGCAGAGATTACACCAAGGACCCTGAGGCAAAATTTCTTCTAAGGCTTGGAGACCCTCAAAGACCCAAACCCTGGCCATGGGCTGCCCCTGGGAGTGAGGAGTGGTTGGCGTTTGGGGTCAAGAAACCCAGTGAATCACAAAGAAGCCATGCCAGCGCACTTCAGGAAGTGATAGGCAGGGCCACCTGGCTCCAGAGGGCTTCGGAGCCTGGGTGGACTTAAGGACCCAGCAGCAGTACTGACCTGCGCCTGGAGTGAGGGCATCCTGGCAATGGGTCCTATCTGCCGCATGGCCCAGGACTATGCAGGCCAACTCCCTAGACAACTTTGGCTTTTCGAGATGTTTGCAAAACACCGTAAAAGATTGATGCGGCCCCCTGGATGGGGGAGTCCCGATTAGAGGCGTGACACCAGCATCTGTGCAGGGAGGACCCGGCCGGCCCCTGCGGCGCTCATAGCCCTGGGGGGGCTGGGGGCAGGGAGGCATGTGGGAGGCAGGTGGCAACCGGACTGGAGGCTGGAGCGGGATTTGTGGAGGAGGCCAGGGGCTGGAACCCCACCATCCCGCTGCTGCTCAGGCTGTTTCTGGCCGGGGCCAGCCTTTTGGAGCTGCCCACGGGCACGCCGCTTACTCACCCTCTAGCTGTGGCGGACAGTGGAAATAAAACATCGCAGACGGCCGTATCCGCTGTACTGCCGGGACTCTGGAGGGTGGCCGCGGGACCGACAAGACGCGCGTAGCTCAGGCCTGGCTGCAAAGCAAACAGCGATAGTCTAAGTTTCCTTCCGCCTGTGCCCCGGCCGCGTACTTAGAGTTCACTAGGCGCTCCCCTCGTGGAAAACCCCCTCCCAACGCTCTCACCCACTGTGGGAACTGGGGCGGGGTGGCGGGCGGTGTCAACTCCGTCTCAAACAGGCTCCCCAGCGAAACAACCCTTCCGTTCAGACCCTCCTCCCCGACAGCGGTGCCCACCTTGGCCTCAACACCAAACCCGCGCAGTGTGGCTCCCGATCTCAGGGGTCTGCGCCGCAAACCCTGCACCCAGGACACCGAAGCCGGGGCCGCCGAGTGCGCCAGGCCATCTGCGCGAGCGCCAGTTCTGGCCAAGGCGGCAGCCGAGCCCCAAGGCCCCGTGCGCTGGGCCCGGTGAGTGGGTCGGGAGCCGCGCGTACCTCGGCGGCCGGCTGGCGATGAAGGCTGGAGCGTGACCGCTTCGGGTCCGCACGCCGGGCTCCGCTGGAGGCGGGCGGGGCTTCTCGCTGCTGGCGCCCGCAGGACCAGAAAAGTGACTCGGGAAGTGGCCAGATGTCTTGCTGTCTGTCTACAGCGCGCGCCGCCGCTCAGCACTCGCCTTTATAATCTCACGCATAATTGGCCTTAATCTGATTATTTCCAGCGCTGTCTACAGCGAGTAACTTGGATAGGTCTATTGGGCCTTACAAATGGCCCACGTGGTGTTAAAAAAAAATTCGTCATTTCTCAGCAAACATCAGGAATGTTTATACTCTTTTCTTCGAAAAGAGGATAGAAACAACCACCACTACTACCACCCCTCCCAAAAAAAGGCGTTATTTTCTGAACATTCCACCCCACCCCCATCCCAAATCCCTTCGGACTCAAACCTTTCTCCGTAAGAGCTTGGATCTGGGCTCGCCCTTGTCAAAGGCCTGGGGACTCCCGGGCTGCGGACTGACAAAGCGCTGCTAATTGTAGCCGCCGGATGGGTTTTGGAGGGACTCTTTGCACACGGCTTCCCGTTCCAAGCGACCGTACAAAAGGAAAGTTTGATTTTGTTCTCAGCAAGGGGTCCCTGAATTTATGTTCGCTTCTCGATGCAAATGATATGCGGTGGGACCCTTCGCAATTACTTTTAAAATGCATCCGAGGCAGGCACTCATCGAAGAGAAACCGCCCTTCCCTCTGCCTGGGTGAAAATTAAACTCTAAAGTGCCGGGCTGAAATTTTCAAGTCAGGGGCGCGGGATTGGATCAAATCACATAAACTGCAAAAAAAGCAAGTCTAATGGCGCATAATTGGTTCTGTAATAGCATTACACCAGGATAATAGCCCGTTACGGCCCCCTGCACTATTAAGTGCTTCCCTGGCGGAAAGCCTTTATGATATTAAAGGGGGAATATAATGATATTTTGGTTATTAAATGCGTGTAATTAATTTATGCACCACTGAAAATAAAGTTGGTATTATGACCCACTCAAGATGCATCAGAAGATGCAAGTCAGACAACTGTTGATAAGTTCTGGTGTCTGTGTTCGGTCTAGACTGCTGATTTTATTTTGGGACAATGGCTTCTTGGACAGCCTGCATAAATTGAATATTTTATAAACATTCTAATGCTGCGTTCGGGAGCCCTGGAGAAGTGGTGGGTCGGGTCCCTTCACTGCTTGGGATCCAGCCTTGATCTTAAAGCCACAGCGCGTTGGAAACAAAAGGCCTGGTGGGCCCACATGGGGACAGAGGACCTCAGAGAGGCGCATTGAGCTGGAGGGTAGAGGGTTTGGGTGCAGGCCCGACCGTGGACACACCTCCGAAAACTGCCTGGAGGAAGACGCGGCACCTCTCAGCTGGAGGCAAGTCTGGACTCGGTGCGCTAAGGCGGCCCTTCCTAGTCTTAGCTCTCCCTGGCGCAGAAAATCGACCCCGCCTCTCGGAAGAAACCGCTGGAAACTCCGGCTCCGTTCAAAGCGGACAGAGCCCGCGGCGCCAGTTCTACCAGGGCCACAGACTCCCCGAGACCAGGCGGCGGCCCGGGGAAGCACGCCAGCAAGTCTGGGAGACTGGAGCAGTAGCATATGCGGCCGGCTGGGCAGCTGCAAGTGCCGTTTCCACCTCAGCCAGAGAGCTGGAGCCCCCGGTAGCCAACACTCTCTCAGTCCAGGCCAAGAGACTGGAAGCGCGCTCGCTCTCTCCCTGTGTCCCTCAAAGCACCCCTGCTCTCTAGGACCCTTTTCAAGAGCCGGAGGCTCCCCTTGCCCGCCTTGGTCTAGCAAAAAACCCCTCAGGTTCCCTCCTGCCCTAGGCGGCATCTCCCCGCTGAGCTCCCTGCTCGCTCCGGGAGCCGGGTGCCTGTGAAACGAGGTGAAAAAGGCTCGCCCAAGATTCTTCAGACACACCTGGGTATCCGTGCGGGATCCGCAGCACCTGGCGCCTGGCGCCGCATTGGCCCCCACAACCAACGAGGTCAAAGCCCCAGTCTGAGTTCCCAATCCCTGACATCCGCAGAAGCACATTCCTATTGAGCCCTAGAGACCTCTCCGGGACAAGACAGGTTCATCCTTAGTTGGCTTGGCAGCGCGCTTGCCGCGCCTCCACTCCGGTCAGAACCCTGGACAGCAGCACCACTTCCTTCCAGGCTATGCAGGGAAAAGGACCGGGTCCCCAGGGCCCCTGTGGGACCCTACGCTGCTTGGCGGCGGGACACGTCCAGCCGGCTCCGGGCTTTGGGAAACTGACCCCAATACTCTCCTGGCCCAAACCTGCGAAAGTTACTTGGGACGCTCGCTCAGCGCTTTCAGCAGGCACCGGACTCTCGACTCCGCAGCCCCGCGCGCGGCTCCTGCCCCGCGGCCGGTTACCGCCTTATACCGGCCTTCCTAGAACCCCCGACCCAAGCCTGGCAGTCCCCCGAGCGGGATAACCAGCCGGTCTCCCGGAAGACACCCACCTCGCGCTGAGCTCGGAGCTAGCTCAGGACCCTCGGCCTCGCCTTGGCCGACGTCCCTGTCGCCGAGCCGCACGGCCGGCTTGTTCTTGTCGGCAAAACCGAGAATAAACAAACAAGCAAACAACCGTACGAATGAAAGGCTACAGCAAACTTTGATGACGCCAGCCCCATGTTTTCCCTCTGATTGTCTCTGACACTCGGGGCCAGGAGAAGGTGACTAATACGCATTCCCTGCTTTTCACCTCCCCTCTAAAAAGGACGTTAGTAACGAAAAGGTTATTTCTTCTTAATTCTTATGCGGTAAAATGTATTTTCCAATTAACCAAATTCCCCGATCTGTCCCGCTTGGACACTCTGATAATTTACAACCTAAAAGTGTACTTTCTTTATCTAAAGACCAAGGTGACTGCTTTTAATTTTCTCTAACCTCTTTACACTTGATGTTCACCAGACTCATAATGTTAATTGGCTTCATATACGGATCATCAGTTTAATGAAGAAATAAATCCTGTGTTGCTTTATGTTTTAACAGTGATTGCTTTAATGAGGAATGTGACGTGTTCCAAAATCAAAGCTGCGGGAGACATTAGAGGGGGCTTCTATCAGAACGGAAATGCTTATTTAAAGTTAAAACCACGGGTCATATTTCAACCTATTCTCACCCCGCTGGCCCTCCCCACCCCCACCGGTGTTGCTTGCCCCCTGTAGAAGGACAATTCTGCGGTTGGTCCTCAGTGCTCCTTCTCTCTGCATTTAATCCACAGCAGCCGCAGGGTCCCCATTCCCTTTAAGAATTCCTTCCTGGTTACTAAACAGGTATGCTGCTTTACCTTCTATCCAGCAGAGCAGAGAGAATTCTGAAAACAGAGTGAGGAGTTCAACTTTCAAGGTTATTCACTTTTTAAAAAATGAAACAAAGTGGGAAGAGAGTAACCCCCTCCCTAAGATTTGTGTGCAGATGTTACAGAGACAGCTCCCCAGCACAGCATATCCCTACCACGGAAAAGCCAAGCTTCTGCTCTTAAACACAGACACCTCTGGCTTAGACCGTCCAGGCTGCTGCTAACCCAGGCTCTGGCCCCTGAAAATGTCTGCAAGGGATGTGCTGGGCTCCCGCCTGAGTGACGGAGGCTTTACAGTGCTGTATCAATTAAAAGGAGAGTAAATCTGCTTTCTTGAAGGGGTATTTGATTTTTCTAATTGTAAGCTTGCTCCATGAAAGGAAAACTGTCACCTCAAACTCACTGAAAGCAGCAATAAAATACTGGAAATTGGGGCATCTACACCTGAAAGCCCTACATTGTCTTTCAACTGAATTATGAGTTATTTTAAATTGGTTCCTGAAAAGAACTCAAATCCTTAGGAAAATGTAGAGACTGGGGGCTCCAGGTTGACGTCTCAAACACCACACACATGGTGTTCATTTCTTACCATTTGCTGTGTTTTAGGAAAACTGAGAAACATTTGGAGATATCACATCAACATCTTTTGAGCCCAAATGCATGAAAAGATGTTGGACTTGACATCTCAGTTGTGCACAGGAGAGATTTTCCCAACCTCCATTTTAAAACTTTCTTTAGCAGAAACAATTTCAGCAAAGACTATAATTTAATTTCAGTTAAAACCATAACAGTGGGGTAAAGCACATAAAATATTTGTTTTCAGGGAGAAAGAAAGATCACACTGAATTCTTAATTGTGTGTTTTGGAAGGGTCCAGGTGATTAGCAGTGTTGTGTTGTTATGACATGTTTTTTTTTGAAGTCCTCTCTGGTATAATCTCTGGTGGCCACACAGCTCTCCCAAGGCAGAAGGTACAGCATATGGGTGCTCAGTATGGACCCCACACATTCTCTACTCTGCAAGTCGACTGTCACTTTGTAGTTTTGGAAACTGCCAACAAGGCTTGAGTTGGCTAAACATGATACAATATGTGGGGGAAAAAAAATAACAACTGATCGAAATTCCAGAACAACAGGGAACTATGAACAGAAAATACATATATACAACAAAAGACAGAAATGCATTTTATTATCTTGGAAATTCCCAATCATTTCATTAATTTTACTGTCATAAAAATAATAGCAGCTACTTAAATGCAAGCCAACTTCCAACAACTTCATCTGTGGTGGCCATGGGACAAAGGGCACTCCCAGGTGGCTCCCAGGGAATCTCACAGCTATGCTCACGGTTACCTAATCCTCAGGAGGCAAGAAAGCATTGCACCTGAGGCAGGCCCACCACCTGTAGAGTGTGTGCATACCTATCTTCATTCAAGAAGGCTCCCTGAGACCCAGCAGGTGAGTTATGTTCTCAGGCCCTCCCTGACTTCCTCTGTGAAGGGGAGATAAAATACCTTCATGGAGGGCAGGTGGAGAGGATTACAAACAGTGCTAGAGATTGTTTAGAGCAGTGAAATGGCTCTATACGATACCACAGTGGTGGATACATGTCATTATACTCTGGTCAAAACCCATAGAATGTGCAACACCAAGAGTGAACCCTAATGTCAACTATGGGCTCTGGGTGATAAGGACATGTCAGTTCAAGTTCATCACTTATAACAAATAGACCACTCTGGCAAGGGATGTTGATAATGAGGGAGGAGTCAACTCTACTTGGCCACAGGCCCCACTATGACACAATACTTTCCTCTCAGCCATGGCTCACATTTTGTCACCCATCTGGTTCCTGCAGGCATCTGACATTCCTACACCTGATATAATTCTGTGTGAGTTTATCATAATTTCCATACTGATAATGACTTCTCATCAAGTGTTAGGATGGGAAGGGGTGTATTGAGGGAGACTAAGTCCACAGCCTCTGGAATTTCAGAGTCTAGTACTGTCCACCTTGGCACACACATACCTAACAGAATAATATGGAAGTCACAGGGGACACAGACCTGAGCTCTTGGCCTCAGAAACCAGCCCCTGGCAATTCCGGCCAGGAAAGGAGATGGGTTACGAGGGAGAAGGGAAACTGGCAAAATCTGGGACCACACTAGAAGGCATTGGATTCACTAGGCCTTCTCTCTCTACTGCCCTAGAGAACTTTCTGAAAGGGTGACTCTCAGAATACAGCCTGCCTGCAGCTGGGAGAGGGACTCCCATACTCACATACCCTGAGGCAGCTTCAGATGGAGAAGCACCCTCTCTCCTCAGAGCCCACAGGCACAGTGTCACCTCTGTCCCCGGTGTTCAGGCCATCACACCAGAGTCTAGGGGTCTTGACAAGGCTCAGCATCAGCCTGCAGCCTCCTGCTTCCAAGTTCCAGCCACACTGAGAATCTTGGGGGGCTGGACCACACATCAGTGTGGTGTACATCCTACAGGTACAACTACAGGGCTCGACTGCAAGGTCCCCACCTCCAGGACTACTCTGATGGGGCTACTGGAGTCACTATCTGGGAGCAAAACCACCTTGTAAACATTTAGTTAGTAAGTGTAGCTGATTACTTTTTAAAATGTAATAATGACTTGCTAAAAAGAAAAGAAAATCAATCCAAGGAAACTTCAAATAAGATCTAGACAAAAACAGAAGAAATCTCTCAGTCTCCATATCTAAGTTAATCTCACCAATTAACCTCTAGGAAAAATAACTTTGAAGGTCAGTCAGCTCTTTGGTGCAAAACAGTTCTCTACAAGAATGAAAATAGTGTCGGATATTTTAAGAATTAAAGTGGGGAGATGATGACCTGAAGGGCTAGTAAACAACAGAAGCATAACTGTAATCCAAACCTCCCAGCCCCAAGCCCAACCCCCATGCTGTACTCTCTTTAGTAAGACATGTTTCTCCTGAAACAACACACACAGTCCATTGCCCATGCTAAGTGCTCAGTAAATGTTCAGAAGTTAATTGAAATGACTATTGAAGAAATGAAATGTTTGTTACATGAATGATTAGTAAACACAATGAAGGCCATCCAATTTCTAACAGACTTGAATTATGTAAACATCTACAGTGGGAGGGGAGTGGGTTTTCAATCAGGTAGACTTGGGGTCAGATTTGGCTTCTTAACCACCCCCCCTTTGATTGTCTACAAAGTAGATTGACAATGCCTGACTTTTAGCATCTGACTCAGTCCTCAGTAGCTTATTCTCTCTCTCTCTTTCTCTCTCGTATGTGCACACACACACACACACACACACACACACACACACACTCACACACAGTAGGTGCTTCATAACTGTGCCTTCCCTGTGATACTCTTGCAAACTTGGATTTGTAAAACCCTCCTTCTCCTCTTCTGACCGGCCCCCTCCTGTCCATGGTTAGAGCCCACTTACCCAGGACGCTGCCCTCTGACAACCACCCACCCACTGTCCTGCTCTGCTTGTAGCCATCTGGTTGTCTCTTTGTGGATTGGTTCCTGATCACCTTACCTCGCATGGGCAGGCTGTGTGTGTGCACAGTGGGACTTCTCAGCACACTCCAGGGGTAGGGCACCCATGGCCTCCCTTCCCTCCTGCTGGCCTCAGCCTCATCCAACAGTAGGCTCTCAGAGCATATTTAAATCCTAACATAAATGTTTATTGAATGAAAGTGACTGATGTCCGAGCAAGGCTGGCACAGGCAATTCCCACCTCTCAGCCCTGTCACCAACCAACCCACAGAGCCCCACCGGCCATACTGGTGAGGGCTAAGGCTCAGCACAACATGCTGAGACACACTGGGGGACTTCACTATTTACCTGTCTGTCCATTCATTTCCTCATTCATTCCACAAATAACTTTGGAGCACAAATTTTGTGCCAGATTATATTCAGGAAATATGCTTGGAAATAAGACCCCAGGGATCTTAGAAGGTTGTCAGGCAAGCCTCTCATAACCATTCTAGCAGAGCTGGCCAAAGCCAGGTCTCCAGCCACAGGCTACACCCATGAAGAGGACCCCAGCAATCCAAGGCTGCCCCCCCACAGCTCCCAGCAGCTTGGCCCAGGGATCCCAGCCAGAGGGGGAGAGCCCCAGTTGTGCAAAAGGGCAGCTGCGGCAGGGATGGACAAGGCCTCACCTTTGCTGGGAGGGTGAAGATCCCCAGCACAGCCAGCCAGATGTTCATCCTGTAGCCCAAATGTTCCTCTTCTCCTTCACCCTCTCATTCCCTCAACAGATGCTCACTGAGAACCATGATTGTGCCAGCCTTATGCTAGGGGTGAGAGAAAAGAGATATCTTTTCTTTAACTGTGCTTAAAACTTTTTAATATATGCACAGATTTTTTTTTCTGATATTACCTCCCCAAATAGACTGTACATGCCATGAAGTTAGAGAGCAGGTCAACATGAGTGAATCAGGGTATATTAAGCCCTTACCCCAATGCCTGGCACCTCGTAGGCATGCACTGAAGATCTGTTGGATGTGTAAATAAATATGACAAGATCCATGGGCCCAAGTCTAGAGAGCCCAGACATGAACAAAGCATCTGGTAATCAATGCTTCTCCCTGCAGTGCTGGTCCTGTGTCCTATGTAGCTCTCTGGAATAAGTCAGTGAATGAATGAGTACATGATTCGAGGGCCAATCAATTGTCTCTTCCTTCCTGTACCTCTTACTAAATGTTGCTGAGGGCTTTTGAATAGTCATAAGCAGTCACTTCCCAGATGGTCATAAGTGGCATGTGGTTTGCAAGGAGGACTCACTCGCCCAACTTATAGGAAAGCCTGCAACAGTATGAAAGCACATCTTCTAGCTATTCTGCTCAACTTTTCTCACAAACCAGTCTGGTGACTTCTCTCCCCACTCTGCAGCCTGAAGTAATAGAATGGCTGTGGTGTTTCATGTTCAAAATCCCTGTTGCTACTTTCAGCTCTCGTGTTCTCTGACCTTCTTGAACATTATTTTCCCCAGCTGCAAAAAGTTGATGATTCCCATCTCAGAGAAGTCCTTTGTGAACTGAGAAAATGTGCCTAGGATGTGGTGGTGGTACTTAGCCTGTATGATCCCCCTTTTATAAAACTACATGGGAGTGGAAGCAGCCCTCCCTTCCTCCTCCTATCCCAGCTCCCTCCCTCACCCCGCACTCACACCCCCTCCCCAGGCCAGCCTTTATCTGCTAATGCATGCGTTCAACTCTGTTGGAGGGATGCGCATTTTCTTCCCACTCTGCCCCGGCTCTCCCAAGGACAGCTGTGTGGGCTCTGACTACTCCCACCTTCACTCCTGTAACCGGGAAAGTGTATTTGGATGGGGGAGATAGGGGTGGGAAATAGGGAGAGGGGAGGGGACTCTCATTTCTTACTTTATGCAAAGGTTGCTGCTTGGCTACCACAGTAAAAGTTGTTTTGTTTGACCAGAATTGATATTAGCTCTGTTTTATATTATTTAAAAGATGAAAACAATTTACAGAACGCAACTGACTGAGATCAATACCCTGCCCCTTGGCAACATCTCGCCCCTTCACACTGTGATGATTTCTGTTTGACCTCTGAAGGTATCTGAATTTACAACCCCTGGATAGATTTTTTAAAGTACTGAGTTTATGGCCAACTTTCTTTTTATTGTGCTCTTCAGAAAAAGTTGTCTAAAGGAAAATAAATCAATCAATGGATTAAATGTTTTTTTTAAAATAGTACACGAGACAACAAATTAAAAACCATCCATAATCTCACAATCTAAAGATAACCATTATTAACATTTTATTATCAAGCTTTCTGGTATTTTATTTGAATTTATTGTATGCATACTTTTTAAAAGAAAAAAAATGGGATCATACCACTACCTGGTTTTATAGTTTCTTACTCACTTCACAATATATTGTTAATATTTTCCACATCATTAAATGTTCTTCCACACTATTCTTATCTATTTCTGTATCTATTTGGAATATATATCCTGTTGCTGTAATAGAGACCCATTCCAGTGGCTTAGACAAGACAGTTTATTTCTTTCTTATGTGATGTCCAATCTGCTTCATGAGGTGGCAAGGCTCCACCATCCCAAGTGTGGCCCTTGGGTGATGCCTCACCATATCTGCAAGGCAGTTACCAGGGAGGGTAGAAAAGGAAGGAAGGTGGTACACCCACCACTGGAGGGCACAGCCCCAGAATCTGGAAGTTTCACAGGTTGCCTCTGCTCTCATCCCATTGACCAGAACCATGACCACACACAGCTATTAGGGAGACTTAGAAACAGTTTTTATCTTGGCATCCATTTGCCAGATAAATATCACAGGTTCTGTTATTATGGCAGAAAGGAGAATGGACATTGGGAGATACCTATCAGTTGCTGCCACAGTCATATTTTATTTTGGGGACTGTTGTGGTATATTCATATACCCGCTGTTATTTCTTAGGGTAAATTTTCAGTAGACAAACTATTTAATCAAAGAAGAGCATATTCAAGATTCCTGAGAGTCATCCTCACTTCTTCCTATTTCTGTGTAAGCCCTATGTCCACTTAAATATTCTTTTTGGCTTCCCTTCCACCCTGAGTACACCTCATCTCTCCATCCTTTAACAAGGGGACCAGCTGCATGAGTACCTATCAGTGAGCATAACCCCAACTGGAAACCCTGTTTGTAATGAAAACTCCATAGGCCTCAGTTAGCCCCCTCCAGGTAGGGGTGGCCAACATGGAGCCAGGCAGGGTCTCAGGGACAGTCTGGAATGTCAGGTACTGCTGATGAGGACCCATAGGTCAGGGGATGGAGATCTGGATGAAAGACTGATGCCCCAAACAGACCTTCCGGTAAGAGGCTGGTTGGCGGCAAAGGTCACAATCAGGAAACCTAAGGTAAAAGGATGCTGGAGTGGGGACTGGAGGCAGGAGGTCCCGGAATAGGCAGAAAGTTAGAGCTTTCTTTTTGTGGGGAAAGAAGATAATTGCAAGGTCAAATACCAGAGGATTCAAGACCCCAGGCTACTGGCTGATTTCTCCCCAAGGCAGGGTCATCTACCGGGCCTCAGGACCTCCCTGAACCTACTCAGCAACTCTGGCGGTCTTAGAGGGGGCCTGCTACCAGCAGATGGGGCCCTCTGCTTACACCTTACAGAATGGCCATATTTCCTGGGTCACTGGTCAGTTCTGTGAGCTCCAAGGAAATGTAAATTCAGGTTAACAACCGGTCCTTCAAAGGGAGAACAGGGCAAGTGGGAGGAAGGCAGTAGGGGAAACCCTATGCAACCCCATCTTGGAGAACAGGGAAGTGGAGGAGGACGGGGTCTCTGTTTCCCCAACTTTTCTGGCCCAATTTCCTCTGACTGGGCAGAGGAAGAGTTACCAAGTAACCAGGCAATTTCTGAAGCGGCTGCTGTCCAAAAGCCACAGGGAGCCACCCAACCCCCGCATAGCTGTCATCAATTTAAGCCAGAGCCAACAACTGCCAGCAGGTGGCACCAAACTGCAAAGGGAGTATAGCTCCTTCCTCTAGAGCATGAAATACTGTAGAGACAACTTCATGTCCCCAAAATAAAATCAACTGTGACAGTCACCGATAGATGTCCCCCAGTATCCATTCACCTTTCTCCCAAATGATTTGCTTCATTTACCTGGATGTTGCTGGGTCCCACCAAGGCACTGGCACAGAGCAAGAGCTCAGAAAATGTGCAAATGTCTGCAGGCTGGCTGGTTGGGTGGATGGAGTTGATTCCCTGCAGGACCTGTGCACCCCTTCTCCTTCAGGTGGGCACTGCAGATGAAGCTGGGGTGTGCCTGCAACCTCACCAGCAGTTCCCACTCAAGAGCAGACTTTCCAGGTGCCTCTGCCTCTGGCTCCTTCTGGGTCCACAGCCTAGGGAAAGGGTCTTTATTACACAAATTGGTGGAGATCAGGTCTGCCCTTCATGCTATGGGTGAAAAGCAAGAGGTCTCAGGGTGTCCTAACCCTGCATCTCACCTGAGGTAATCAGAGAGGTCTCTCCTGTACCTATCCCCACCCCATCCTGGCCAGCGGTCTTCCCAGCCCTGTCCTTGCTCTTCTGAGAAGCATTCAAGGCTCCAACCTTCACTTCATCTGTTCTCAGCTCAGTCATCTCTTCAAGAGAAGACCCCCAGGGCCACCACAGCCCTGCTCTCCCTACACCCCTCTTGCCTTCTCACATGTTTAATTGGCAAAGGCTCAGGATTCTTCTCCCTGCTAGCATACAAGCTTAACGGTGCATCCCAGGGTCCAGAATGGGACCTGGCACACAGCGGCTTGCTGACTGAAAAAACCCCAGCTCTTCCCCTGGCTGGCCTAGCTCCGGGAAGCCCCTCAGGCACCCCCAGCCAGGACTCCCCACCACCTGGAGAGTTCATTACCCCTGAGAAGTGCACCTCCTTGCTACAAAGGCGACTTCTCCTTAATTATCCTGCTAATTATAAGTCCTGTAGTCCTGGCTCTGCACCACCACCACCACTGCAAACCTCATTTCCTTACAAAGTCCAGGATAAACAAATCCAATATATTTTGTTTTAATTATGGCTGTTTAATGGGCCATAAGGAAACTACGGTGAGGGTGCACAAAGGGAATCATTTAGAATAGGTGCCAGAGCAGGGCTGCTGGCGAGTGGGAGCCTTGCTGTTCAGCTTTCACTTACTGTAATCCGACTGCCTCCTTGAGCCCAGAAACCCATCACTTATTCATCCCGCTTCGCCTCTGGCTCTGAGCCTGCCTCCCAACAGGATGTCTGCCCTCCTGGAGAGCAATCAGGAACCCAGGCACCAGGGGAACGTGGAGGCTTCCCCAACTCCGGCCCAGTCCCTGTGTGTGTCTCCATACTCACAGGGGTAGCAGCAAGTTTTTAAATCATTTCTGACAGTCTGATAAGCCATTCAAAAAATATATATTGCTTTATCTTTTCTTTTTTTTTCAATTTTTATGGACTTTAACAGTTTACCATACAAATGTTGCCTATATTGTACATATTTCTTTGGGTTCTTTTTTTATTTTTTGTGGGGGAAAGATCTTCTTATTTAATGCCTGTTTTCCTCTTGGAGGGTCATGATTCCTAGTGGAGGATTAATGATTTGAAAGAGCTCTAAATGCAGTAAGAGTTTCCTATTCTCTTTGTCATCTGCATTGCACATGTTTTTGTTGGTTTGGGGTGCGCCCACAGCGTATACACTCCCATGATGCTCCCAACTGTTCGGCCCTGCTGCTTGGTGAGGGTGGAGGTTGTCCCTCCACAGCTTCTGGTGGAGTCAAGCGGAGGGGGTGCCTGCACACTCTGGCCACCCAAGAAGGAAGACTACTCCTCCCGAGCCCCCAGGCGGACCCCAATCTGGCCCCACCCCACTCCTTTATCCTGCCCTTCCCCGGCCCTGCTCTACAGCCCTATGAAGTGTGAGCACCCCTAGAGACTAGTCTCACAGTGAGGCTTCTAGCTCCTTTGATTCTTTACTTCTGTTTAGGAGGGAACTGTGGAAGGGAAAAAACAACCCTAGGCACCAGGAAGAGAATGAAGAGGAAAGGAAATTCCAGAAAAAAAACCCACAGATGAGCCCTGGAGAGCACTCTGCATGACAGCTGGCCTTCAGTTGCGGGTGTTCCCAGAAAGGCTTCTAAACACCGCGCTGACCAATCTGCAGGAAGGAAGAGTGGGGGCTCCTTTCAGTATACACTGTCCTGCAAAGAAGTGCTTGATGGTGGGGTTTGGGGAGGCCATGCCAGCTGCAAAGAAGGCAGGGGATCGTGTAAGCAGCTGAGGCCTTGGCAACACTCAGCTCTGTAGAGCCGCACCCAATCACTCAGAACTGCTCCTGAGAGAGCTGGAGCACTGGGAAGAAGGGACAAGCTCCCTTGCTTGATGATCATCATGGGCACACAAAAACCTGGAGAGCTGCAGAGGCAAGTTGGGAGGTTGTCTAGCCCCTACCTTGGGCCAAGGATTATTTGAAGAAAGTGGGTACTGTGTGCATTCCATCTATTCAATCAATAAACTGTTGTCAGGCCAGAGGGACCTAGACGTGCCCAGGGGTGTCCTGCTGTCAGGGCACCTCTGCTGTGAAGTGGCAGCAGGCTCTACAGGTATAGGAAGAGACCCATTTCCACTGTACTCTGCAGACGGCCAGCGCTCCCACAGACTCGCTTCTGTGCAGCTGGGTTTCCACTGCAGGATAATGAAGCTTCTGTCTGCAAGGAGGGGACTCAGGGACATTGATGATTTGGAGTTGGAGGATTCATGGGCCGAGGCCTCTGACAGTCAGGCTATTCTGCTGGCCCCAGACTCACAGAATATGAGAGAGAAGGGCAAAACACAGAGCCACATGCAGGACAAGGCACTGCCAGGACCCCCGCCCCCGACCCGCCTCCCAACCTTGTCACAACCAACATGTAGGGAAAGACAAGCCAGGACAGGAAGCCAGCTCCTGGCTCAGGAGCTGCACCATGAGGGGGCCATAAAAAGTGACTGGGAGAGCAGGGAGGGCCCGAGCCCAGGGATGGCCCAGAGAACTCGGCACAGCTTCTGCTCCACCTAGGTGAGCACACCCATGCTTGTCCTGCTGATTCAGCCAGCAGGCCTGCGCGCCTTCCACAGCACCTCACTCCCCTAGATGAGTGGTTCCGGGCTGGGGTGATTTTGCCCCCAGGGAACATGTGGCAGTGACACAAGGAGGCAGCAGGGCATAACTCCTGCCCAGTTACAGTACAGTTGGACCCTGAAAAAGGACAAAGTCTTACAAAACAGGGTTCTTGAAATTGAAACAATGTCACAATTTATTCCCCATCGGGCCCCAGTGTTATAGAACAGCTCGTTGCTCATAGCTGCGTAGGCCCATTAGCTTACAATAGAGTGTCTGGGAAGCCTTCACAGACATAGGTTAAAATATAACTAGCATTCTGACTGAATCTATAGAAAACTCCCACTGCAGCAAGCATAAAACCCTAGACACCGAGACCCCAAACAGCAACCTTGCCCCTCCTTGCA
Organism: Manis javanica; assembly: GCF_040802235.1. Taxonomy (NCBI): domain Eukaryota; kingdom Metazoa; phylum Chordata; class Mammalia; order Pholidota; family Manidae; genus Manis; species Manis javanica. The sequence goes on along the minus strand of NC_133162.1, from coordinate 79,970,982 downwards.
CCTGTGGGGAGTTCCATACTTCCTCTTATCTTGTATAAAGCTCTCTCTCTGTCTCTGAATAAAAACTGTAAACCTACTGCCTTGTCTGTTCACGAAGTTCATTCTTTGACTCCACAAACAAGAACCCCAGCATCAGCAATGTCTGGAGATGTTTCTGGTTGTCACAAACGGGGTGCAGGTGAAGGATCACTCCTGGCACCTAGTGTGAGAGGCCAAGGACACTGTTAAGCACCCTGCAGGGCAGAGGAGCCCTCACCCCGAAAGAAGCATCCTTCTGGCCCCAGATGTCAACACTACTGAAACTGAGAAAGCCTGTTCTAGACCCAGCTTGCCCATTCATCCATCCATTCATTCAACACTCTTACCAAGTGCCAACTCTGAGCCAGCTCTACTGTCCCCTATGCTGACTACCCTAGGCACATGCAGGCTCCCTCTGCCTCCCCTTGGTCCCCTTTTCTCCCACATGTCTTCATTAAGTTGCAAAGCACCAGCTCTGTGCTAAGTCCATCACTGCAGAAGCTCTGGCAGAATCCACTCCTAGGCACTTCCAGCCTGGCCCCACACCATCCTTTCACCACTTTTTATGCGAACTAGTGTTTGCTCATCTGCCTCACTAGAAGTGACTACCTTATTCCTTCTTATTTGCTTACTGTGAGACTTACTTCTCCATACACCCTTTGAACGATGAGGCAGTTCTCACTCTTTACAGGTCAGGAGGCTGCCACTCTGGAAACTTGCCCATGGTCACACAGCTATGTTGCCAGGAAGAGAGCCTGGTTCAAACACAGAATTTCGACCATATCCTCAGTGCGCAAAGGGCTGGGACCCAACTGCCTTTAACTCCAGATCTACAGGACACCAAGAGCAGGTGCTTGCATGATCTCAGGTCAGTTTGAGAACACCAAGTTGTGAGAGGCTTCACAGGTCACCGGAACTCATTCTTACCAGCAGAGCCAACCGCAGGCTCGCAGGCAAAGCCTGATGGCCTCCCTGCTTCCCCCTCTGCCTGCCCCTGTCACCCCCTGTCCAGACACACATCTCTCCTGGTCAGTGCTCCACACTGCCCAAATCAGAGCACATTGGCTTTCATATACAAAAAAAATGAAGTTGGTTTTTTTCATCAATATATCTTCATTGTAGAAAATATAGCTAAGTAAGAAGAAAACAAAACCACTCAAGATCTCCCTAACCAGAGAAAACTAGTGTCCAACATAATGTGTTTCCTTCTGGTGTTTTTTCTAGGCAAACTGTAAACAAAAATAAGATTGTATTGTCAAGACATTTGGACCATTTTTTTTCATGCAGTGATGTTGTGAACATCATCTTCAATGCCTTCTCCATAACTTGGAAGGATGGATAGACGGTAGAATGGAGAATGGACGGATGACTGGAAATAGAATGGAGGATGGATGGATGGATGGATGGATGGATGGATGGATGGATGGATGAATGGAAGGATAGATGGAAGGATAAACAATCATTCATTAACCAGTTCATTTCCTATAGATAGATATTTAGTATTTAGTTCACATCTATTCTAAAAATTTCAAGTAAGTGGTTTCTCATTGATAACAGACTAAGGAATTATTTGGCAGTAGTCTCTTCTTTCTCTTTTGCTCCACTATTACCTAAGCAATACTATGTATCTATAGTGGACCACAGAGAAAGACTGCTTTCTCTTTCTACCACCTCGCAAAGCTCTTCTGATTTCATTAGACCTCTGGTTGTCTCACCTGGGAAACAAGTGGGTTGGTCAAGAAGAAAGCTGAGGATAAAAAGGACCTTTCCCTTCACTGCTTGGTCTCAGCTGAACAGAGATGCAGGTGCCTCTCCACTGTGCAAGGGCTCGACTCTGCCAGGGACCTGCTTCTTTAAGCTTTACAAACTCCATTGCTGACCTACCTTCTAGATTGACTCCCTCCACCATCCACTGTCCAGCCAGCAGGGAAGGGGGAAGTTTCTGCCCAAAATAGGACTGTGGACCCAAGCAGTGGGGGAGATGATGAAGGCAGAAAAACATAAAATTCTTCATTCTGCTTCCTCCAGACATGGCCTTGTAAGAAGAATGACTACAGAAGCCTCCAGCCCATTTGTTATTCATTCAGTACTGTAGATGGCTGACTATGGCTGGCTTGTGTGGTCCCTGGGAACCCAACAGTGGGAAACCCTGCTGGAGGGGTGACACCAGCAATAACAGCCCCTCCCAGAATGGAACCAGCCACCCATGGCTCCCCCTGCTAGTGCCATTCCCAGGTCCTTGGCTCATGCTGTGTGGTCAGTCCAAATTCAGCTTCACTTTGCAGATGCATAAACCAAGGCTTAGGGGGATGTCTTGCTAATGGGTTTCAGTCCCGGGCAAGTTCACTATGGATTCAATGAGACTGAGGAATGACAATGGAACATTCTTGGACTGAAAGGGTTTATATCCAACTTTATTCCCATGGTGGTAGGTCAAGCACAAGAATCCCATCCACTCAGAGTGAGTCTGCATGCAGCAAGCCAGTCTCTGCCTCTGGGCCTCTCTACCCTCATAGCTTTCTCAGTCTCTGTCCTTGGTGCTGCCACTGCTCCAGTCTCTGCTCTCCTGCAGCCTTGCAGCTGTGCCACTGTGTTGCCCAGAGCACTGGGTAGAGCTCTTTATATAGAGTCAATAACAATGTATTGCCCACACTTGTGTAGTGAACTAGCTGACCAGGGCCAGGTGAGAATTCTGGCCATAAGAACCTTCACTTTATCAACAGGGGAATCCATGCTTTGTCTATCACACAGAGAATCCAACATGTCATTGCATGAGATCTAGTGCTCTGGGCTCCCAAGTGGATTTTGTTTTTTTCCCACACCCCCACCTTCTCTCCCTACTCAACAGAGTGGAGTTCGTGCCAGAGCGGGGCCCCAGGAGGAGCGACGACCCACTCCAGGCCTCCCTGGCAGCCACTCTCCTCCGTCGTGTCTGCATGCTGCCACAAAACAGCCATCTGCTGCTGCTGAAGTGGGGGAAGCTGATGGCACTGAGCTTGCAAGGGACACAGGAGGGGCTGGAGATCTCAGGGGTCACCTTGCATTGGGGGAGGAAGGGCAGAAGGGGGTGGGATTGGAAGCATTCCAGTGATAGATGCACTGTGGACCTTGCAGTAGTAGACCTGGTAGCTGGGGGTCAAGATAATACCCCAGCTGCTGTCCTGGAAGTCCACATAAAATGGGTACTCCTGGCAGGCCGCAGGCCCCTCTGAGCTGCATCTAATTCTGCAGCCACCTGGGATGGCGGTGTGTGAGGGTGGCCTCTGCTATGGCAGCTGTTCTAGTTCAGAGGGCAGCTGCAGGGCTGTGGAGGCCTCAGAAAGCCCATCTCCCTGTGCCAGCCCCAGCACCCGCCCCCATCTCCTGCCACCTCTGTCCTCCTGGAGGCAGTGAGCACAAGTAGGGCTCTACCTGGGACCAAGCGCCTGTACTGCCTTCCAGGTGCTGGCTCACCTCTTCCCTCTGTGTGGCTGTGAGCAACATCATTCAAGTGCCAGACACTGATCCATGTGTTTACCCCCCGTGCCAGGTCCCAAGGGATAGGGCTTAAAAAGGATGGCCTAGCAGTCACACGACCTGTGCTCAAACTCTGGTTCTGGCTCTCACTAGCTAAGTGGACTTTTTGTGCCTCAGTTTCCTCGTCTGTACAATAGCAATAATAGTAGCATAAACCACACAGGCCTGCTGAGAATACAGTCATATGACTTGCTATGGATGAGCTTAAGTAATTCATTCAACCCTATGCATGAGGTACCAAACTGACCCGTTTATACAAAAGGAAATGCAGGTTTAGAGAGGGGCGAGCCCTTAGCCAAGCCACTGGGAGGTAATGGCAAGGCTAGGAGATGAACCCAGGCAGTGTTGCTTTGACACTGTAAGCGCTCTTAACCACTGCATGATTTGGCTGACCTCTCTGGGCCTTCCTATTGTAAAATGAAGACAGCACCACCTCTTGGCAAAGTCCTCATACCAGTATGATCAGAGAAGGGACACAGAAGGTCCTTGTAAATGCACAGGGCTGCTGCGGGACTATGGCCTGGCAGTGTGGCAGGCTGCTCTGTGTTGCCGTCTGGCCTAGCCCACTAAGGCACCCTCCTGTCTGATGCCTGCCCTGCCTGGTAGAGGGGTGGGTGACATTCAGCACACTCTCGAATGAGCATGGGGACATCCTCACCAGCTGGCAGAGTGGGCAGTCCACCCTCTCAGGCCTCTGCCTCTGTCACTGGTGTGGACAACCACCGAGGAGCCTCATTCTCTTTCCTGTTCCTCTTACGCTCCATCTTGCCAGAACTGCACTTGCTCAGCTTGCCCACACAATCTGTGGTGAGGACCAGAAGCTGGCAGAGGCCTCCCTCTGGGTCTAGGCATCACCTGGGGTCAGCTTCTGAGTGCCAGGGGCCAAACAGGTAGGGGTTAAAGAGGATGGCCCTGCAGCCATACTGCCTGGGTCCAAACTCTGGCTCTGGTTCTTATTTGCTGAATGGTTTATTTTTAATGGTTAGTATTTATTAGGACTTTACTATGTGCCAGGCACATGATATTTCATGTGCATTATCTAAAAGCAGTCTTCACATTAGCTTCCTGAATTAGGCGCTATGTTTATCTTCATTTTACGTATAAAGAATCTGAGACTTAGAAATAAGATAGTTGAAGACAAGTAAAAGGTTTTTAATATGCACCGATTCCTCTTAAGACAAACTGAATAAGCAAGTCGTGGTTTTCTGCCTAAACAGAGACAAGCCAATGAATGTTTTTAATAGAAAGACAATTCTGATGAATATTCTATTTTTGAGTATTAGCAATGGAAGAGATCTTGAATTTCATGCAGTCCCATACGCCACACCCCAAATCAGGAAAGCAGAGATCAACATCTCTGATCACCTTTATCAACTTGAGTTACTATAGCACCAAGGAGCCCTGCCCCACTAAGTGGTCTTTTTTGCCTCAGTTTCCCAATCTGTACTATAACAACAAGGGTGATATAAACCTCAGAGGCTTGCTGAGAGCACTATATTCATATGACTTGGTATGGATGGGCAATTTTTCTTAGCCCAAACCAACTTTCCCACGAGCTGTGCATTCTCAGCATTTAGTATTTTGGGGGGATACCAAAGTGCTCCTCAGTGTTCAAAACCAAGTCCAGTACAATATGGTCTGGGGCTTCCCTGATTTCATCGATTCATATCCCACCTTCATAATCTGATAAAACAAATCCAGAACCTACTATTGACTTGATATTTTTCTACAAATTTCTTCTCTTTGCTAACCCAAAATTCATTTAAATAAACATTTTGAAGTACTATCAAAAACCAGTATCCTTTTGTTCACGAGGAGACATAAAATAAATACAGAATGATACATAAATTAAATACAAATGATAGTCCAATAGCAATGAGCACCTACAGTACTTGGTTTCTAACTACCATTCCCCACTAAAACAGGAGCCAATCTTGGAATGCTATGTTGATTAAAATTATTTCATAATAAAAAGTGAGAAAGGGAAGGAGGGAGAGAAAGAGAGAGGAATAGTATTCCTCAGAGAAATGGCTGATTCCAGCTCAAACAGGGAGGTACACTATGAGCCTGAGCCAGTTTGCTGGGCCAGGAGGTAAGGAAGTGGCCAAAAGCTATGGGAACAGGTCAAAAGGCCACAAGAGCACAATTAAAGCAGCTTGGGGCCTGGGACTATCTGAGCATCAAAATAAATGATGATACTAATGGATTTTAATCTTCAGAACAAAATGAGATTCTGTGAGTCCATTCTGCTGTAAGTAAATAAATAAGCAGTGACAGCTTTTCTTTCCAGTAAATGCCAAAACTAAATGTAGAAGGAATGATGGAGCTAGCAACCATCATAATAATCATGGTTCTGGCAACCATCATAATAATCATGGATTCGGACAAAACTTAGCAATGAAGGTTAAAAGCAGTGGACAAGGGTTTGGTGGGGAAGAGGATAGCCGCATTATCTCAAAAGTGTTTCCCCACAGATTACTTACAGAGCTCAAAGGTGGAAGGTAGAGTAACAGAGTAGAGCCTGGAGAATCCCTCCTTGATCATGATCAAGGTTGTGATCAAGGTCAGCATGACCAATATGGGGACAGGCCCCCATCGCACCTGCCAGTACCATGCCCTGAGCGGACACCATGCCACCTCTGTTAAAAATGCTTCACCTTCCAATACAGCAGTCCATATCAACAATATCCAGTAAAAAAAGATGTAAATTTAAATATTTTTAAAAATGCTCTACCTAGCTCTAATCCTGAGGAAGCATCCCATGGACCCAAACTGAGACATTCTGCAAAATCCAAATTGTGAAGGTCATAAAGGTCAAAGACAGACAAGACTGTCCCAATTATAGGAAACAGGATAGCTGACAAATGGCAGTATGGGATCCTGCACAGGGAGACAGGGGCAGCTGCAGGGGACAGTGTGGGACAGCTAACAAAATTTGAAAATGGACTTTATATCAAGTAATAGTAGTTTATCAATGTTAAATTTCTTGACTTTGATAACCATACTACAGGTATGGAAGAGAAAGTCCTTGTTCTTAGGAAAAGAAATATTTAGGGGTAAATGTCTGCAACTTACATTCAAATGTTCAGGGACAAAAATGTGTGTCTGTGTGGAGAAAGAGAGAGAGAGAGTGCACAGGAGAAAATGGGGCAAAAATGTAAACGTTGGTGTGGGTCGAGGGCACGCAGGAGCTCTCTACCATTCTCATAACTTTTCTGTAATAGAAATTATTTCAAGATAGAAACACTTTTAAATTAAAGGTTTCTGACTGTGTACTGACCCATATACTCTGCTTTGGGCATCATCCAAAGAGGAGAAAGACCCATATACTCTGCTTTGGGCATCATCCAAAGAGGAGAAAGAGGTGTGGCCGGCAGCCACCTCACAGCCCAGCACCTGTGTTCCGTGTCCAGGGACCCGTGTGCCTGGCCTCACCACCTGGGAACTGGAGCCAGAGGACCCTGGGCTTCAGGCTGGCAAAGGCTAGAAGAGGCTCGCCTGTGACAACACAGACGACAGAGGCAGGAGTAGTACCCGACCCACAGGAGGTGCTCAGCAACACTGCTTCCTGGCTGGCAGCCCTCCAGCCCAGAGGGCTGAGGCCCTTCCCTTACCATCCGGTGACGTCTGCACCAGCCCGCCGCAGGGGGCCAGGGGCAGGTCTCTGGCTGAGAGGAGCCTCCCTCGCTGTGGCTCTGGGGGGGAGGGATCCAGGACCTTGCGGACTTGCACCTGGGGACACGGCAACCTTGTGAGCTGAGCCCACATTCTCAAAGGAGAAAAGCTGCACACAGTGGTGCCATGGAGAAGCATGGTATGTGGCACATAACACACAGATCCTTGGCAGCTCTTGGGGTCAAAGAACCACGGCCTCTTCGGTTCTGATGACCTGTAAGATTGTACATTTTTCATGCCGTTGACCATCTAAGTTTTATTCTCTGAAAACAGCCTGATGACTCTCATTTTCCACTCTATTTCATTGTTCACTTTTTTCTTACTAATGTGTGGACAGCTTTGCATGTTAGGAATGTGTGTTCTGTGTTCTAGAGACTGCAGGTAAGTCCTCACGGACTGCCCTTCACCTTTGCTCTTTGTGTCTATTGTATCTCAGAAGTTTTAAATTTTCAAAGGAATCAAATCTATCAATCTTTTCTTCTATGTTTTTGTGTTTTCTTTTTGGGTGTGTGTGTGTGTTTTGCTTTTGAAGACCATTCCCATTCCAGGTTTATACACAAAGTATTTGGTAATTTCTCAAAATGGTCTTACAATTTTTTTAGTTCTTTAACTTGAAGTTTATTTTTACATGATTATCTACAAACTATCTATAATATTTTAAATGCATATTTAGGTTTTCAGTGCTGTTTATTAAATATTTAGGCTTTTCTTTCTGGCTCCATTGATTGTATACTAATTTCTCATGTATATATGGGCTCTAACTGGACTCCATCCTGGTTCATTGATGCATTTGTCCTTTTCCTGCATCAATGTATTTTATTATTACATTACTATTATTATTGTTGTTGTTATTACAGCTTTGCACTCTCTTTTTGTGTCTGGCAGAGCCAGTCTGATCTCTCCTGTCTTCTTAAAGTGCCCTTGGCTTACCTCCCCAGTTCTGCAGACTCAGGCAGCCCTTCGCTAATGTCCACGGCTGAATTTCTTGGATGGGGATTCCCCATGCCACCCCTCAGTCTCTGCCTATCATGTAACTGATAACTATCATGATCCCACTCAATCCCCAGCAGCCTGAGTTTGTGCCTTCAAACCCAGGAGAGGCATACAAAAGCCAGGCAACACCTGCCAGGTGGGAAAGGGAACTGAACGTCTTTCCAGAAACGTGGAAAATATTGCCAAATCCCATGACATTGAATCTTTATTTTTACAAGTCTCAGGACAGCATGGGAAGCAGAGAGGAAAGGGAACTTGTGCCAGGTCACCCACTGAGGGGCTTCTGACCCCCCACCAGGGCCTCCCTCTAGTTCCTCCTGCTGCAAGGTCCACTCTGAGCTGGGCTACCTCCTCCCTGCTGCTCTGGCAGGACCCTCACCCAGACAGAGGCCCCACCTCCCAGTGCTCTTCTCAGGGCTATTTCCAGACCACACTATTCTGTAAGGAAACTCTCATTGCTCCCCTCACCCAGCCCTTGTGTGCTACAAGGGGGACCCTGGGAGTCAGCCTGGACCCTTCCTCTCCCACCCAACCCATCACCTCACCGCCCCAGTTCTCACCACAGCTCCACCTCCTACCAGGCAGGCCCTCTCTGTGCCTCAGTTTCTTCCCCTGTTAAATTCAGACAACAGTCACACCTATCTTATCAAGATTTTTTGATCATTAAAAAAGGTAATATTTGGAAGGTGCTTGCAATAGCACCTGTGATGTGCACCCACTATTGTCACAGCCTAGACAGAAGAGCCTGCCAATAAGAAAATCAAGTGGCCACAGGGACACCCTCAGTTCAGCCTTCTGGGGGATCCTTTGGTTTCTCTTGGCAGAGTCAGCTTCACTTGGGAATATCACCAAACCAACAAGCCCCTCACTGCTTACCCCACTGCCCTGGAGTTCCCAGGTTTCCCTTAAAATCCTCCCCACTGGCCCAGCCAAGGCCATGAGATCAAGCCCTGGTGCCACGGTAAGTGGAACTGCACACACCACATCCTTCCTGTATCATCCAAGCACACAAAGCTAGCTTTAATGGGACCCCATAGGTGTGTGACAGGGAGACCAAAACTGTGTCAGAGCCATTCACTCAAGGGAGCCCGTGTGTGGTTGAAACAAATGATAGAATACTTCAAAGCAATGGGGCTCTTTCGTCTTTCTTTAATTTTTTAACAGAGCAATATATGTATTTGTCTTAAAAGTCAAATACTACTCTAAAGCTGATAATTAAGCAATAGCACCCATGCCTCTATTGGTATGGGAGTACACAGGTGTACAAATTTGCACTCAAATGTTGGATCCTTGCTTGCCCATTTTTATTGCGGCATAAAGAAACCTCAGAGTGGAAGCTCCATGTGCAAGAACAGGGTTGGGTGGCTAGTGAGCTCCCCAGAAGGGGCTCCACTATTTAGAATCCCCATGATCCTGAAGGACTTGAACAGTGAAGTCTTTTCTCTTGGTCACACAATTTTTCCAGGAAAGAAGCTGCCAGTTTCCTGCTTAGGGGATTAAATATGGCCGCTGAGATTCCGGGCTCAGGTAGCAGGTAGTTTGGCTATCAGTCTTTCCACAGACATCCAGTTGATTTCCGCTTTGCCACTGTCTCCACAGCCCCAGCTTCTGCTGCACCTGGTGCCCAAAGCCCCCAGCTACTGCAGCTCATTTCTCCAGGGACTTAACATCCTCCTGCTGCCCTGGTGGCAGATGGATCTGGAATTTCTAGACTTGTAGGATATTCCCCTCAGTGTGACCTCCAGCAGTTCCTATGGTTCTAATTCTGAGTCTTTCTGTCCACCCTCAGCATATCGTCTTCCTACCCCTTCAGTTTTATTCTGCTAAATTACTTACCCTTCTTCATCTGAATTCTGTCTTTCAAAATATTTTTGGTATTTCCCATCCACTGTTTCCTCTTCTGTTCTCACGCCCTTGTGGATTGACACCATAGTTTCAGGGAGGAGGGGAGATAACTGTGACCTCACTCTTTCTAACTAGATGTCTCAAATTTATACTCTAAGTTGTTACATTGCTTTGAAGAATGTTTCTTGACTTCTCTGGGCATGAGTAAGCACCTTTGTAAGCCAAGAATGCAGAGTTCAGGCATCTGTAAGATCTCAAAGTGCTTGATGATACAAGTGCCCTGGTGGGTTGTGTGGCCAGGATTCAGCTCTGTTTGGGGGACAACTCACTCTTTACAAGACAATGGAAATGGCAGCATGGGGCAAAGTCACCATACTAATTTTCAGTACTGATGCTAAAGGCTCTAAAAAGAGGGAAAGAAAGAACTCCCCTTCAACTGTCCTCTATGCCTTCATACTAGATGGACCAATTGCCTTTCATAGTCTCAATTTCTTCATCCTTATGTTGAAGAAAGAACCTTCCTGCAGGCTTCAAGGACCAAGGGAGTGAAGGGATGTCAGTGATGAATGAAACGAATGGAGAGTGGTGAACAGAGGGGGGAGGGAGATGGTGAATGGAGGTGGATGGAGATGAATGGAGGTAGATGGTGGATAGTGAGTGAATGGTGGGTGGTGCATGGTGGTGATGGTGGATATTGCATGGAGGTGGATGGTGGATGGAGAACAGAGGTGAATGGTGGACAGTGAGAGATGGTTGATGGTGAATGGAGGTGAGTGATGGATTGTGAGTAGATGGTGGACAGTGAGTAGATGGTGGACAGTGAATGGAGGTGAGTGGTGGATGGAGAATGGACAGTGAATGGAGGTAAATGGTGGAGGAATGAATGCTGAATGGATGCTGGGAAGCACTTCCCGAACCCCCTGGAAGAAGGAAAGGCTTTTTCACATTTATGTGATTTCCACATCCACCTTCAAAGGATTTTTGCCTCTAGTCCATTTGAGAGAATAGGGATTCTTAGATGGCTCTCAGAAGGTCCGGGTGTGAAGGAGAAGAAAGAGGACACATCCTACTCCTGAAAGACAAATTCCAGAACAGCTAGTTGCCAGGACTTTCCGCTAACCCCTAATTTAGATCCCAGGGACAGATCTGGCTGTTATCCTCCAAGGTATAGATAGGATAGTGGTTCTCAAAGTGAGGTCCTCAGACAGATGCCTTAGCACCACCTAGGATCTCATTAGAAATGCACATTCTGGGCCTCATGTGGACTCACTGAATCAGGAACTCTGGGGGTGGGTCCCAGCACTTGGATTTAAGGAGCCCTCCATCTGCTCAAGTTTCAGAACTGCCGCTCTCTCTAACATGCACACCGGTCACTTGGGGTCTTGTTAAAATGTAGGCTCTGAGGCCTGAGGTCCCACATTCCTAACAAACTCTCAGGTGATGCCAGTGCTTCTGGCCCAGGGACTTCACTTTGACTAGGAAAGCTCTCCGAAATACAATCTGAGCCACAGATTAAATTATGAATTTTCTAATAGTCACACTTAAAGAAAGTTAAGAGATAGGTTAAGTATGTTAAATTATGTTTCATTTAAATCAATACATCAAAAATATTACTTCAACATGTAATCCATATGAAAATATATCAAAGTATTTTACATTATTTTTCCATTGTTCCTTATTTACATCATTTTTCATATGAAGTCTTTGAACTCTTTTACGTTTAGAGCACCTCTCAGTGGACATTGGCCACATCTCAAGTGTTTCATGGCCACATATGCCCAATGGTTACGTATTGGAAAGTGCAGCTTTAAAGGCTCTTCCCACCCTGGAAGAGCTCTGTTGGTGACCTTCCTGTGGGACAGTCCTTTTATTAGAGTGAGTATACACATCACTTCCCCTCTGATTTAATATTAAAGAGGATTCATATCTGTGTTTGGAATATTTCTACTGCTCACTAGGGATAATTACCTCCATTTGTTATTAGATGGGAGAGAAATCATTGTGCCCACTCAAGCCAGAGAGCTAGGACCAAGACCACTGCACAAAGCTGAGATCGGACGGGGTGGAGAGCTGCAGTGAAGGGGGAGCAAGGAAGATTCTGCCCACCAGCAGAGGTCAGAGAAGCTGGTATATGCCCACAGCTCTGAAGTGGAGGGCAGGGTGGGTCAGGGTAGAAGGAGGGTTCTCCCAAGGGAAACTGAAAACCTAAGCTTACATCACACACAGGTCTGCAGTCCCTATGTACACAGTTAGGGAGGTATGGAAATCCCTAAGCTGAGAAATTGACATGAGAAATGGTTATAATTGGGTGAGACCTCAGATATCCTGGAGGAAACAAAAGCAAAAGCAATCCTTGGGAATAATTTCCCAGCCCAAAGCTTCCTACATTGAAAACAAACTATCAAAACCCCTGCTATACATGAGGTCCCCTCTTAAAAATTCCAAAATATACAGGAAAATAAGACACAATAAGTAAAAATTAGCAGAAACATCAAACAAGGATTAGCCACCCCTGTCCCCACCAAACGAGTAAAACATATGAAAAAGTTGATAAAGTAGGAATATTTTAAATGATTAGAGAGATTAGAAATCACATGAGAAAAGGGAATTTTGAAATTATTAGCTAGGAAAAACAAAACAAACATTAAAAATATCATATGTTGTTGAAATTAGCAACTCAGTAGGTTAAAGATTAAGTTCAATACCTATGAGGAGAGAATTAATGAAGGTGAAGACAATTCTGAGGGAATCACCTGGAATACATCACAGAGAGATAAATAGATGAAAATCTTTGAGGAGCTCAAATGATGGAGATGAGAATAATTACTGACACATCATGATGGGCATTCAGGAAGGAAGGCATACAGGAAAGGAGACAAGGCAGTATTTGAGAGGTGGATCATTTTTAAGAAATTGTAAAAAATTTGATTCTCATATTGAGGAAGCACAAGTAGTTCTAAGCCAGGAAAATCAAAATGAATGTATGGCTATACCGCTGTAAAAATCATAAGTAGCAAGACAAAAAGAAAATCTAGAGAGCAACCAGGGAGAAAAGACCAATAATCAGGCAAGCGACAAACCTCAGACCAAGAGCAGGTATCTAAAGAGCAAGAGAAGAGACAGAAAACAAGAGAATGACATCTTCAGTTCATTGAAAATGCACACTCCTGATGCCCTAGCCTTCCACACCCTGTTAAGGAATCATTCCACAGTGAGAGTGAAATAAAATAATTTTCATTCAGGTAGAATATGCCATTTACACGTACACTTGCACATGCACCCACAGATACACACACTGGGAGAACGATTTAGGAATGTGCAAATGAGCAAAGAAATGAGTGAATCTGTAGGTAAATCTGAGTGAGCATAAACTGTACAAAGCAACACTATGACCACTGGGGGTCACTGGATTCAAGACGGGCCTTAAATGAAGACAATACAGCATTCAAGTTGGGGGAAAGATACAACAGTTCAAGAGTCCTCTGGCTTGTCTATTTTTCAGAAAGAAGATTAAAATGCTGTTTTTTAAAATGCATAGTAGACTTTTAGAAAATAGGTATAAACAAGTATAATTTCCAAGTAAATAAAGGGAAAAGAAATAACAAAAATTCAATTAATTCACAGAAGACAGGAGACAAAAGTGAAATTAAGGATTAAAACAAAGCAAGATAATAATGAACACAAAACATGACAGAAGCAAATCCAAATTTATTAGTCATCTCAGTTACAAACTGATGTATATGCCCATTAAAATACAATAATCTCAGATGGGATTTTTAAAAATCCAGCTATATGCTATTTTGCAAGAGATACATATCTAAACACTATGACACACAGAAGATGAATGTATAAAGGTGAGAAAATATAATAGACAAATATTAATCAAAAGACAGCAGCTGTAGCTATATTTATATTGGACAAACTAGACATTAATACAAAAAGCATTATTAGAGTAAAAAAGACCAGCACATGATGATAAAGGGAACAATTCACCATAAACATATAAAAAATCCAAATTTGAATGTTTCTAACAATATAGTCACAAAATAGGTAAAATGAAAATCAATAGAATTACAAAGAGAAATTTTAAAATCCACAACATAATAGAAAATTCTATACTCCCCATTCAGTAATAGATAGATTAAGCAAAGGAAAAAGAGATTAGTAAGGACAAATAATATTTTAACAGCATACAGCTTACAGGTTTGACCTAGTAAATGTTTATAATGTACCCAATAACCAGCATGACCTGGCCCATTTCTAACAATAAATCTCACCTCCACAAATACCAGAAGATCGATACAATGTAGACCATGTTCTCTGACCACAGTAAAATAATACTACAAATCAATAATAGAAAGACAGTCAATCTTGCAAATATATTTGAAAATTTAAAACTTTAAACATATTAAGAGGTGAAGAAGAAAACATATTAGAAATTAGAACCAGATAATGATGACTGTATGACATTAGAATTTGTAGAATCTATAACTAGATGGAAATTTATAGCTTTAAATACATGTATTCCAATACAAGAAAGACTGAAAAATCATGAAACAAGAGTCCAACTCAAGACATTATGAAAAGAATAACAGGTGGCTCCAAAACCACAGAAGAAAATGATAGAAAGTCTGTTCATTTGGGGAAATAAATGAAATTGAACCTCTACTTCACACCATGCATAAAAATCAATTCCAGGTGAATTAAGTATTTAAATGGCAAAAGTAAAAGTTTTAGTAGAAAACATAAGCAAATATCTTTCTGAATTTAAGTGGGAAAAGATTTTTTTTTAACCAGGCATAGCAAGCACTAGCATAAAAATAAAAGATTGATCAAATAAACATCTTAAAAGAAGAGCAAAAGCAATACAAACTGGGAAAAATATTTGTAACATGCATAAGTTATACCAATTAGTACTGACACTATGAAGAACTGCTACCCATCAATGAGAAGGACAAATAACCCAATAAAAATGAAGGGAAAAAAGAAATGAAAAGGAAAAGAAACAGGTGTTCCACATCATTTGTGAATAGGTTGATAAAGTTAAATTGGGATGAAGTCTATATTCACTTGATCCACAAAAGTTAAGTCTGATAGCATCAAGTGTTGAATAAGCATGATTTCTTGTTTTGCTTGAAGGGGCAATATTTGGTATAATTGGTACAATTGCATTCCTGGCTATATGTCCAGTAAAATACATCCAAGAGAGGGTCTTCCTTAGGTAATGCCAGGAAGCATATATCAGAATGTTGACAACCACAGTTATTTATAATATAAAAATCTGGAAATAACTGAATGCTTTTCAAGAAGAGAATAGATAAATTGTGGAACATTCACAAAATGGCATATCATTCCATGGTGAAAACTGAAGTACAGCTTCATGCAATAATGTGAATGAAACAAGCAATATAATATTGACTTTTAAAAAAAGCCCCAGAAAGATGGCGGTATGAGAGGAGAGACAAGAGGCTTCCTCCTAAAACTGGATACAATTAGAAAATTTAATTGGCGCAACTAATCTTGAGAGAGCAACAGGAAAGAGGACGGCGTCAGACTGCACAGACCTGGAGAAAAGAGCAGACAGACCTCACCAAACAGGGTAACATACCAGAGCTGTGGCTCCGCAGGACCCGAGCCCCTCCCCCACCCCAGCTCACTGGCAGGAGGAAGAGAAACAGAGCAAGGAGGGAGTGGAAGGCTTGGGACTGTTGAATACCTAGCTCCGGAGATCTGCGCTGGGAACACAAACCTACATTTCATGGTGCTTTCATGAGACTTGCATGACTACCGGGTTGGAAAGCTAATACAGGCAGAGTTCCTGGGGAGACTGGGATTCCGGCTGCTTGTGGAAAGCAGGGATCCATATCCAGCTGCTCAGGGACAAAAACTTAAACCTGTGTGAACGCCCCACGGGTACAGCAGCTGGGAGGCAGGGAACAGCTCTTTCCTCCCCCCAGGCACCAGTACTGCTCCCCTGCAACCCCCAACATTGCTTCAGGGGCTGAGCAACTCCAGAATAGAGCTTCTGGACACTACAGGGTGTCATATACAAACATGAAACGCCAAAGGAACCTTGTCCAGAGTAAAATTATTAATACAACTCCTGAGAAAGATTTAAATGATATGGACCTCGTGACTCTTCCTGACAGGGAGTTCAAAATAAAAATCATCAACATTCTAATGTATGTACAGAAAGACATCCAAGAACTCAGGAATGAATTCAGTGGGAGATTCAATCACTGAAGAACATGATGGAGGGTATTAAAAGCAGGTTGGATATGGTGGAGGAGACAATAAATGAAATAGAAACTAGAGAAGAGGAATACAAAGAAGCTGAGGCACAGAGAGAAAAAAGGATCTCTAAAAATGAAAGAATATTGAGAGAACTGTGTGACCAATCCAAGCGGAACAATATTCACATTATAGGAATACCAGAAGAAGAAGAGAGAGAGAAAGGGATAGAAAGTGTCTTTGAGGAGGTAGTTGCTGAAAACTTCCCCAATCTGGGGAAGGAGATACACTCTCAGGCCATGGAGATCCACAGATCCCCCAACAAAAGGGACCCAAGGAAGACAACACCAAGACACATAGTAATTAAATGGGAAAGATCAAGGATAAGGACAGACTGTTAAAAGCAGCCAGAGGCAAAAATAAGATCACATATAAAGGGAAACCCATCAGGCTAACATCAGACATCTCATCAGAAACCTTACAGGCCATAAGGGAGTGGCATGATGTATTTAATGCCATGAAACAGAAGGGCCTGGAACCAAGATTACTTTATCTGGCAAGATTATCATTCAAATTTGAAGGAGGGCTCAAACAATTTCCAGATAAGCAAAAGCTGAAAGAGTTTGCGTCCTACAAACCATCTCTGCAGTCTATTTTGGAAGGACTGCTATAGATGGAAGGGTTCGTAGGGATGGATAGCTGCCACCAGAGGTACTAAAACCACGATAGGGAGGGTGGAGCAGCTGATTGTGAGGCAAATGCAAAATTAAACTGACTATCCCCAAAGTCAATCAAGGGATAGACAAAAAGTAAAGAATTTGATACCTAATATATAAAGAATGAAGGCGGAAGAAAAAGGAGGAGAAATAGAAAAGAACCTTTAGATTGTGTTTGTAACAGCATACCAAGTAAGTTAAGTTAGACTCTTAGACAGTAAGGAAGTAACTTGGAACCTTTGGTAACCATGAACCTAAAGCCTGAAATGGCAATAAGTACATACCTATCAATAATCACCCTAAATGTAAAAGGACTGAATCCACCAATAAAAAGACATAGAGTCACTGAATGGACAAAAAAACAAGACCCATCTATATGCTGCTTACAAGAGACCTCAAACCCAAAAATATGCACAGACTAAAAGTCAAGGGATGGAAAAAGATATTTCATGCAAACAATAGGGAGTAAAAAAGCAGGTGTTGCAGAACTAGTGTCAGACAAAGTAGACTTCAAAACAAAGAAAGTAACAAGAGATAAAGAAGGACATTACATAATGATAAAGGGCTCAGTCCAACAAGAGGATATAACCATTATAAATATATATGCACCCAACACAGGAGCACAAGCATATGTGAAACAAATACTAACAGAACTAAATGTGGAAATAGAATGCAATGCATTTATTTTAGGAGACTTCAACACACCATTCACTCCAAAGGACAGATCTACCAGACAGAAAATAAGTAAGGACACAGAGGCACTGAACAACACACTAGAGCAGATGGACCTAACAGACATCTATAGAACTCTACACCCAAAAGCAACAGGATTAACCTTCTTCTAAGGGCACATGGAACATTCTCCAGAATAGACAACATACTAGCTCACAAAAAGAGCCTCAGTAAATTCAAAAAGATTGAAATAGTACCAACCAACTTCTCAGACCACAAAGGTATAAAACTAGAAATAAATTGTACAAAGAAAGCAAAAAGGCTCACAAACACATGGAGGCATAACAACACGCTTCTAAATAGACAATGGATCAATGACCAAATTAAAATGGAGATCCAGAAATATATGGAAATAAATGACAACAACAACATAATGCCCCAGCTTCTGTGGGACACAGCAAAAGCAGTCTTAAGAGGAAAGTATATAGCAATCCAAGTATATTTAAAGAAGGAAAAACAATCCCAAATGAATAGTCTAAAGACACAATTATCAAAATTGGAAAAAGAAGAACAAATGAGGCCTACAGTCAGCAGAAAGAGAGACATAATAAAGATTAGAGAAGAAATAAACAAAATTGAGAAGAATAAAACAATAGATAAAATCAATGAAACCAAGAGCTGGTTCTTTGAGAAAATAAACAAAATAGATAAGCCTCTAGCCAGACTTATTAAGAGAAAAAGAGAATCAACACACATCAACAGAATCAGAAAGAGAAAGGAAACATCACGACAGACTACACAGAAATACAAAGAATTATTAGAGACTACTATGAAAACCTATATGCCAACAAGCTGGAAAACCTAGAAGAAATGGACAACTTCCTAGAAAAATATAACCTCCCAAGACTGACCAAGGAAGAAACACAAAATCTAAAAAAACCAATTACCAGCAAAGAAATTGAAGTGGTAATAAAAAAACTACCTAAGAAAAAAAACCCCGGGCCAGATGGATTTACCTCAGAATTTTATCAGACATACAGAGAAGATATAATACCCATTCTCCTTAAAGTTTTCCAAAAAATAGAAGAGGAGGGAATACTCCCAAACTCATTCTATGAAGCCAACATCACCCTAATACCAAAACCAGGCAAAGACCCCACCAAAAAAGAAACTTACAGACCAATATCCCTGATGAATGTAGATGCAAAAATACTCAATAAAATATTAGCAAACCGAATTCAAAAATATATCAAAAGGATCATACACCATGACCAAGTGGGATTCATCCCAGGGATGCAAGGATGGTACAACATTCGAAAATCCATCAACATCATCCACCACATCAACAAAAAGAGAGACAAAAACCACATGATCATCTCCATAGATGCTGAAAAAGCATTCGACAAAATTCAACATACATTCATGATAAAAACTCTCAGCAAAATGGGTATAGATGGCAAGTACTTCAACATAATAAAGGCCATATATGATAAACCCACAGCCAACATCATACTGAACAGCGAGAAGCTGAAAGCTTTTCCTCTGACATCAGGAACAAGACAGGGATGCCCACTCTCCCCACTGTTTTTTAACATAGTACTGGAGGTCCTAGCCATGGCAATTAGACAAAACAAAGAAATACAAGGAATCCAGATTGGTAAAGAAGAAGTTAAACTGTCACTGTTTGAAGATGACATGATATTGTACATAAAAAACCCTAAAGACTCCACTCCAAAACTACTAGAACTGATATCGGAATACGGCAAAGTTGCAGGATACAAAATTAACACACAGATATCTGTGGCTTTCCTTTACACTAACAATGAACCAATAGAAAGAGGAATCAAGAAAAACAATTCCATTCCCAATTGCATCAATAAGAATAAAATACCTAGGAATAAACCTAACCAAAGAAGTGAAAGACCTATACCCTGAAAACTATAAGACACTCTTAAGAGAAATTAAAGAGGACACTAACAAATGGAAACGCATCCCATGCTTGTGGCTAGTAAGAATTAATATTGTCAAAATGGCCATCCTGCCCAAAGCAATATACAAATTTGATGCAATCCCTATCAAATTACCAACAACATTCTTCAACGAACTGGAACAAATAGTTCAAAAATTCATATGGAAAAACCAAAGACCCCAAATAGCCAAAGCAATCCTGAGAAAGAAGAATAAAGTGGGGAGGATCTCACTCCCGAACTTCCCACTCTACTATAAAGCCATAGTAATCAAGACAATTTGGTACTGGCACAAGAACAGAGCCACAAGCCAGTGGAACAAATTAGAGATTCTAGACATTAACCCAAACATATATTCTCAATTAATATTCGATAAAGGAGCCTTGGACATACAATGGGGAAATGACAGTCTCTTCAACAGATGGTGCTGGCAAAACTGGACAGCTACATGTAAGAGAATGAAACTGGATCACTGTCTAACCCCATACGCAAAAGTAAATTCAAAATGGATCAAAGACCTGAATGTAAGTCATGAAACCATAAAACTCTTAGAAAAAAACATAGGCAAAAACCTCTTGGACATAAACATTAGTGACTTCTACATGAACATATCTCCCTGGGCAAGGAAAACAAAAGCAGAAATAAACAAGTGGGACTATATCAAGCTGAAAAGCTTCTGTACAGCAAATGACACCATCAATAGAACAAAAAGGTACTCTACAGTATGGGAGAATATATTCATAAATGACAGATCCGATAAAGGCCTGACATCCAAAATACATAAAGAGCTCACACACCTCAACAAACAAAAAACAAATAATCCAATTAAAAAATGGGCAAAGGAGCTGAGCAGAGAGTCCTCCAAAGAAGAAATTCAGATGGCCAACAGACACATTAAAAGATGCTCCACATTGCTAGTTATCAGAGAAATGCAAATTAAAACCACAATGAGATATCACCTCACACCAGTAAGGATGGCTACCATCCAAAAGACAAACAACAACAAATGTTGGCGAGGTTGTGGAGAAAGGGGAACCCTCCTACACTGTTGGTGGGAATGTAAATTAGTTCAACCATTGTGGAAAGCAGTATGGAGGTTCCTCAAAATGCTCAAAATAGACTTACCATTTAACCCAGGAATTCCACTTCTAGGAATTTACCCAAAGAATGCAGCACTCCAGTTTGAAAAAGACAGATGCACCCCTATGTTTATCGCAGCACTATTTACAATAGCCAAGAATTGGAAGCAACCTAAGTGTCCATCATTAGATGACTGGATAAAGAAGATGTGGTACATATACACAATGGAATATTATTCAGCCATAAGAAGAAAACAAATCCTACCATTTGCAACAACATGGATGGAGCTAGAGGGTATTATGATCAGTGAAATAGGCCAAGTGGAGAAAGACAAATACCAAATGATTTCACTCATCTGTGGAGTATAAGAACAAAGGAAAAACTGAAGGAACAAAACAGCAGCAGAATCACAGAACCCAAGAATGGACTAACAGTTACCGAAGGGAAAGAGACTGGGAGAATGGGAGGGTAGGGAGGGATAAGGGTGGGGAAGAAGAAAGGGGGTATTATGTTTAGCATGTAATGTTGGGGGTGGGGGAAAGAGGAGGGCTGTGCAACACAGAGAAGACAAGTAGTGATTCTACAGCATCTTACTATGCTGATGGACAGTGACTGTAATGGGGTTTGTGGTGGGGACTTGGGATAGGGGAGAGCTTAGTAAACATAATGTTCTTTATGTAATTGTAGATTAATGATAAAAAAATTTTTTAAAGTTAAAAATATACCCCAGAGCCAGACGGATTTACCTCGGAATTTTATCAGACACACAGAGAAGACATAATACCCATTCTCCTTAAAGTGTTCCACAAAATAGAAGAAGAGGGAATACTCCCAAACTCATTCTATGAAGCCAACATCACCCTAATACCAAAACCAGGAAAAGACCCCACCAAAAAAGAAAATTACAGACCAATATCCCTGATGAATGTAGATGCAAAAATACTCAATAAAATATTAGCAAACAGAATTCAACAGTATATCAAAAGAATCATACACCATGACCAAGTGGGGTTCATCCCAGGGATGCAAGGATGGTACAACATTCGAAAATCCATCAACATCATCCACCACATCAACAAAAAGAAAGACAAAAACCACATGATCATCTCCATAGATGCTGAAAAAGCATTTGACAAAATTCAACATCCATTCATGATAAAAACTCTCAGCAAAATGGGAATAGAGGGCAAGTACCTCAACATAATAAAGGCCATATATGATAAACCCACAGCCAGCATTATACTGAACAGCGAGAAGCTGAAAGCATTTCCACTGAGATCGGGAACCAGACAGGGATGCCCACTCTCCCCACTGTTATTTAACATAGTACTGGAGGTCCTAGCCACGGCAATCAGACAAAACAAAGAAATACAAGGAATCCAGATTGGTAAAGAAGAAGTTAAACTTTCACTATTTGCAGATGATATGATACTGTACATAAAAAACCCTAAAGACTCCACTCCAAAACTACTAGAACTGATATTGGAATACAGCAAAGTTGCATGATACAAAATTAACACACAGATATCTGTAGCTTTCCTATACACTAAACGAATCAATAGAAAGAGAAATCAGGAAAACAATTCCATTCACCATTGCATCAAAAAGAATAAAATACCTAGGAATAAACCTAACCAAAGAAGTGAAAGACTTATACTCTGAAAACTACAAGTCACTCTTAAGAGAAATTAAAGGGGACACTAATAAATGGAAACTCATCCCATGCTCATGGCTAGGAAGAATTAATATCGTCAAAATGGCCATCCTGCCCAAAGCAATATACAGATTTGATGCAATCCCTCTCAAATTACCAGCAACATTCTTCAATGAATTGGAACAAATAATTCAAAAAATCATATGGAAACACCAAAGACCCCGAATAGCCAAAGCAATCCTGAAAAAGAAGAATAAAGTAGGGGGGATCTCACTCCCCAACTTCAAGCTCTACTACAAAGCCATAGTAATCAAGACAATTTGGTACTGGCACAAGAACAGAGCCACAGACCAGTGGAACAGATTAGAGACCCCAGAAATTAACCCAAACATATATGGTCAATTAATATTTGATAAAGGAGCCATGGACATACAATGGCAAAATGACAGTCTCTTCAACAGATGCTGCTGGCAAAACTGGACAGCTACATGTAGGAGAATGAAACTGGACCATTGTCTAACCCCATATACAAAGGTAAACTCAAAATGAATCAAAGACCTGAATGTAAGTCATGAAACCATTAAACTCTTGGAAAAAAACATAGGCAAAAACCTATTAGACATAAACATGAGTGATCTCTTCTTGAACATATCTCCCTGGGCAAGGAAAACAACAGCAAAAATGAGCAAGTGGGACTACATTAAGCTGAAAAGCTTCTGTACAGCGAAAGACATCATCAATAGAACAAAAAGGAACCCTACAGTATGGGAGAATATATTTGAAAATGACAGATCCGATAAAGGCTTGACTTCCAGAATATATAAAGAGCTCACACACCTCAACAAACAAAAAACAAATAACCCAATTAAAAAATGGGCAGAGGAACTGAATAGACAGTTCTCCAAAAAAGAAATACAGATGGCCAATAGACACATGAAAAGATGCTCCACATCGCTAATTATCAGAGAAATGCAAATTAAAACTACAATGAGGTATCACCTCACACCAGTAAGGATAGCTGCCATCCAAAAGACAAACAACAACAAATGTTGGCGAGGCTGTGGAGAAAGGGGAACCCTCCTACACTGCTGGTGGGAATGTAAATTAGTTCAACCATTGTGGAAAGCAGTATGGAGGTTCATCAAAATGCTCAAAACAGACCTAGCATTTGACCCAGGAATTGCACTCCTAGGAATTTACCCTAAGAACGCAGCAATCAAGTTTGAGAAAGACAGATGCACTCCTATGTTTATCGCAGCACTATTTACAATAGCCAAGAATTGGAAGCAACCTAAATGTCCATCGGTAGATGAATGGATAAAGAAGATGTGGTACATATACACAATGGAATACTACTCAGCCATAAGAAGTGGAAAAATCCAACCATTTGCAGCAACATGGATGGAGCTGGAGAGTATTATGCTCAGTGAAATAAGCCAAGCGGAGAAAGAGAAATACCAAATGATTTCACTCATCTGAGGAGTATAGGAACAAAGGAAAAACTGAAGGAACAAAACAGCAGCAGAATTACAGAACCCAAAAATGGACTAACAGGTACCAAAGGGAAAGGAACTGGGGAGGATGGGTGGGCAGGGAGGGATAAGGCGGGGGAAGAAGAAGGGGGGTATTAAGATTAGCATGCATGGGGGGGAGGGAGCAAGGGGAGGGTGGGCTGCACAACACAGAGAGGACAAGTAGTGACTCTACAACATGTTGCTAAACTAATGGACAGTAACCGTAATGTGGTTGTTAGGGAGGACCTGATATAGGGGAGAGCATAGTAAACATAGTATTCTTCATGTAAGTGTAGATTAAAAATTTAAAAAAAAAAAAAAGAAAGAAAGAAAGAAAGAAAAGGGGGATTACTCCTTAACAGGATAAAACTATTGGTAAATCAAAGATCAACGCATGCTTTAAATATCCTTAATGTTGATCACTTAAAGGGTGTCAGATGATCAGCTATGGAGGTACTCTTTTCTGATAATATTCCTTTCTCTTAATTAAAAAAAAAAAAGCAGTTACTGTATGCTGACCTCCAATGAGTTCTGCACAGTGGTATAGAGGGCGTGTCAAAGTGTGGGCAAAGGGTCTGTTTGTTTCTACGCAGAAGATCAAGGCCTAGCTTGGATACCCAGAAAATGAACTAAGATACGATATGAGGAGGAGCTTCCGGCATCAGCACTCTCTGGAGGACTTGTGCCGGGGGATGATCATCAAAAAGCCTCCACAGGGATCCGGACGATGCTGTGGTTGTGGCTGCATCCAGCCCACCGTCTCCTGGACTTGCCATAAGAATGAGGAGGGAGATGTCTAGGCTGGCATGTGCATACAGTGAGACAACGAATTTGACCGGATCTGTACTGTTGGAACTCAACCAGGAGTTGGGAGGGGTGCAAGTTGTAGCACTCCAAAATCTCATGACTATAGACTATCTATGGTTAAAAGAACATATGGGATGTGAACAGATCCCAGAAATGGGCTGCTTTAATTTGTCTGATGGTTCAAGTACAGTTGGACAATATCCATCATATCATAGATAAATTTTCACAAATGCCTAGGGTGCCTAAATGGTTTTCTTGGCTTCACTGGAGATGGATGGTAATTATAGATTTGCTTTGTTTATGTCACCGTATTCCTATTATGTTAATATGTGTGTGCAAATTAGTTAGTAGTTTAAAACCTATACATACTTAAGGTAGTATACAAGAAGATATGTCAAAGAAATAATCAATCCTCCCAAGTTTCCTTCATATGCTACATCTATAGCTTTTCTTCTTCCTTCCTAATTACAACCCTTAAATAGAATTCGTGCCTCATATCGAATTTACTGAGTATCATAATTCCTCCAGGTGGTAAAGATACCTCGAGACAAGTGCTGGGCATAGAAGCCACAGGGCATAAATCTGCAAAGAAGTAAAAAGCTAACCTTTGCAAACAATATGGCTTCTCTCTCACTTACCAACTTTACATTTCCCTGTATGGCCCCGGAAGATGACTGGTTAGCCAGAGACGGGTAAGATTCCTCAAGGGAGGAACAACCTAAGACAGGCACAGTCGCAGTGTTGGATTCCCCTGAGGAAGGCGCCGCCCCAAATCACTCACCAAAGACGTTTCTTGATGCAACAAGCAAGAGGAATTTATTCAGAAGCCAACTAGCTGGGGTCCACGTCAGCCCGTCGCAGCGGGTCTCAACGAGGACCCAGAGCACACAAAGCCAGAAGGTTTTATAGCATTTTCAAAAGGGGTAAAATTTTCCATAATTACAATACAGGGTTTTTTCTATAGGCTCATAAATCTTTTGCTGGCGCCACATCCTGGGGTCTGGTTAGATGAGATCACCTTCGGAATGTCTAGGGTGGTTCTAGCAAGATAAGCTAGGCATGTATGATTAACTGATTTACGGTTGGCTAACTAAAGGTCACTACAATTGACACAGGCTAACTAACTTGTTTTTCAAGATTCTAATGATTTTCCTTCTTTTGGGTTAGGGGGTGGTATTTAGGCCTTAAGATGGCTGTACTTATGCTAACTTTTGATTCTTCAGATCCTACAGCAGGGGGGCCATCAGGTGAGAATTTGGGGATCAACAGAGGTGAGGCTCAGAACCTCACCCCCCCTGCTTTGAGAGAAATCTTCTGCATCCGTGGATGTCTTGCTGCCCTTGTCTAGCCTGGATTAATACTTAGTCCATAGGCACACACCTGATCATCTGATCATCTACATTTGCCTTCTTACAGCACTAAACTATGTTTTCTACCTTTATCTTGCATCTACCTACCACTTCAGCATTTTATTAAAAATAAAAATAATAATAATAAAAGGAGAAACGTGGGATCAACATATAAATCAAGTACAAAAATCAAACGAATATTCATATTTGACCTGATTGTTTATAGGTCATATTGCATGATCAAAACCGAAAGTTTCTGTGATGACTGCCCTTGTACTGTTCACCATGTAAGAATTTATTCACTATGTAAGAATTCGTTCACCATGTAAGAACTTGTTCGTTATGCTTCAGAAGATTGGAGACTGACGAGAATTAGGCTTGAGATGGATTAATGATTGTACATTGAGCGTTGACCCCCCTATACTGAATTTTATTGTTGTTAACAACCATTTGATCAATAAATATGAGAGATGCCCTCTCAAAAAAAAAAATATACCCCAGAATATCACGTACAGCAAGATGCTCTTTTTATTATGTGAGTACAACTAAAAATAAATAATGTATTTAGGAATATACAAGCACACACATGCGCGCGCGCGCACATACACACACACACACAAGCAAGGGATTAAAAAGCATGAGATCCAGAATGTGGTTACTTGTGAAAGGAGAAAGCTGAAGGGATGGTGGGGAGTGAGGGAGAGTAAATAGGTAGATGTAAGTTTTGGAGGTGTTCTTTCTCTCATGTTGAGCAGTGGGCTCCCACATGCTTATTATTACATACTGTCTTGCCAATGGACTTCAGCCCAGGGCAAGTTCACTGTGGATTCAGTGAGACTGAGGAATGACAATGGAATCTTCTTGGGGTAAAAGGGTTTATTACCTGTTTTGTTCTCCTGGTGATAGATTGAGCAATAGAATTACATCTTCATCCAACAGTCTGCAGGTCTGTAATCCTCCTTCCTCTCTGCCTCTGCCCAGAGCACTGTGCAGAGCTCTTTATATAGTGACCCAGTCAATAACAGCTTATTGGCTATGGGTGTGGAAGCAGTAGCCCAGAAGCAGGCCAGTTATATCATCAAGTAGGTTAGGTTCAGGTGAGGATCCTGGCCATCGGAACCTTCACTTCATCCACACATATACAGACACAATAAAACAGGGCATAACAGGATAAGGATGAGCATCTTTACCAACAAGAATTTGCACCAAATCCTGAGAATCTGTGGTCCATGAGAAAGTTAGTAACATAGTAATCAAAGAAATAAGAGAATGACAAAACTAAAAGCTGGTTCTTTGAAGAAACTAATAAAAAGAGACAAACCTCCAGCATGACAAAAAAGTAAAAACACAAAAAACAACTTAGGAATATTTTAAGGAACATAATCATAGGTACAGTCAAAACTGAAATAATCATTTGAGGATAAGATGAATAAGCTCATGCCAATAAATTTGAAAACCTGGATAAAATGAAGCATTTTCTACAGATATATTAACTTAGTAAAAGTAATTCAAAAGAAATACAATGCAGAACAGATTCATATTGTGGATAAAGTGAAGGTTTCTATGGCCAGGATTCTCACCTGGCCCTGGTCAGCTAGCTCACTACCCACGTGTGGGCAATACATTGTTATTGACTCTATATAAAGAGCTCCACCCAGTGTCCTGGGCGACACAGGGGCATGGCTGCAAGGCTGCAGTAGAGCGGAGGCTGGAGTGGTGGCAGTGCCGAGTACAGGGACGGAAACAGCTGCACGGGCAGAGAGGGCCCAGGGGCAGATAACACTTGCTGCATGCAGACTCGCTCTGAGTGGACAGGATTCTAGTGCTTGACCTGCCACCGTGGGAATAAAGTTGGGTATAAACCCTTTCTCCACAAGAATGTTTCACTGTAAATTTTTCAGTCTCATTGAGAATACACAGTGAACTTGTTTGGGGCTGAAACCCATTGGCAAGACAACCTAAAAGGTGGCTTACTGAAAACCAATTAGAATTTACTCAGAAACAGGGGGAAATGGAGAAAAAAAGCATCATACAAATTAAGATTTATCCTCAGGAATAAGAAGCTTGAGGAGCCTGGGGACTGAAATCTCTGGGGAAGCTGGCGAGCAGTAAGGTGCGGAGCCATGGGGATGTGGTGGGAAAGCCGATGGGAACCTGTTAAAGATGTTGCCTCCCACCATGACATCTCAGTCTTGCTTCAGGTTCCAAAAACTGTGGTTATCAAATAGAGGAGAAAGTCTCCTTTCTAATGCAGATTTTAATTATTCTAAAATATTATAAAAGTACAACTCATTGAAAAAATTTTAAACCTGCTTTGCCCTCATAGTAAATTCAATCAGCTGTTGACATTTTCCCCCTTTCCTTTGCCTCTTTATCATGATATCAAACATTTTACACAGTGTACAACTTCATATTTTGATCTCTTAACAATTAGATGTGTTACCCCCACGCAGCTGGAGTCTCCACAGCGGTTCTTCCAGATCTTCCACCCGTGGTGCCCCAGGCGCATGAACCATCCACGCACCAGCCCGCACCCGGCGTGCAGAGCCTTACAAGCTGTGTTCCTGATTTAATGGATTTAAACCCACTAAAAACTAAAAGGAAATAAGGCGGGAATGTCAAAGAATGAGGAGGAGGTGAAGGAAAGAGAGGGTGCTTCAAGTTGAAAGTCAAACTTTATCCTGCAAGGTGAGTCAGGAGAGCCTCCTGGGAGCCAGGGAAACCCGAAGTGCCTCCTGCCCTTGCAGGACGATCTTCTCTGGGGCTTTAGCACGTTACCACACAGGCTGTTTGTATCCCAACAACTCCTAGGAAGGGGGCGGGGTGGCCGGGGAGGGGCGGCGAAGACTGGCTGCACTGAATCGCCACAGTTGTAAATGTCCAACATTT
This sequence comes from Manis javanica, assembly GCF_040802235.1. Classification (NCBI taxonomy): domain Eukaryota; kingdom Metazoa; phylum Chordata; class Mammalia; order Pholidota; family Manidae; genus Manis; species Manis javanica. The sequence goes on along the minus strand of NC_133162.1, from coordinate 79,942,056 downwards.
TTTTTAGGTATAAGAGTTAAATAAATGCTTAAGTTTTACTAATTTGCTTTATTGACCCCCAAATTACAGTGGTGAAGGTCATAATGACCTGAGAAGGTGGACCACGCTCCTCTACCTCTTCCCTCCTGTGCTGAGCTGTACACGGACTCCCCACACTGAGCGGGGGTGTCGGGGCTCTACCCTGATTGTCTTGAAAAACAAAAAGTAAGTTTGAAGGATTGCTTGTGCAACACTTCCAAGGCTAAGGGCACCCAATTCACAGTGACAACAAAAACAATAAATAGTGATGGCCAGTGTTCAGCTTTGCAGTTTCTCACACTAAGGTACAAACTAAATGTTACCCCATCTCCCTCTCCAAAGAAGCAGAAACTTATACTAGCAACTTAAAAATCCCTGACAGTGACAATGCTAGTGGGGTGCGTTAGTCAGGATTTTTTGTCTTAAGTTCAGAGACTATCCAAAGCAATAATCTAAATTGAAGCTGTGTTCCAGCCTTTTTGAAATCTGAAATCCACAATACAAATAAGGGGAAATACGCAGAACAAGGGTTTTCAAATGTGAAATCTATAACATGCTTAAGGGGAAATACACAAAACAACATTTGGAGCAAGGGTTCTGACACTTGATGGAACACGGGCAGGTGGTCAAGTGCTCAGAACTAGGAGGAGTTTTCCATTGTTAAAATGGACTGAGATAGGAGAGGCAGAGCCAAGATGGCGGCATGAGTAGAGCAGTGGAAATCTCCTCCCAAAACCACATATATCTATGAAAATATAACAAAGACAACTCTTCCTAAAATAGTGACCAGAGGACATAGGACAACATCCAGACCACATCCACACCTGCGAGAACCCAGCACCTCGAGAAGGGAGAGAGGAAGGCCACAAAGCAACAAGAACAAAAGCTCTTCCAGCCGTCACTTGTACAAGCTCTGCAAACTATCTCTATCACCATGAAAAGGCAAAACTACAGGCAGACAAAGATCACAGAGTCAACACCTGAGGAGACAGACCTAACCAGTCTTCCTGAAAAAGAATTCAAAATAAAAGTCATGAACATGCTAACGGAGATGCAAAGAAAAATGCAAGAGCAATGGGATGAAGTCCGGAGGGAGATCACAGATGCCAGGAAGGAGATTACAGAAGTGAAACAAACCCTGGAAAGATTTATAAGCAGAATGGATAAGATACAAGAGGCAATTGAAGGAATAGAAACCAGAGAACAGGAACGTATAGAAGCTGACATAGAGAGAGATAAAAGGATCTCCAGGAATGAAACAATACTAAGAGAACTATGTGACCAATCCTAAAGGAACAATATCCTTATTATAGGGGTACCAGAAGAAGAAGAGAGAAGAAAAGGGATAGAAAGTCTCTTTGAAGAAATAATTGCTGAAAACTTCCCCAAACAGGGGGAGGTAATAATCGAACAGACCACGGAAATACACAGAACCCCCAACAGAAAGGATCCAAGGAGGACAACACCAAGACACATAATAATTAAAATGGCAAGGATCAAGGACAAGGAAAGAGTTTTAAAGGCAGCTAGAGAGAAAAAGGTCACCTATAAAGGAAAACCCATCAGGCTATCATCAGACTTCTTGACAGAAATCCAACAGGCCAGAAGAGAATGGCATGATATATTTAATGCAATGAAACAGAAGGGCCTTGAACCAAGGATACTGTATCCAGCACGACTATCATTTAAATATGATGGCAGGATTAAATAATTCCCAGACAAGCAAAAGCTGAGGGAATTTGCTTCCCACAAACCACCTCTACAGGGAATCTTACAGGGACTGCTCTAGATGGGAGGACTCCTAAAAAGAGCACAGAACAAAACACCCAACATATGAAGGATGGAGGAGGAGGAATAAGAAGGGAGAGAAGAAAAGAATCTCCAGAAAGTGTACATAACAGCTCAATAAGCGAGCTAAGTTAGGCAGTAAGATACTAAAGAGGCTAACCTTGAACCTTTGGTAACCACGAATTTAAAGCCTGCAATGGCAATAAGTACATATTTCTCAATAGTCACCTTAAATGTAAATGGACTTAATGCACCAATCAAAAGACACAGAGTAATACACTGAATAAAAAAGAAGGACCCATCTATATGCTGCTTACAAGAAAGTCACCTTAAACCCAAAGACACGCACAGAGTAAAAGTCAAGGGATGGAAAAACATATTTCAGGCAAACAACAGTGAGAAGAAAGCAAGGGTTGCAGTACTAATATCAGACAAAATAGACTTCAAAACAAAGAAATTAACAAGAGATAAAGAAGGACACTACATAATGATAAAGGGCTCAGTCCAACAAGAGGATATAAGCATTATAATAAATATATATGCACCCAACACAGGAGCACCAGCATATGTGAAATAAATACTAACAGAACTAAAGAGAGAGATAGACTGCAATGCATTCATTGTAGGAGACTTCAACACACCACTCACCCCAAAGGATAGATCCACCGGGCAGAAAATAAGTAAAGACACACAGGCACTGAACAACACACTAGAACAGATGGACCTAATAGAAATCTACAGAACTCTACATCCAAAAGCAACAGGATATACATTCTTCTCAAGTGCACATGGAACATTCTCCAGAATAGACCACATACTAGCCCACAAAAAGAGCCTCAGTAAATTCCAAAATATTGAAATTCTACCAACCAATTTTTCAGACCACAAAGGTATAAAAGTAGAAATAAATTCTACAAAGAAAACAAAAAGGCTCACAAACACATGGAGGCTTAACAACATGCTTCTAAATAATCAATGGATCAATGAACAAATCAAAATAGAGATCAAGGAATATATAGAAAGAAATGACAACAACAACACAAAGCTCCAACTTCTGTGGGACGCAGCGAAAGCAGACTTAAGAGGAAAGTATTTAGCAATCCAGGCATATTTAAAGAAGGAAAAACAATCCCAAATGAATAGTCTAATGTCACAATTATCAAAATTGGAAAAAGAAGAACAAATGAGGCCTATAGTCAGCAGAAAGAGAGACATAGTAAAGATCAGAGAAGAAATAAACAAAATTGAGAACAATAAAACAATAGAAAAAATCAATGAAACCAAGAGCTGATTCTTTGAGAAAATAAACAAAATAGATAAGCCTCTAGCCAAACTTATTAAGAGAAAAAGAGAATCAACACAAATCAACAGAATCAGAAATGAGAATGGAAAAATCACGACAGACTCCACAGAAATACAAAGAATTATTAGAGACTACTATGAAAACCTATATGCCAACAAGCTGGAAAACCTAGAAGAAATGGACAACTTCCTAGAAAAATACAACCTCCCAAGACTGACCAAGGAAGAAACACAAAATCTAAAAAAACCAATTACCAGCAAAGAAATTGAAATGGTAATAAAAAAAACTACCTAAGAACAAAACCCCAGGGCCGGATGGATTTACCTCGGAATTTTATCAGACACACAGAGAAGACATAATACCCATTCTCCTTAAAGTTTTCCAAAAAATAGAAGAGGAGGGAATACTCCCAAACTCATTCTATGAAGCCAACATCACCCTAATACCAAAACCAGGCAAAGACCCCACCAAAAAAGAAACTTACAGACCAATATCCCTGATGAATGTAGATGCAAAAATACTCAATAAAATATTAGCAAACCGAATTCAAAAATATATCAAAAGGATCATACACCATGACCAAGTGGGATTCATCCCAGGGATGCAAGGATGGTACAACATTCGAAAATCCATCAACATCATCCACCACATCAACAAAAAGAGAGACAAAAACCACATGATCATCTCCATAGATGCTGAAAAAGCATTCGACAAAATTCAACATACATTCATGATAAAAACTCTCAGCAAAATGGGTATAGATGGCAAGTACCTCAACATAATAAAGGCCATATATGATAAACCCACAGCCAACATCATACTGAACAGCGAGAAGCTGAAAGCTTTTCCTCTGACATCAGGAACAAGACAGGGATGCCCACTCTCCCCACTGTTTTTTAACATAGTACTGGAGGTCCTAGCCATGGCAATTAGACAAAACAAAGAAATACAAGGAATCCAGATTGGTAAAGAAGAAGTTAAACTGTCACTGTTTGAAGATGACATGATATTGTACATAAAAAACCCTAAAGACTCCACTCTAAAACTACTAGAACTGATATCGGAATACGGCAAAGTTGCAGGATACAAAATTAACACACAGAAATCTGTGGCTTTCCTTTACACTAACAATGAACCAATAGAAAAAGAAATCAGGAAAACAACTCCATTCACAATTGCATCAAAAAGGATAAAATACCTAGGAATAAACCTAACCAAAGAAGTGAAAGACCTATACCCTGAAAACTACAAGTCACTCTTAAGAGAAATTAAAGGGGACACTAACAAATGGAAACTCATCCCATGCTTGCGGCTAGTAAGAATTAATATTGTCAAAATGGCCATCCTGCCCAAAGCAATATACAGATTCGATGCAATCTCTATCAAATTACCAACAGCTTTCTTCAATAAACTGGAACAAATAGTTCAAAAATTCATATGGAAACACCAAAGACCCTGAATAGCTAAAGCAATCCTGAGAAAGAAGAATAAAGTAGGGGGGATCTCACTCACCAACTTCAAGCTCTACTATAAAGCCATAGTAATCAAGACAATTTGGTACTGGCACAAGAACAGAGCCACAGACCAATGGAACAGACTAGAGAATCCAGACATTAACCCAGATATATATGGTGAATTAATATTTGATAAAGGAACCATGGACATACAATGGGGAAATGACAGTCTCTTCAACAGATGGTGCTGGCAAAACTGGACAGCTACATGTAGGAGAATGAAACTGGACCATTGTCTAACCCCATATACAAAAGTAAACTCAAAATGGATCAAAGACCTGAATGTATGTCATGAAACCATTAACCTCTTGGAAAAAAACATAGGCAAAAACCTCTTAGACATAAACATGAGTGACCTCTTCTTGAACATATCTCCCCGGGCAAGGAAAACAACAGCAAAAATGAACAAGTGGTACTATATTAAGCTGAAAAGCTTCTATACAGCAAAATACACCACCAATAGAACAAAAAGGAACCCTACAGTATGGGAGAATATATTTGAAAATGACACATCCGATAAAGGCTTGACGTTCAGAATATATAAAGAGCTCACACGCCTCAACAAACAAAAAACAAGTAACCCAATTAAAAAATGGGCAGAGGAACTGAACAGACGGTTCTCCAAAAAAGAAATACAGATGGCCAATAGACACATGAAAAGATGCTCCACATCGCTAATTATCAGAGAAAAGCAAATTAAAACTACAATGAGGTATCATCTCAGACCAGTAAGGATGGCTGCCATCCAAAAGACAAACAACAAATGTTGGCGAGGCTGTGGAGAAAGGGGAACCCTCCTACACTGCTGGTGGGAATGTAAATTAGTTCAACCATTGTGGAAAGCAGTATGGAGGTACATCAAAATGCTTAAAATAGACTTACCATTTGACCCAGGAATTGCACTCCTAGGAATTTACCCTAAGAACGCAGCAATCAATTTTGAGAAAGACAGATGCACCCCTATGTTTATCGCAGCACTATTTACAATAGCCAAGAATTGGAAGCAACCTAAATGTCCATCGGTAGATGAATGGATAAAGAAAATGTGGTCCATATACACAATGGAATACTACTCATCTACAAGAAGAGGGCAAATCCTACCATTTGCAGAACATGGATGGAGCTGGAGGGTATTATGCTCAGTGAAATAAGCCTAGCGGAGAAAGAGAAATATCAAATTATTTCACTCATCTGAAGGAATAAAACAGCAGTGGAATTACAGAACCCAAAAATGGACTAACATGTAATAAAAGGGAAAGGGACTGGGGAGGATGGGTGGGCAGGGAGGGATAAGGGGGGGGAGAAGAAAGGGGGTATTAAGATTAGCATGCATGGGGAGGGGAGGGAGAAATGGGAGGGCTGTACAACCAGAGAAGACAAGTAGTGATTCTACAATATTTTTCTAGGCTGATGGACAGTGACTGTAATGTGGTTTATAAGGGGCACCTGGTATAGGGGAGAGCCTAGTAAACATAATATTATTCATGTAAGTGTAGATTAAAGATAACAAAAAAAAAAAACAAAGAGAAGGGGGATTACTCCCTGATAGGGTATAACTAACTGTAAATCAATGATTAACGCATGCTTTAAATATCCTTAATTTTGATCACTTAAAGGGTGTCAGATGATCAGCTATGGAGGTACAATTTTCGAATAATATTCCTTTCTCTTAAAAAAAAAAAACAGTTCCTGTCCGGTGACCTCCAATGAGTTCTATACAATGGTATAAAGGGCATATCAAAGTGTGGGCAAAGGATCTGTTTGTGTTTATACAGAGGATCAAAGCCTAATTTGGCTACCCAGAAAATGAACTAAGATACGATATGAAGAACTTCCAACATCAGCACTCTCTGAAAGAGTCATACCAGAAGATGATCACCAAAAAACGTCAACAAAGATCCAGGCAATGCTGCAGTTGTAGCTGCATCCATCCCACTGGTTCCTGGACTTGCCATTGGAATGAAGAAGGAGATATCTAAGCTGGCCTGTGCTTTCAGTAAAACAACAAATTTGACTGGATCTATACTGTTGGAACTCAACCAAGAATTAGGAGAAGTGCAAGTTGTAGCACTCCAAAATCTTACAACTACAGACTATCTACTGTTAAAAGTACATATGGGATGTGAACAATCCCCAGGAATGGGTTGTTTTAATTTGTCTGATTTCTCTCAGACTGTTCAAGTACAGTTGAACAATATCCATCACATCATAGACAAATTTTCACAAATGCCTAGGGTGCCTAACTGGTTTTCTTGGCTTCACTGGAGATGGCTGGTAATTATAGATCTGCTTTGGTTATGTAACTGTATTCCTATTATGTTAATGTGTGTGTGCAATTTAATTAGTAGTTTAAAACCTATACATGCTTAAGTTACTCTACAAGAAGATATGTCAAAGAAATAATCAATCCTCCCATGTTTTCTTCCATCTGCTACCTCTATAGCTTTTCTTCTTCCTTCCTAATTACAACCCTTAAATAGAATTCGTGCTTCATATTGAATTTACCGAGTATCAAAATTCCTCCAAGTGGTAAAGGTACCTCAAGACAAATGCTGGGCATAGAAGCCACAGGGCATAAATCTACAAAGAAGTAAAAAGCTAACCTTTTCAAACAATATGGCTTCTCTCTCACTTGCCAACTTTACATCTACCTGTATGGCCCTGGAAGATGACTGGTTAGCCAGAGACGGGTAAGATTCCTCAAGGGAGGAACAACCTAAGACAGGCACAGTCGCAGGAGGGCCATCAAGTGAGAAATTGGGGATCAACAGAGGTGAGGCTTAGAACCTCACGTGCCTCCCCTCCCCCCTGTTTTGAGAGAAATCTTCTGCATCCGTGATGTTTTAATGCCCTTGTCTAGCTTGGATTAACACATAGTCTACAGGCACACACCTGATCATCTACATTTGCTCTCTTACAACACTAAACTATGTTTTCTACCTTTATCTTACATCTACCTACCACTTCAGCATTTTATTAAAAATAAAAATAATAATAATAATAAAGGGAGAAATGTGGGATCCACATTTAAATCAAGTATAAAAATCAAACGAATACTCATATTTCACCTGATTGTTTATAGTGCATAATTCGTGATCAAAACCGAAAGTTTCTGTGATGACTGCTCTTGTAATGTTCACCATGTAAGAACTTATTCACTATGTAAGAATTTGTTCACCATGTAAGAACTTGTTCGTTATGATTCAGAAGATTGGATACTAAAGAGAATTAGGCTTGGGGTGGATTAATGATTGTGCATTGATCATTGAGTCCCCTATACAGAATTTTATTGTTGTTAACAACCATTTGATCAATAAATTGAGAGATACCCTCTCAAAAACAAAACAAAAAAAAAAGCAGTTCGTGGCCTCCAATGAGTTCTACACAATGGTATAAAGGGCATATCAAAGTGTGGGCAAAGGGTCTGTTTGTGTTTATACAGAGGATCAAAGCCTAATTTGGCTACCCAGAAAATGAACTAAGATACGATATGAAGAACTTCCAACATCAGCACTCTCTGAAAGAGTCATACCAGAAGATGATCACCAAAAAACCTCAGCAAAGATCCAGGTGATGCTGCAGTTGTAGCTGCATCCATCCCACTGGTTCCTGGACTTGCCATTGGAATGAAGAAGGAGATATCTAAGCTGGCCTGTGCTTTCAGTAAAACAACAAATTTGACTGGATCTATACTGTTGGAACTCAACCAAGAATTAGGTGAAGTGCAAGTTGTAGCGCTCCAAAATCTTACAACTACAGACTATCTACTGTTAAAAGAACATATGGGATGTGAACAGTCCCCAGGAGTGGGTTGTTTTAATTTGTCTGATTTCTCTCAGACTGTTCAAGTTCAGTTGGACAATATCCACCACCTCGTAGATAAGTTTTCACAAATGCCTAGGGTGCCTAACTGGTTTTCTTGGTTTCACTGGAGATGGCTGGTAATTATAGGTCTGCTTTGGTTATGTAACTGTATTCCTATTATGTTAATGTGTGTGCGCAATTTAATTAGTAGTTTAAAACCTATACATGCTTAAGTTACTTTACAAGAAGATATGTCAAAGAAATAATCAATCTTCCCATGTTATCTTCCATCTGCTACTCCTATAGCTTTTCTTCTTCCTTCCTAATTACAACCCTTAAATAGAATACGTGCCTCATATCAAATTTACTGAGTATCATAATTCTTCCAAGTGGTAAAGATACCTCAAGACAAATGCTGGGCATAGAAGCCACAGGGCATAAATCTGCAAAGAAGTAAAAGGCCAACCTTTTCAAACAATATTGCCTCTCTCTCACTTACCAATTTTACATTTCCCTGTATGGCCCCAGAAGATGACTGGTTAGCCAGAGACGGGTAAGATTCCTCAAGGGAGGAACAACCTCAGACAGGCACAGTTGCAGGGGGGCCATCAGGTGAGAAATTGGGGATCAACAGAGGTGAGGCTTAGAACCTCACCCCTCCCTGTTTTGAGAGAAATCTTCTGCATCCATGGATGTTTCATTGCCCTTGTCTAGCTTGGATTAACACTTAGTCTACAGGCACACACCTGATATCTAAATTTGCTCTCTTACAGCACTAAACTATGTTTCCTACCTTTATCTTGCATCTACCTACCACTTCAGCATTTTATTAAAAAAATAATAATAATAATAAGGGAGAATTGTGGGATTCCCATATAAATCAAGTATAAAAATCAAATGAATATTCATATTTGACCTGATTGTTTATAGTTCATAATGTGTGATCAAAACTGAAAGTTTTTGTGATGACTGCCCTTGTAAGAACTTATTCACTATGTAAGAACTTGTTCACCATGTAAGAGCTCGTCCGTTATGCTTCAGAAGTTTGGAGACTGACGAGAATTAGGCTTGGGGTGAATTAATGATTGTACATTGAGCATTGAGTCTCCTATACAGAATTTTATTGTTGTTAACAACCATTTGATCAATAAATATGAGAGATGCCCTCTCAAAAAAAAATAAAATAAAATAAAAATAAATAAATAAAATGGACTGAGATTATTTTCCCTCCCCCTTACTTCATACATAACTCTCTAGATTTTTCATCTCCAAAATTCCTCTCCTATTTTTAGCCTCAGGTTACTTGCTCAGCAAAATGTAATTTCTATTCTCCAGGAAAAAAATTAAGAATTTCAAAATTCTACTCCAACCACTAATTAGAGAATTAAAACATCCAATTGCCTAAAAATTTTACACTAATTAGAGAATTAAAACATCCAATTGCCTAAAAATTTTACAGCATCCTTTTTCCTCTCTGGATACTTTGTTTGCATTCACTTCTGAAGGTGTAAAATAGAGGTATAAAATGTCCCATTGGTATGACTTGGTCATCAAGAGGTTACCTTCCCTAATCCCTTTGCATAAGTGAAGTTCCCAGACACTTCACAGCAGAAGACATTGAGCTGGAAAGCAAAAATTCAACCTCTGAAAGAACATTTTGCCTTTTGGACAGTAAAGTAAGATTCAGATTGAAAAAAAAAGTGTCTTAAAATTACTCTTATGAATTAAATGTTAATACATTTAGGTTAAAGAAATTAAATCAGTCATTATATGAAGATTGGACCAAATGGTAGACCGAACATAAATGTTTGATGCTCCTTTCAGACAAAATATATATGTGCACATACAAAAATAGTTGCATTTAGTTATCAGAGATGTACTTCTCTATCTATATCTACGTATATATATCTCCACAGTGTTGGAAAACAAGGAGGGCCATTGTGATTTAGAAATTATGAAGAGTGCCTGAAGGACAGGCACAATGGGATAAGAAGGCACCACAGATGGGCAGGGGGTGGCTGCCAAGGAGGGAGTCACTGAGGGAGGCTTTGGGCTCCCTCCCTGCCATTGTCCACCCCGACTCCATTAGGGTAGGTTCTTGCACAGAGGGGTTTTGCCATGCCCTTGAGCAGCCAGAAGAAATAGAATTCATCTCCTCGGACAGACACTTTTCCGTTTGGGCCTGGATTCTTAGTGGGGGACTTTTACTTTTACTTTTACTTCCCCTCATCCCTCACCCTAACATCCATCCTCTGAGATTCATAATCATAATCATAAACTCATCTGGATTAAGATTTAAAGTTATACTGCTGTGCAATCCAGGAAGGTGCAAGCCAAAAATATAATTAAATCAAAAAATTGGCTGGTTGTTATGCCCAAATCGTGGCGAGTCCCAAGAACCACCGGAGGACTCAAATAGCTTGTAAAAACTAAGAGCCTTTATTAAAGCAGAACAAGCTCGAGCTTGGGCACCCAACCCGACGCAGCGGGACTTAGTTTGGGAACCCCTGTGAATGTTAGAACAGAATTTTTATGCATTTAAGAGAGGCAGTTAGGGGGTTTCCTCTCAGGCAGAACTGGAATTGGTTGACTTTTAACTTCTTCTAAGCTGATTGGATTGTTAAGGTAAGTTCTCTTTTTCTGTTTTTGTAATGTTTCTAGGGTTCTTTCCTGCCTGAGCCCGATTGGTTGAAGTGGGACATGGTTTTTCTTAGTAGCTGATTCTTGGTACAGTTATGGGGTAAAAGTATAGTCATGGGGTAAGGGTACAGTCATGGGGTAAGGGTATGGTCATGAGGTAAGAGTTCAGTCATGGGGTAAGACTATTTTAACTTCTCTAACATAGAGTCTCTTTGATCAGTCTTAAATTTTGCTTGATTCTCTCATGCTAATACCACAGGACATATGCAAATGCAAAACCGTACTAGTCAGGAAAGGCTTATACCCACATAGTCCCTCTGAAAATAACTCACATCCAACAGACACAACATAGAACAGGATTAATACCAAGAGCTTCAGACAACTCAATAATCAGATGGGGACTCCAGAAAATTTTTTTAAAATTACAGCCATAAAAGAAAAATTCAGTAAGAAAAAAGAATTGTGAAACAAAACCAGGAAGACTTGGGGATGGGAGAAAAAGTTTTGAAATAAAAATTTTAGTTATAAATTAAAAACTCAATAGATGATTTAAACAAATTAGAAAGAAAGGGTTTCAGAAGAAGAGGATGACAGAAACCAGGGAGAAGAAACATTCAAAGAATAATGGTTGTTTTCCTGAATTGTGGAAAGACATGAATCTTAAATTCAGCGAACAAAAGTTTATGCAGGGTAAAAAGAAATCCACACAAATTAGAGTGAAATGCAGAATACCAATTACAAAGAAATGATATTCACAAAAGGAACAACTTTGAAAACTAGACAAAATGGACACTTTAGAAAATAAATTACCAAAATTGATTGACAGTAATATTGAACACATGGAAATATTTAAAATAAAATTCAGTGGCCCTTAGTACATTTGTGTTGTGTAATCACAAAAATTGTTTAGTCCTAAAACATTTTAATTACCCCAAAAGAGAACCAGGTTCCTATTAAGCAGTTGCTTTACACCAACTCCCCAACTCTCAGCCTCTGGTAATCTCCAAACTACTTTTTGTCTCTGTGAATTCCTCTATTCTGGATATTTCATATAAATGGAATCATACAAGATGTAGTCTTTTGTGTCAGGCTTGTCACTTAGCATAATATTTTTGAGGTTCATCCATGTTGTAGCAATACTTAATTCCTTTTCATGGCTGAGCAATATTCAACTGTACGGGTATACCTCCCTTGTTTATCCAACCAATAGACACTTTGGTTGTTCCCACCTCTTCATTCTTATGAATAATGCTATATGAACATGGGTGTAAAAATATCTCTCTGAGTCCCTGCTTTCAATTCTTGTGGGTATTCAATTCTTTTAAGTGGAATTGTTGGATCATATGGTAATTCTATTTTCAACTTTTTTAGGAACTGCCATGCTCTCTTTCAGAGTGGATACATCATTTTACATTCCCATCAGTAGTACACAAGTGCTCCAAAATTTCTCCACATCCTCAGACACTTGTTCTTGTTAAGTGACCCTAATGGATGTGAGGTGATATATCATTTGCCTAATCAGTGCTGTAGAAAGCATCTTTCATGTGTTTATTTCCCATGGACAAATGACTATTCAAATTTTTTGCCCATTTTGGAATTAGGTTTTTGTTGTTGAATTTTAAGACTTCTCTATATATTCTGCATATTCACCCCTTATCAGATAATTTACAAATACTTTTGTCCACTCTGTGGATTGCCCATTTTTTTAAAATTTTTTATTAAGGTATGATTGATATACACTCTTATGAAGGTTTCACATGAAAAAACAATGTGGTTACTACATTTACTCATATTATCAAGTCCCTACCCATACCCCAATGCAGTCACTGTCCATCAGTGCAGCAAGTTTGCAGACATCCACTATGTCCCTTCTCTGTGATACACTGTTCTCTCTGTGATCCCCCACACCATGTGTACTAAACACAATAACCCTCAGACCACTTCTCCCTCCCTCCCTACCCCCCTCCCACATCCCTCCCCTTTGGTAACCACTAGTTTATTCTTGGAGTCTCTGAGTCTGCTGCCATTTTGTTCCTTCACTTTTGCCTCATTGTTATACTCCACAAATGAGGGAAATCATTTGGCATTTGTCTTTCTCCACCTGGCTTATTTCACTGAGCATAATATCCTCCAGCTCCACCCATGTTGTTCCAAATGGTAGGATTTGTTTCTTATGGCTGAATAATATTCCATTGTATATATGTACCACTTCTTCTTTATCCATTCATCTACTGATGGACACTTAGGTTGCTTCCATATCTTGGCTATTGTAAAAAGTGCTGCGATGAACATAGGGGTGCATATGTCTTTTTGAATCTGAGAAGTTGTATTCTTTGGATATATTCCAAGGAGTGGGATTCCGGGGTCAAATGGTATTTCCATTTTTAGTTTTTTGAGGAACCTCCATATTGCTTTCCACAATGGTTGAACAAGCTTACATTCCCACCAGCAGTGTAGGAGGGTTCCCCTTCTCTGCATCCTCCCAGCATTTGTTGTTCTTAGTCTTTTTGATGCTGGCCATCCTTAATGGTGTGAAGTGATATCTCATTGTGGTTTTAATTCTCATTTCCCTGATGATTAGTGATGTGGAGCATCTTTCCATGTGTCTGTTGGCCATCCGAATTTCCTCTTTGGAGAACCGTCTCTTCATATGCTCTGCCCATTTGTTAATCAGGTTATTTGCTCTTTGGGTGCCGAGGTGTGTAAGTTCTTTATATATTTTGGATGTCAACCCCTTGTCGGATATGTCATTTACAAATATGTTCTCCCATACTGTATGATGCCTTTTTGTTCTGCTGATGATGTCCTTTGCCATACAAAAACTTTTTAGTTTGATGTAGTCCCATGCATTCATTTTTGCTTTTGTTTCCCTTTCTCAAGGAGATGGGTTCAGGAAGAAGTTGCTCATGGTTATATTCAGGAGATGTTTGCCTATGTTGCCTTCTAAGAGTTTTATGGTTTCATTACTTATATTCAAGTCTTTAATCCATTTCGAGTTTACTTTTGTGTATGGGGTTAAACAATAATCCCGTTTCATTCTCTTACATGTAGCTAAGCTGTCCAGTTTTGCCAGCACCATCTGTTGAAGAAACTGTCATTTCCCCATTGTATGTCCATGGCCCCTTTATGGAATATTAGTTGACCATATATGTTTGGGTTAATGTTTGGAGTCTCTATTCTGTTCCATTGTTCTGTAGCTCTGTTCTTGTGCCAGTACCAAATTGTCTTGATTACTGTGGCTTTGTAGTAGAGCTTGAAGTTGGGGAGTGAGATCCCCCCCACTTTATTCTTCCTTCTCAGGATTGCTTTGGCTATTCAGGGTCTTTGGTGTTTCCATATGAATTTTTGAATGATTTTCTCTAGTTCATTAAAGTATGCTGTTGGTATTTTAATAGGAATTGCATTGAATCTATAGATTGCTTTAGGCAGGATGGCCATTTTGACAATATTAATTCTTCCTATCCATGAGCATGGGATGTGTTTCCATTTATTAGTATCTTCTTTAATTTCTCTCATGAGTGACTTGTAGTTTTCAGAGTACAGTTCTTTCACTTCCTTGGTTAGGTTTATTCCTAGGTATTTTATTCTTTTTGATGCAGTTGTGAATGGAATTGTTTTCCTGATTTCTCTCTCTGCTAGTTCATTGTTAGTGTATAGGAATGGCACAGATTTCTGTGTATTAATTTTGTATCCTGCAACTTTGCTGAATTCAGATATTAGATCCAGTAGTTTTGGAGTGGATTCCTCAGAGTATATTATGTACAATATCATGTCATCTGCAAACAGGGACAGTTTAACTTCTTCCTTGCCAATCTGGATGCCTTTTCTTTCTTTGTGTTGTCTGATTGCTGTGGCTAGGACCTCCAGAACTATGTTGAATAGAACTGGGGAGAGTGGGCGTCCTTGTCTTGTTTCCTATCTTAAAGGAAAAGCTTTCAGCTTCTTGCTGTTAAGTATAATGTTGGCTGTGGGTTTGTCATATATGGCCTTTATTATGTTGAGGTGCTTGCCCTCTATACCCATTTTGTTGAGAGTTTTTATCATGAATGGATGTTGAATTTTGTCAAATGCTTTTTCAGCATCTATGAAGATGATCACGTGGTTTTTGTCCTTTTTACTGATGTGGTGGATGATGATGATGGATTTTCGAATGTTGTACCATCCTTGCATCCCTGGCATAAATCTAACTTGATCATGATGGATTATCTTTTTGATGTATTTTTGAATTCGGTTTGCTAATATTTTGTTGAGTATTTTTGCATCTACATTCATCAGGGATATTGGTCTGTAATTTTCTTTTTTGTGGTGTCTTTGCCTGGTTTTGAGATTAGACTGATGCTGGCCTCATAGAATGAGTTTGGAAGTATTCCCTCCTCTTTTATTTTTTGGAAAACTTTAAGGATAATGGGTATTAGGTCTTCATTAAGTGTTTGATAAAATTCAGCAGTGAAGCCATCTGGTACAGGTATTTTTTTCTTAGGTAGTTTTTGTTTACCAGTTCAATTTCATTGATATTAATTGGTCTATTCAGATTTTCTGTTATTTTCTGGGTCAGCCTTGGAAGTTTCTATTTTTCTAGAAACTTGTGCATTTCTTCTAGGTTATCCAGTTTGTTAGCATATAATTTTTCATAGCATTCTCTAATAATTCTTTGTATTTCTGTGGTGTCCATAGTGATTTTTCCTTTCCCATTTTTGATTCTTATTATGTGTGTAGATTCTCTTTTCTTCTTGATAAGTCTGGCTAGCGGTTTATCTATTTTGTTTACTTTATTGAGGAACCAGTTCCTGCTTTCATTGATTCTTTCTATTGTTTTATTCTTCTCAATTTTATTTATTTCTGCTCTAATCTTTATTATGTTCTGCCTTCTACTGACTTTGGGCCTCATTTGTTGTTCTTTCTCTAGTTTCATTAATTGTGAGTTCAGACTGCTCATATGGGATTGTTCTTCTTTCCTGAGGTAGGCCTGTATTGCAATATACTTTCCTCTTAGCACAGCCTTGGCTGTGTTCCACAGATTTTGCGGTGTTGAATTATTGTTGTAATTTGTCTCCATATATTGCTTGATCTCTGTTTTTATTTGGTCATTGATCCATTGGTTATTTAGGAGCATGTTGTGAAGACTCCATGTGTTTGTGGAATTTTTCATTTTCTTTGTGTAATTTATTTCTAGTTTCATAGCTCTGTGATCTGAGAAACTGGTTGGTACAATTTCAATATTTCTGAATTTACGGAGGCCCTTTTGTGGCCTAGTATATTATCTATTCTTGAAAATGTTCCATGTGCACTTGAGAAGAATGTGTATTCTGTTGCTTTGGGGTGTAGAGTTCTGTAGATGTTTGTTAGGTCCATCTGTTCTATTGTGTTGTTCAGTGCCTCTGTCTCCATACTTATCTTCTGTCTAGTTGATCTGTCCTTCAGAGTGAGTGTAGTGTTGGTCTCCTAGAATGAATGCATTGCATTCTATTTCCCCTTTTAATTCTGTTAGTATTTGTTTCACATATGTGGGTGGTCCTGTGTTGGAAGCATAGATATTTATAATGGTTAAACCTTCTTGTTGGATTGACCCCTTTATCATTATGTAATGTCCTTCCTTGTCTCTTGTTACTTTCTGTGTTTTGAAATCTATTTTGTTTGATACAAGTACTGCAACTCCTGCTTTTTCCTCTCTATTAGTTGCATGAAATATCTTTTTCCATCCCTTCACTTTTAGTCTGTGTATGTCTTTGGGTTTAAAGTGAGTCTCTTGCAGGCAGCATATAGATGGGTCTTGTTTTTTTTATCCATTCAGTGACTCTATGTCTTTTGATTGGTGCAGTCAGTCCATTTACATTTAGGGTGAGTATCATTAGATATGTACTTATTGCCATTGCAGGCTTTAGATTTGTGGTTACCAAAGGTTCAATGTTAATTTCCTTACTATCTAATAGTCTAATTTAACTCACTTAAGATGCTGTTACAAACACAATCTAAAGGTTCTTTTCTTTTTCTCCTCCTTTTTCTTCCACCTCCATTCTTTATATATTAGGTATCATATTCTGTACTCTTTGTCTATCCCTTGATTGACTTTGGGGAAAGTTAATTTAATTTTGCATTTGCTTAGTAATTAACTGTTCTACTTTCTTTACTGTGGGTTTATTACCTCTGCTGACAGCTATTCAACCTTAGGAACACTTCCATCTATAGCAGTCCCTCCAAAATACACTGTAGAGATTGTTTGTGGTAGGTAAATTCTCTCAGCTTTTTCTCATTTGAAAATTGTGTAATCCCTCCTTCAAATTTAAATGATAATCTTGCTGGGTAAAGTAATCTTGGTTCTAGGCCCTTCTGCTTCATTGCCTTAAATACATCATGCCACTCCCTTCTGGCCTGTGAGGTTCCTCCTGAGAAGTCTAATGATAGCCTAATGGGCTTTCCTTTGTATGTGATCGTATTTCTGTCTCTCGCTGCTTTTAGCAGTCTCTCCTTTTCTTTGATATTTGCCATTTTAATTACTATATGTTTTGGTGTTGTCTCCCTTGGGTCCCTTGTATTGGGAGATCTGTGGATCTCCATGGCCTGAGAGACTATTCCTTCCCCAGATTGGGGACGTTTTCAGCAATTTCCCCCTCAGGACACTTTCTATCCCTTTTTCTCTCTCTTCTACTTCTGGTACCCCTATAATGTGAATATTGTTCTGTTTGGATTGGTCATACAGTTCTCTCAGTACTCTTTCATTCTTAGAGATCCTTTTTTCTCTCTGTGCCTCAGCTTCTTTGTATTCCTATTCTTTAGTTTCTATTTTATTTATCATCTCCTCCACTGTATCTAATCTGCTTTTAATACCCTCCACTGTGCTCTTCACTTACTGGATGTCCCACCGGAATGCATTCTTGAGTTTTTGAATATCTTTCCGTACCTCCATGAGCATATTAATGATTTTTATTTTGAACTACCTTTCAGGAAGAGTCATGAGTTCCATGTCATCTTTCTCAGGAGTTATATTAAGTTTACTCTGAACCAGGTTCCTTTGGCATTTCATATTTGTATATGGCGCCTTCTAGTGTCCAGAAGCTCTACTCTCTGGAGCTGCTCAGCCCCTGAAGCAGTGTCAGGGGTCACAGGGGAGTGGTATTGGTGCTTGGGGGGAAGAAAGAGCTGTTTCCTGCTTCCCGGCCACTCTGCCTGTCTCCACTGCCTGAACCAGTTGGCTGAGCACACAGGTATAAGCCTCTATGCTTTGCATTTGTAGTTGCTGTAGACAGATCTTCTCTCTGGTTGCCCTAAAGTCAGTGTAGGGTTTCCCGGTTTGTGAGCCAGGTGGGGCTGGCCAGCAGAAAGGTGCAGTAGGCTGTGTATCATGGAGGGAGTCCTTGGAGCTGTGTAGCCAGCCAGGGAGCTGGAGCACCTGGAAATGGTGAAAGCTCCCAACCTGCTGGGCAGAGTGCACCTGGACAATTTTGTCTACTTGTCTTTCCTCTTGATCAATAAGCTCTGTTCAATCCTCTCCCCTTTAGCAGCCCTCTTGCTAAGCCTTCTTTGTTAGGAAGTCTCCCAGACTGCCTGCCTTTTATCCCAGAGCAGCCGGATATCGATCCCTGATTTCCACAAGCAGCTGGAGTCTCAGTCTCTCCAGGAATTCTGCCTGTCTTAGCTTTCCAAACCCCTAATCATGTGAGTACCATGAAAGCACCATGAAATGTAGGTTTGAGCTCCCAGAGCAGATCTCCAGAGCTAGGTATTCAGCAGTCCCTGGCCTCCACGCCCTCCCTTCTCCATTTCTCTTCCTCCTGCCAGTGAGCTGGGGTGGGGGAAGGGCTTGGGTCCCATGAGGTCTGCTATTTTCTCCAGGTGTATGCAGTCTGGTGCCATCCTCTTTCCTGTTGCTCTCTCAGTATTAGTTGCACCAACTATATTTTCTAATTGTATACAGTTTTAGGAGGAAGCCTCTGTCTCTCCTCTCAAGCTGCCATATTTTGTGTGGATTGCCTTTTTATTCTGCTGGTAGTGTCTTTGATGCACAAATTTTTTAAATTTTCATGGAGTACAATTTGTCTATTTTTTATTACCTATGCCTTTGATGTCATATCCCAGAAATCATGGCCAAATCCAGTGTCATCAAACTTTTGTTCTGTGTTTTCTTCTATGAGTTTTATTGTTTTGAGTCATATTTCTATTCTTTTACATTTATTGAGGTTTGTTTTATGGCCTAGCGTATGTATCTCTCCTGAAGGATGATCAATATGCACTTGAGAAGATGTACATGTTCAGTATTCTATAGATATGTTAGGTCTGGTTGGTTTATAGTGGTGGTCAAGTCTTCTGTTTCATTGTTGATCTTCTATTGATTCTCTATTATTGAAAATGGGGTATTGACAAAATCAAATATTGGAGATTAATGATGGCAGTGTGAGAGGTGAGACAGAAACCTCCTCCTAAAACCACAAATAATACAAAAATATAATTAATACAACTAATCCTGAAAGAGCAACAGGAAAGAAGGCTGCACTGGACTGCATACACATGGAAAAAAGAACAGCTCTCACAGAACAGGGTAACATACCAAAGCCATGACCTGGTGGGACCCAAGCCCTTCTGCCACCTCAGCTCACTGGAATGAGGAAAAGAAATGGAGCAGGGAGGGAGTGGAGACCTGGGACTGCTGAGCACCTAGCCCTGGAGATCTGCTCTGGGAGCATGAAGCTATATTGCATGGTGCTCTGGTCATTAGTGGGGTTGGAAAGCTAAGACAGGGGGAATAACTGGAGAGACTGAGATCCAGCCACTTGTGGAAAACAGGGATCCATATCTGGCTGCTGTGGGTGGGCAGTCTGACAGAATTCCTAACAGCGGGAGGACTGCTGAAGGGGCAAGAATTGCACAGAGCTTACTCTGCAGAAAAAAGGACAGGTAGAAAAAATTGTCCAGCTGCACTTCGTACAGCAGGTAGGGAACTTTCAGGATCTTCAGGCACTCCATCACCCTGGATAGCTATGCAGCTCCAAGGCCCCACCATGATACGCAGCCTGCTATGCCTTCCTCCCAGCCAACCCATACCTGGCTCACAAACTGGCAACCCCTGCCCTGGCGTCAAGGCAGCCAGAGAGAAGCCCCATCTACAGAAGCTACAAATGCAAAGCAGAGACTTACACCTGTGTGTTCAGCACACTGGTTCTGGCAGTGGAGACAGGCATAGCAGCCGGGTAACAGGAAACAGCTCTTTCCTCCCCGCAGGCACCAGCACTGCTCCCCTGAGATCCCCAACATCACTCCAGGGGCTGAGCAGCTCCAGAGAGTAGAGCTTCTGCACTCTAGAGGGCGCCACATACAAATACAAAACATCAAAGGAAACTTGTTCAAAGCAAAATACCACAAACACCAGAAAAAGGATCAAGTGAGACTGAACTAATCAATCTTCCTGAAAGAGATTTCAAAATAAAAACCATAAACAAGCTCCTGGAGGTACAGAAATAGATTCAAGGACTCAGGAACGAATTTAGGACAGAGATCCAATAATTAAGGAACACAATGGAGGGTTTCAAAAGCAGATTAGATATGGAGATGATAAATGAAATATAAATTAGAGAAGAGGAATACAAAGAAGCTGACGCACAGGGGGAAAAAAGGATCTCGAAGAATGAAAGAATATTCAGAGAACTGTGTGAACAATATTCATACTATACGGGTACCAAAAGAAGAAGAGAGAGAAAAAGGGATAGAAAGTGTATTTGAGGAAATAATTGCTGAAAACTTCCCTAAACTTGGAAAGGAAATAGTCTCTAAGGCCATGGAAGAGCATAGATCTCCAAATACAAGGGACCCAAGAAAGACAAAACCAAGACATATAATAATTAAAATGGCAACATTGTAGGACAAGGACAGTGTATTAAAAGGAGCCTGAGAGAGAAAAAAGGTCATATACAAAGGAAAACCCATCAGGCTATCATCAGACTTCTCAGCAGAAACCTTAGAGGTCAGAAGGGAGTGGCATGATACATTTAATGCAATGAAGCAGAAGGGCCTCGAAACAAGAATACTCTACCCAGCAAGGTTATCATTTAAATTTGAAGGAGGGATTAAACAATTTCCAGATAAGCAAAAGCTGAGAGAATTTACCTTCCACAAAGCATCTCTAGAGTGTATTTTGGAGGGACAGCCTATGCCCAAAGTCAGTCAAGGGATAAACAAAGAGTACAGAATATGATACCTAATATATAAAGAATGGAGGAGACAAAATAAAAGAACTTTTAGATTGTGTTGATTGTTTGTAACAGCATACTAAGTGAGTGAGGTTAGACTCTTAGACAAGTAAGGAAGTTACCCTTGAACCTTTCAT
Source organism: Manis javanica (assembly GCF_040802235.1). Taxonomy (NCBI): domain Eukaryota; kingdom Metazoa; phylum Chordata; class Mammalia; order Pholidota; family Manidae; genus Manis; species Manis javanica. Next base: position 79,920,674 of record NC_133162.1, on the reverse strand, counting down.
AAACATGAATCTAAAGCCTGCAATGGCAATAAGTACATACCTATCGATAATCACCCTAAATGTAAATGGTCTGAATTCACCAATCAAAAGACACAGAGTAACTGAATGGATTAAAAACAAGACCCAACTATATGCTGCCTACAAGAGACTCACTTAAAATGCAAAGACATACACAGACTAAAAGTGAAGGAATGGAAAAAGATATTTCATGCAACTAATAGGGAGAAAAATTCAGGAGTCGCAGTACTTGTATCAGACAAAGTAGACTTCAAAACAAAGCCACAAGAGACAAAGAAGGACATTACATAATGATAAAGGACTCAATCCAACAAGAGGATATAACCATTACAAATATCTATGCACCTTACACAAGAGCACCTACATCTGTGAAACAAATACTAACAGAATTAAAAGGGGAAATAGAATGCAATGCATTCATTCTAGGAGACTTCAACACTTCACTCACTGCAAAGGATGATCAGTCAGACAGAAAATAAGTAAAGAGACAGAGGCATTGAACAACACATTAGAACAGATGGATCTAACAGACATATACAGAAATCTACACTCAAAAGTAGCTGGATACACATTCTTCTCAAGTGCACATGGAACATTTTCAAGAATACTTCATAGACTACACCACAAAAAGAGCCTCAGTAAATTAAAAAAGATTGAAATTGTACCAACCAGTTTTGCAGACCACAAAAGTGTGAAACTAGAATGAATTAGGCAAAGAAAATGAAAAATCCACAAACACATGGAGGCTTAACAACATGTTCCTAAATAACCAATGGATCAATGACCAAATAAAAACAGAGATCAAGCAATATATGGAGACAAATGACAACAATAATTCAACACCACAAAATATGTGGGATGCAGTGAAGGCCATGTTAAAAGGGAAGTATATTGCAATACAGGCCTACCTCAGGAAGGAAGAACAATCCCATATGAATGGTCTAAACTCACAATTAACAAAACTGGAAAAAAAAAGTGTCCTAAAGTCCATAGAAGGAGGGACATAATAAAGATTACAGCAGAAATAAAATTGAGAAGAATAAAACAATGGAAAGAATCAATGAAAGCAAGTGCTGGTTCCTCAATAAATTAAAAAATAGATAAACCCTTAGCAGAATTATCAAGAAGAAAAGAGTCTACACACATAATCATAATCAATAATGGGAAAGGGAAAATCACTACCGACACCACAGAAATACAATTATTAGAGAATGCTATGAAAAATTATATGCTAACAAACTGGATAACCTAGAAGAAATGGACAAGTTTCTAGAAAAATAGAAACTTCCAAGGCTGACCCAGAAAGGAACAGAAAATCTGAATAGACCAATTACTAGCAACAAAATTGAACTGGGAATCAAAAAACTACCTAAGAAAAAAACACCTGTACCAGATGGCTTCACCACTAAATTTTATCAAACATTTAGTGAAGACCTAATACCCATTCTCCTTTAAGTTTTCAAAAAAGTAGAAGAGGAGGGAATACTTCCAAACTCATTCTACGAGGCCAGAATCACCCTAATACCAAAACCAGGCAAAGACACCACAAAAAAAGAAAATTACAGACCAATATCCCTGACATAGGTGCAAAAATATTCAACAAAATATTAGCAAACTGAACTCAAAAATAAATCAAAAAGATCATCCGTCATGATCAAGTGGGATTTATTTCAGGGATGGAAGGATGTACAATATTAGAAAATCCATCAACATCATCCACCACATCAACAAAAAGGACAAAAACCACATGATCATCTCCATAGATGCTGAAAAGGTATTTGACAAAATTCAACATCCATTCATGATAAAAACTCTCAACAAAATGGGTATAGAGGGCAAGTACCTCAACATAATAAAGGCCATATATGACAAACCCACATCAGACTTAACAGCAAGAAGCTGAAAGCCTTTCCTTTAAGATGGGGAACAAGACAAGGATGCACACTCTCTCCACTTTTCTTCAACATAGTTCTGGAGGTCCTCACCATGGCAATCAGAGCACACAAAGAAATAAAAGGCATCCAGATTTGTAAAGAAGTTAAACTGTCATTGCAGATGACATGATATTGTACTAAAAAACCCTAAAGACTCCACTCCAAAACTACTAGAACTTATATCAGAATACAGCAAAGTTGCAGGATACAAAATTAATACACAGAAATCTGAGGCTTTCCTATACACTAACAATGAACTAATAGAAAAAGAAATCAGGAAAACAATTTCATTCACAATTGCATCAAAAAGAATAAAATACCTAGGAATAAACCTAACCAAGGAAGTCAAAGACCTATACCCCGAAAACTACAAGACACCCTTAAGAGAAATTAAAGAGGGCATTAACAAATGGAAACTCATCCCATGCTCTTGGCTAGGAAGAATTAATATTGTCAAAATGGCCATACTGCCTAAAACAATGTACAGATTCAATGCAATCCCTATCAAACTACCAACAGCATTCTTCAACGAACTGGAAAATAGTTCTAAAATTCATATGGAACCACCAAAGACCCCGAATAGCCAAAACAATCCTGAGAAGGAAGAATAAAGTGGAGGGGATCTCGCTCCCCAACTTCAAACTCTACTACAAAGCCACAGTAATCAAGACAATTTGGTACTGGCATAAACAGAGCCACAGACCACTGGAACAGAATAGAATCTTCAGACATTAACCCAAACATATATGGGCAATTAATATATGATAAAGGAGCCATGGACATACAAGGGGAAATGACAGCCCCTTCAGCAGCTGGTGTTGGCAAAACTAGACAGCTACACGTAAGAGAATGAAACTGGATCATTGTATAACCCCATACACAAAAGTAAATTCAAAATGGATCAAAGACCTGAATGTAAGTCATGAAACCATAAAACTCTTAGAAAAAAACATAGACAAAAATCTCTTGGACATAAACATTAGCGACTTCTTCATGAACATATCTCCCCAGGCAAGGGAAACAAAAGCAAAAATGAACAAGTGGGACTATATCAAGCTGAAAAGCTTCTTTACAGCAAAGGACACCATCAATGGAACACCATCCTACAGTATAGGAGAATATATTCATAAATGACAGATCCGATAAAGGGTTGACATCCAAAATATATAAAGAGCTCATGCTACTCAACAAACAAAAAGTGAATAATCCAATGAAAAAATGGGCAGAAGAGCTGAACAGACAGTTCTCCAAAGAAGAAATTCAGATGGCCAACAAACACATGAAAAGATGCTCCACATCGCTAGTCATCAGAAAAATGCAAATTAAAACCACAATGAGATATCACCTCACACCAGTAAGAATCGCCACCATCCAAAAGGCAAACAACAAATGTTGAAGAGGATGTGGAGAAAGGGGAACCCTCCTACACTGCTGGTGGGAATGTAAATTAATTCAATCATTGTGGAAAGCAGTATGGAGGTTCCTCAAAAAGCTCAAAATAGAAATACTATTTGATCCAGGAATCCCACTTCTAGGAATTTACCCTAAGAATGCAGCAGCCCAGTTTGAAAAAGACATATGCACCCCTATGTTTATCACAGCACTATTTACAATAGCCAAGAAATGGAAACAACCTAAGTGTCCATCAGTAGATGAATGAAGAAGATGTACAATACACAATGGAATATTATTCAGCCATAAGAGAACAAATCCTACCATTTGCAACAATATGGATGGCATGGATGGAGCTAGAGGGTATTATGCTCAGTGAAATAAGCCAGGCGAAGAAAGACAAGTACCAAATGATTTCACTCATATGTGGAGTATAAGAAGGAAAAACTGAAGGAACAAAACAGCAGCAGAATCACAGAATCCAAGAATGGACTAACAGTTACCAAAGGGAAAGGGACCAGGGGGGAATGGGTGGGAAGGGGACGAGAAGGGGGCGGAAAAAGAAAGGGGGCCTTACTATTAGCATGTATAATGTGTGTGTGGGGGCACAGGGAGGGCTGTGCAATATAGAAAAGACAAGCAGTGATTTTACAGCATCTTACTACACTGATGGACAGTGACTAATGGGGTATGTGTTGGGGACTTGGTGAAGGGGGGAGTCTTGTAAACATAATGTTCCTCATGTAATTGTAGATTAATGATACCAAAAGATAAAAAAGAAAAAGAAAAAATAACTTAGGGGAAAAACTGAAAAAAAAACTCCTAGAAGACAACGTGGGCAAAAATCTCCTGAATATAAACATGAGCAAGATTTTCCTGAAGGCATCTCCTCGAGCAAGAGAAACAAAAGCAAAATGAACACATGGGATTACATCAAACTAAAAAGCTTCTGTACAGCAAAGGACACCATCAACAGAACAAAAAGGCATCCTACAGTATGGGAGAATATATTTGTAAGTGACATATCCAAGAAGGGGTTAACATCCAAAATATATAAAGAACTTACACACCTCAACACCCAAAAAGCAAATAACCCGATTAAAAAGTGGGCACAGGATATGAACAGACAGTTCTCCAAAGAAAAGATTCAGGTGGCCAACAGGCACATGAAAAGATGCTCCACATCACCAATTATCAGGGAAATGCAAATTAAAACCACAATAAGATATCACCTCACACCAGTTAGGTTGGCCAGCATCAAAAAGACTAATAACAACAAATGCTGGCGAGGATGCAGAGAAAGGGGAACCCTCCTACACTGCTGATGGGAATGTAAGCTTGTTCAACCATTGTGGAAAGCAATACGGAGGTTCCTCAAAAACTAAAAATAGAGATACCATTTGACCCGAGAATTCCACTCCTAGGAATTTACCCAAAAAATGTAATTTCTCAGATTCAAAATGACATATGTACCCCTATGTTTACTGCAGCACTATATACAATAGCCAAGATATGGAAGCAACCTAAATGTCCATTAGTAGATGAATGCATAAAGAAGAGGCGGTACACATACACAATGGAATACTATTCAGTCATAAGAAAGAAACAAATCCTACCAAGAAATGGAAACAACCTAAGTGTCCATCAGTAGATGAATGAACAACATGGATGGAGCTGGAGGATATTATGCTCAGTGAAAATAAGCCAGGTGGAGAAAGACAAGTACCAAATGATTTCCCTCATTTTGGAGTATAACAACAAAGCAAAACTGAAGGATCAAAACAGCAGCAGACTCACAGACTCCAAGAAGAGACTAGCAGTTTCCAAAGTGGAGGGGTGGGGGAGGGTGCGTCGAGAGGGAGGGAGAAGAGGATTGAGGGGTATTATGATTAGCACATATGGTGTGGGGGGGATCATGGGGTAGACAGTGTAGCACAGAGAAGGCAAATAGTGACTTGGTGGCATCCTACTACACTGATGGGCAGTGACTACAATGGGGTATGGGGGGGACACAATAATATGGGTGAATGTATTAACCACATTGTTTTTTCATTTGAAACCTTCATAAGAGTGTATATCAATACCTTAATAAAAAAATATAAATATAAAGGAAAATGGGGTATTGACATCTCCAAGTATTATTAGTTCCTTTATTTCTACTAGTTTTTGCTTCATGTCTTTTGGCACTCTGTTATTAGGTGCATATGTCTATAATTGTTATATCTTCCCAATGGGTAGACCCTTTTATCATGAAATTTCCCTCTTTCTCTTTAGTAATATTCTGAAATTTTGAAATCTATTTTGTCTGGTATTAGTATAGCACTTGAGCTGTTTGCATGATGTACCTTTTTCCATCCATTTGCTTTCACTCTGTGTCTTTGAATCTAGTGTGACTCTTGTAAACAAGAATTGGGCTGTTTTCTTTAAATCCAATCTGATAAGCTGCCTTTTGATTGGATAATTATTTGTTATTACTGATAGAGTTGGGTTTATATCTGCTACTTTGTTTTCTATGTCTCATGTCTTTTCTAGTTCTTGTTCTCCTTTTGTGTTTTCCTTTGCATTGGATGAATATATTCTAATATAGTATTTTAATTTCATTAATGATTTTTTCACTTTTTTGAACCATTTTCTTGGTGATTGCTCTAGGGTTTACCATATACCTCTTAACTTACCAGAATCTATTATAGATTTATACTTGTTAAATTCCAATATTTATTGTACACAAAAATTGTCAAAATCTCTATTGCCACTTCCTCATTATGGTTATACATATCTATTGCTACAAACCCAAAATTACATTGTTATAATTATTTGTTTACTATCATCATTTGATCAGCACATTATAGCTTTGCTCCCACCCACCTCCTTTGTGCTGTTATTGGCAAATATGTAATATATTAATTTCTGTATGTTATAGGTCCAATACAATATATTCATATTATTTTATACAGTTGACTATTGACTCAATTTAGAAGAGAGAAAGCATGTATTTATACTTTTATAATGACAATTATTTTTACTAGAGCTCTTTGCATATGTGGATTTGCTTTACTATCTGAAGTCACTTGCTTCAGCCTAAGGAACTTCCTTTTATATATTTCTTGTGAGGCAGGTCTGCTAGCAACAAATTTTCTGTTTTTATCTAGGGAAGTTGTTGATTTCACTTTCATTTTTGAAGGATACCTTTGCTGGATATAGGTTTCTTGGTTGGTAGGTTTTTTTCTTTGAGCACTTTGTTATTCCTGCCTCTGGCCTCTATTGTTCCTTATAAGAAGTTGTTAATAAGTTCCTTTGTAAATGATGCATCATTTTTCACTTGCCACTTTCAAGATTAACTTCAGCATTTTACCATGGTATGTCTGTGGGTCCCTTTGTGTTTATCCTACTTGACATCCACTGAGCTTCATGGGTATTTTCAGCCATTATTTCTTTGAATGATTTTTTTCTTCTTTCTCTCTTCTTCTGGTACTCCCATTATGCATATATTGGTGTCCTTCATGGTATATCACATGTCTGAGACTTAGTACATCTTTCTTCATTTTTTTGATCTTTAGATAGCATAATATCTATCAATCTATCAGCAAGTTTGTTGAATCTTTCTTCTGTCACTTCATATCTACTGCTTTAACCCACCTAGTGAATTTTCCATGTTATACTTTTTAACTCCATGAATTTAGCCCCTCCAACTTGGAGCTGGAGGGAATAAGAAATGCTGGCATCATGCCCCTCACAGTGAGGTATTACATTGCTTGATTGGAAACTGAGGAAAGGACCCTCATTTTATTGGCTAAACCCACCTAGATTACTGCATCTGTCATCACACTGAGATAGGGAGAGACAGAAAGAATGGGTTCTGGCTAGAGCCACAAACCCCCACTGTTCCTATCAAGGTTTAGATTTTTTTTGACTAAGTGTCTCTTTGTTTGCAGTATGCCCTCAGGACTATTTCTAGAAATATGAAAAAATACTTTGGAATATTGTCCAGTTAGTTTTTCAGGATAGCAAATCCACGGAGTCCCTCACACTGCCATTCTGGAAATGGAAGTCTAAGAATGTTGGAAAACTTAACTGTTTACTTCATAGCATTAAGAGATATTTAAAGGAGAAAAACCACACAATTAGATCAATAGATGCAGAAAAGACATTTAATAAAATTTAGCACTGGATTCGGGATTAGAAAGATCATTTCCTTAACTTGATAAGGAGCACCTGCTAGAAAACAACAGCAATGGGGTACTGAATGGTAAAACTCCAGAAGTTTATCTTCAATGTCAGAAATAAGTCAAGGATGTCAACCACTATCATTTACATTCATTATCATATTGGAAATACAGAAAGTAGTAAGTATTGGAAGAAATAAGTTGTCATTATATACACCTTACATGATTGCTATGTACAGGACAATTTATAGAACCATTAGAACTAATAGGAGTTCAGCAAGGCTGCTAGATATAAAACCAATATGCAAAAATCAATAGTATTCTTTTAAACTAGAAAACAAATTTTTTTTAAAAAGCCATTTACTATAGCAACCAAAACTGTAGGATAATTGGGAATAAATATAAGATGTGCATGACCTTATAAGTGAAAGTTATAATGGAATTTTCTTTATAATATATAAATGGAGTGATGTCTTATACATAGACAGGAAACTTAATATAATGAACCATATCTCCCCAAATAATCTGTAGTCATTACAATTTCAAAATCAAAATCATATGTGGTAAGTTGATTCTAAAATTTATATGGAATAAAGGTCCAAGAACTAAGGTATTTTTGGAAAATGAAAGGAATTACTCTACTACATATGACAGCCAATTGTAAAGCTACAACGACTAAAACAGCAGGTTATTGGCAAAGTTCAATCAATTTAACAGAATACAGAGCCCAGAACCATTCCCATAATTACATGGAAATTAATATAATGATAGAGGTGGCCTTACAAATCAGGAGAGAATGGATGGACTTTTTAAAAAAGTTGCTAGGGGAATAACTAGTCATGTGGAATCTGCATGAGAATTCATGAAAACATAATCATTATTTTAGGTTAGGGAAATAATTAAGTTAGGGAATAAAACATGGAAAGGCTGAATTTGACTACCTAAATTAAAAACTTCTGTATGATAAATAACATCATAAAGTAGATACACGGATTTTCTAATTCTCCCCATTTTTATGCTGAAATATAAGAAGCCCCAACCAAAACTAAAAATTTATAAAATATCTAGGAATAAGCCTGAAATGTGTTGAGACCTTTATGAAGAAAGATATTAAATTTTTATCCAAGAACATAAAATACTTTAATTAATAACAGAGGGCTATTATGGTACTAATGGGAAAGTTTTATTAATTGTAAATAAGTCCATTATCCTCAAACTCATGTACAAACTAATACAATCCCAACCAAATGAGCAACACAATTTTAGTGAAACTTAAATTGATTCTAAGATTTACCTGTAACAGAAAATGTAAAAAAAAGACACTAAAGAGGGGGAAAAAGGACAGGGAACTTAGTACAATATCAAATGACAGTGAAGAGTATGATTGGTAGAATAGATCCATTGTCCAGAAATAGAGAACTTAGTATATGATGAACTTGGCATTTCAAACAGGGGCAGAAGAGAATAGACTATTCAATAATAGTTGGGACAACTGCTTTTTCATTTCTATTTGGAGAGAACCCTAAAAGATAAATAACTAATAGTAAAACAAGGCAAGTATGACATGAATGGGAAACATAAAATAGAGGTTCTACAAATAGCAAAAAAAAATGGAAAAGTTTGTTTTTTTAAGTAATTAAGGAAATTTAAACAAGACATTTCAAACACAGATTTATTTTAAAAAGACAAAAACAGAACTCCCAAGACTGATTCTACCTACTGTTTGGCAAGCATGTGGAGAATAGGTTCTTTTAAGGGAGTGTGAATTCAAGGAAGCAGTTTCACCATATCCATTAAAATAAAAAACCTACGTAATTTTAGTCCAGCAATTCCATGAAGGTAGAATTACAATTACAGGGATAAAAAGGTGTCTTGTATATAATGTTAAATGATTAGTTGCAAAATAAGGATGCTATAATCCCATTTATGTAAATCACATCTATAAAACAAAACTAGCTGTCATAATAAAGAGACCCCAAAAGACAGTGGTTTAAACAAGTCCAGAATTTATTTTACTAAAAGATGGAAGGAAAGCAGTTCAAGACTGGCAAGCCGATTTCCCTATCCTATACACATGGTTTCTGTGGCTCCCCTATCACTGCTTCAACTGCCACAGGCATCTCAACCAGCAAGAACAGGGAATGTCAATATGAGTGTGCATTCACTTGCGTATTTAAGGGCTGGAAGTTCTATTCGCATCCCATTGCTTAGTCATGTGGCTACAATTAACTATAGGAGGTGCTGGGAAGCTTATAGTAGCTGAACAGCCATGTGTCCAGTAAAACTCAGGAATCTTCTCAATAAAGGAAGAAGGGAAATCTGGACAGTATAGCAGCAGCCTCTGCCATATGTATCTGTAAACACATGGAAAATAGCTTGGAAGAATATGCACCAAATCTATCTCTGGAACATGAGCAAGAATGGTTGGGAGAAAGAGTACTGCCTGAAATCTTGTAAACAGTAATAGTACATTCATGTATGAACTATGGAATTCCACAAAATTTTTAAATCCATTATTGCAGCTTGATACCAATATAACATTAAATACATTATCTATATTGTACAAAGCTTTCTGAAAAAGTTCTAAAACTTAGATTTTATCTTAATGAATAAGTTACTCTATATTGTTAAGATCACTATATTTACAGCATCTTCCTCTAAAATCTTTCCAAAAACAGAGTAAAATGAACAAGTCAAAATCTTTAAAAAGCAGAAAATCCTTGTGGGCATCATGACTGATTATGACATCAACCATCTAAGGGGAGAGATTCCTGGCCCAGCTATCTGACAAAATCTCAGAACAGAAAAGTAAAACTCACATCCCCCAACCCAAGCTTCATGGTGCCCCAGTAGAGGCTCTCTCTGACCCCCAAGTCCAAATCTCTTCCCCCTAGGTCTGGAAACAGCTGTTCCCTGTCAGGATGAGCAAGATGTAAAAAGACATGGCATGGGAGGAGGGCAAGCATAATCCAGAAAATCAAAGAGAGGAAAAACAGCAAGCCAGAGAAAACAAATACAAGAAACAAACAAATTACACTGTGACAGCTCTAGAAGAAATCTAAGGAATACAATGAACTTAAGAAAAGACTTCAGAGATGAGATGATAAAATAAGAAGGAAACAAGAAAAACAAGACTCAGAAAACAGAGGATCAAAACAACACAACCACAGAACTATAAATACATAAACAATAGTCAGAAACAGAATGCAGCAGCTGAAAACTAAAACTCTTCAACAGGGGAGTCAGTATAAATACAAAGAAAAAGAGATATAAAAACAAATGGAAAGATGACCACACATAAGGAGAAGAGTGATGCCTAATATACAGTAATCAGCATCCTTAGGAAAGCAAATGATAAATTAAATAAAAAAGGTTCTAAGTTGCCTTCCAGCATGTACACAGAGAGAGGCTGGAATGGTGGTCACTATGGCTGGAGTCTGCAGTGATGTTTATGTGCATGTGTTTGTCTGTTGGTTGTTGTATTTGTACTTATTTTTGGTTCTGCTTGAGTTTTTTTTTTCTTTTTAAGATAACATATTTCATTTTCCTAAAACCAACAGATAGTTATTGTAAGGGGTTTGAAAAAGATGCCTTTTGCTTAAAGTAAAGCCAGTGTAAACTGAGTACACTACAACTTTCTGCAAATACATCTTATCATTTATCACTAAGCTATTTCATGCTTTACTAATGAAAATACCTGCCAGTTTAACAGTATCTTAAAAGGAAGATCATTTAAAGGCGGTTAATATGACTCAAAGCATAACAAATCTTATTTTTTGGGTGGCAAATGATAAACTTAAATTTAAAAGCTATGCATCAAAAATAATGCTGTTATCAGATATTGATTAACTTATTGAACAGGTCTGACTGAATATAAAACATGTTTTTAGCACCAATAAAAAGAATTCTTGAGACTTCTGGTCTACAAACTTCTAAATGAGTAGTGATATGCTTTCTGACAGCCATCTTTTAGGTAAAGGAACAAATGTGTTTCAAGGATTAACTTTTAGGTCCCTGATTTTATAACATAATTCACAGAACCAAGAAAAAAAAAAATCAACCCAAGCATTTTTAAAACTTTTAAGTTTCAGAAAATAATTTCTTCTCTTTTAAAGTTTCAATTATGAGGTAGAGATCAAAGTAAACATCAAATGAAGCCATCTTTTGTTGACAAACATGATTATTAATCATAGGATTAATAATTAGAAATTTCCATTAGAAAAAAGCCAGTCAAAAGTGTAGAAAGTAATATTGATCAGCAGTATTCTGGCTTGAGTTTCCAAATTCCTTCGCCATTAGAAGTTCTATGAAAAATGCACAGATTTCTCAATAGTTCTCGGTAGACACAAGACTGTGAAGTTGATAACTTGGATTCGAACTCCTGCAGTATCTCCTGAGTGCTGGCCTGCCCATCAACATGGGCCTGAAAAGCAATAAAGTTTCTCATTTCTACCAGTAGGTCGTCATGCTCTGTGGTGGAAGGCAGTGGAGCAGAGGCCTCCTGAAGGTGCACATTTTCACCTTCTAACTGCTCTGGCAAAATCAGGTGGTTTCTAGCCCTCATTTTAGCCAACAGTGAAGATGAAGGGAGGACCCCAGATGAAGACTCTGCATCTTCTACTTTTCCACTAAAATGCTTAGAAACGTTGTCATTTCCATCCTTTGTCATGATGCCATTCTGGAGAAAGAAGATCTATTTAACTTACAGTTTATGTTCCCACTTATTTCCCCAAAGGCTCTGAGGTGCCATAAAATAACACATGCGCCCAGGGCAGGAAGAAGACAGGGAAAGGACAAGATGCTAACACAGAGGGAGAGGAGTCAGGTGTTGAAATCCACCCGCTATTAAAGAACATTTCCTATAAAAACAAAAAACCCCAACTACACTACTCGCCTGCTCACCATTCTGAGGTGAGAATGGGCGGAGGGCCGAGGGATGGGGATAGGCTTCTAGGAGCTCCAGCCAGTACGGGTTCTGCGGGCCTTTCCTGTCCTTCCTCCCAATCTACCCTCATCTAGGCACTGTGCAATAAGGAACAACATCATAGCTGTACTTCTTTTTCTTAATTTTAAATCTTATTAGTCTTTCCCACTTTATACATCATGTGAGTCTCCTTGAAACAACACAAATCTGTTTTTCACATTCTTACTGATAAAATAACATAACAAGGGAAGTCAAGAAAGGTTCTCTCTTCCTCAATGTGTTGCAGTCTAACTAAAATAGGAGTCTGGACCTAGGAGTTTTCAAATTTTATCAGTGACATAACCCTTAATCAGAAAAAAAAAAACAACCGGGGCAAGTGCTGAATGAGAGTCTGGATGAGTACTTGCTCTCAGTGAAGCACGCCCAGCACGCAGGGAGAGACAAAACGGGCGGGGGTGAGGGCTTGGGGGAGCGGCACGCAGGGAGTTACAGGCTGGGTGTGGGGGAGACGGATGTGATGATGTACAGCTAGTAAACTGCCAGCAAGTCAAGGTGGTTTTGGAGACCTTCATGCTAAAGGCTGGTGGTCTGTGGAGGTGGAACCTCATCTCTGGAAAGGGTAGGCTGTATGGGCAGTGACTACACATCACCTATTCCTGTATTAACTTCCTGGGGGTAAACATACTCTGCTGTAGTTCTTGGGTTAAAGACTTTGTCTTTTACAGGGAAACCTAGCCAATTTAGATTTAAATGAAAGTGGTTCATAAATCAGAGCATGTAATATAAATATTAGGTGTCATTAAGCAAGCATTTTCTTCCAAGTTAAATTTTCACAGCAATCCAACCCAGTTGAGCCCCACACAACAAGCACAAGGTTACAATATTACCTGGCATTTCTCCTTTGGAGAAGCAGAAGGATGCTGCACAGGGAAGCTGGAATTCCTTTTCTGACCAAATCTACTCCTAAATAAGGAAGAGAATCACAGTAAATTCAACATTTCCTTTTGTGACTTAGAGACTAAAACACCCGTTCAATGACTAAACTCTTCCTGGAAAAATAGTCTTCGGCAGGGTTATTCTTTCATGACCATGTGCTTCATTCTACCCCCTTCAATCCCTTTACTTTACTCTCCTGGGAAGTAACTGCTGCGTCTGGAGTGAGAACTGCTCAAAATCCTCGTTCAACATATGATGGAAACTGCCCTTAAATGCTAGGTAGGAAAATAATTCTACAGGAGCATATTAACTAGCACAGTAATTATGAACTATTGAAAACTGGCTAATCATCTTATTAAAATTACATGGTCATTCTGTATCTCCTATGATTTTTAGTGACATCATCTCTTAAACAAAACAGATCACTTCTGCCCGTGAAAAATCAGCTTTGGAAAGTAGGCAACAAAGGTGAGGGAGAAAGTAAGATTACAAGTGTACTTCCCCAAATCACACAAATCTGCTGACCAATCTGAGCCTGAGAGATTTCCTACAACTGCAGATCAACAGGAGTATGCATCCACGCCTGCCCTGACTTGACTTCCAGCATGGAGGGTTTGGCCTCCATACCAGCATGGTAGCGCCGGCCGCAAGCTCTTACTTCATTCCTGTTGGTGCACCAGAAATCCCCCTGCAGCCAGTCCAGGTGGGAACACCAGACACTGCTCCCAGACACTGCTGACGAGACAGTCTCAGTGCTTTCAGGGCATCCTGGGCCACTCGGCTGGCTTCTGCCTCCACCAGGACATAATCTGGACTGGCTCCATCTATGATGGCATCATGTTTCATGACACTGTGCACACCAACTAGCAACCACAAAGGAAACAGTGAACATGTTACTTCAGTTTGTATGCCATCGTATTTCTTCTGTATAGTCTAGTGTGTTGTGGGTGGAGAAAAATGACGAACGTTTTTAGCTGCTATTTACTGAGTGACTACCATGACCCAGGAGCTTTGCAAATGCTGTTGCCATTCACCTTCATCACAACTGTTTATAAGATAGGAACTATTAACTATCCCTGTTTTATAATAATTAAAGCATAAGGCTTTAATCAGCACAACTACAACATATCTGCCATCTGGAAAATTTTAAAACTTCTATTAATAAATTCTTTACTGAAGTGAAAATATAAAAATAAAAATCAGAATTATAGAATTTCTAAACTGCAATGATCAGGAAAATACTACATATCATAATTTAAAGCAGTTTTTAGTAGAAAATTCACAACCTTAAATACTTGTACCAATAAAAATGAAAGAATAAAAAGGAACTAAATTTTCAGGTCAGTTTTATAAAAGCCAAAAAAATTCACCAAAACACAACAGAAATAAAAGCACAAGGAAGAAAGAAAGAAAGGTAAAAGCAAAAATTAATGAGGTACAGAACAACCATGGATCTAGTTAGTAAATAAAAATCCTGGTTTATTAAAAAAAAAATTAACAAAATAGGCAAACCACTAGCTTAACTTGATTAGAAAAAATATACAAAATTAGAAATGTCAAGAAAGAAAATTATCTTGAAGGAGCAAATTAAAAACAAAATTATTACAAGAGTATTTTCTATGCCTTTATACAAATAAATCTGAAAACTAGATGAAAAAGGTAATTTCTGAAGACAATTGACCAGTAATTATAGAGAAAATGGTGAAAGTTACCGATAAACTACCTTACAAAAAAGCATCAGGCCCAGAAGGTTTCTTTCTGAAACGTCATCCACAGACCTGCCTTTATTGAAGAGAGAACCACAAACTATGATCTTCGTTGAGTCCAGGTCGTCACACTGTGAGCCAGGGACTGCCAAGGCCTGAACAGGGCAATGCTCCCAGGGATGACCAAGCTGTGCAGGGCTGCCTGTCCTGCAGGTCCTAGGCAACTGTTAAGACTACTTTCCTAATTTTTCTCCCTCGACCTTAGCTATTGGCTTTCCTACTTCTAGAGTGCCTGCCTCTGGCCATGCCCCTGCTGTTCTCCCCCATGGCCTGTTACTTTACTGCCCGGGGGCTGGAAAATCAGATAAATATAGCAGACAGAGAAACTTCCTATTAATGTTCAGGTAGTACGAATCTATTTAAAGCATTGCACCCCTCTTGTATGTGGCTATGAGTCACACATGATTATCCTCTGAAAGTTTCAAATTCTTTGTCTTCAGAAAAGAGAGGCAAATCTGATTTTCAAAATGTCAACACATTTTAAATATGAATTTTAGAAGAAATAATAATTCCAGTTGAGAACCCACTCTGCGCTCTCAGTGAAGCTGCTACTACTAGAAACAGCCTACTCGTCTTCTGTTTCTGGCACACCTGTGGCAATTCAAAAAGATTACCTGATTTTTTGAAAAGCTTCTGTAGAACATAGTCGTCATTGCTCTGGTTGTTGGTCTCACTCTTGTTCTCATTGTCCTGCTTCTGGTACCGCCTTTTCTTCACCAGGTGTGGAATTCGAGTTCCCTCAAATTTGGCATCCCTGCGATGCTTAGAGTTCTTAGGCTTTTTCTTCGGCCTCACATGTTTCTCCAGTGTCTCCTCTTCTGCCACAGTGTGTTTTGTTTTTGACTTGTGTTTATAAAAATTATTTTCCATTTGTTTCTTCTCCCAAAGAGGTTCTGTTTGGACCTGGCAGCTTTCTCTTTCATGAGAAAGACCTTGCTTTTCATCGATGCTTTCCTCACCAGATGTCCTGTATATTTTGCTGACTCTTAGAGCATTTGAACAGTCCCCATTTCCACTAATCACTGATGACTCCTCTAGGCTAGACACTGCATTTGTCTCTTCTCCAAGTCTATCACTGCTATTACTAGGTGCTGGAGGGGCATCTTTCAAAGGATCACCTTGATTAGAAGTTACTGCATTTACTTTGGCTCCTATAGCTGTAGATTTCTCTTCAGATGATGTGGCATCATTTGCAGGTGCGTTAGAATTGGGGTGCTCTTTGCATATTGGAACGTTATGGTCTGTTCCAAAGGTGAGTTGAAGTTTTTTTTTTAAATGGCATTTGGTTGTCTGAACATCTGAGCCAGTTCCTGTAAAAGGCGGAAACACACTATAGTTACACTGCATGCTTAAGTAACTTACTGTTCTAAGTCAAACCACCTTAGTAGTACCTGCAAAAATAGCGCTTGTTTCCGTGCCCTGGCATGCCTCAGGGCTCGTCAGTGTAAACAGCTCGTAAAGATCATTGGGCTTGAAAAATCGCCTTTGCTTTGGATCTTTCAGCACTCTATTTGTCAAAAACTGCTTGAAGATTTGTCTAAAAAGATAAAAATTAAACTGGCATGAAACAACGTTTAGCTGTTACCTCAAAACTGTAATCACAAAGAATACAAGAGAGACATGACAACAGCTGTACGAATGTCTGAATAATCCCCCAAACCCAAAACTTCAGCTTTGGAAAGTTAGAATTCAGGAAGTACATAAAACATTAGGTGGTCTCCCAGGTTTTACAGAATTTAACTTAGAAATAATACCTTATTCTTATTTACACCCAGTGAATTTTTACAACCTCCAAGATTCATCACATTTCAAGGAACAGCTTTTCACATACTCCCGTGTAACTCACAGCCTGAGTTGGACAGAACTGGCCTCCCTGACTCCTAGACCAAGGGCCTCCTGCTCCATGTAGGACCCTTCTGTAATGTGACTCAGGAAATCCTCACCTGGGCTTTGCAAAGTTTCCACATGGAGCCATCCTGCCCAGCTTCCACCTGCGGGGTCACACTCCATGCTAAAGCTCCACACCTTCGGTGTCCCTGAGCAGGTATCTCCACAAAGTAGTCCTGTCCCTTCCCCATTCCCAGGAGCTGATTCTGCAGGCTAATGCATGTGTCTAAGACAAATCCCTCAGAGTACTACCTCCAGCTCTTTCACAAGGTCCGTAAGGAACACAAACCATTGCAGGAGAGGCCCAGTGTATGATGGAAAGCAGGGAGCCTCCCTTTACAAGCTGGTGTGGCTCAAGAAAAGTTTCCAACAGGAGAGGGGAGAAGGTGGCAATATCTCCACTCTACTGTTAAAGTTACTCTTGCCCAAACTCCCTAGTCATTGTAGAGAGAGACAGCTTTAGAAACAGGTGTCCTGGTCAATCTCTCTCTAAGAGGCAGCTGAGCCAAAGATCACCAGACCGCCCGACAGAGCACACCCACAGGGTGTGTATAAATACCAAAGGTTACTTCAACTGTGTCGCTTCTTAAAATTTTCTGAAAGAAGATGGCATACTATAGTAGGTAAGAACTCTTCTCTCACAAAATAATATGAAATTTACACATAAGCAGTCCTTGGAATTTAGTAAGGTACAAAAATGATCAGGTTCAAAGACATGTTTTAAAAACTCACAATAAGCCATCTAAGCTTATTTTCATGAGAAAGAAAAGATACAAAAACAAATAAAAAATTTAAAAAAACACACATACCTCTCAAGTCAGAAACTACTGCTTAAGGAGGAAAGACTTTTTTTAAAAGCAATACTTCCCAAAAATTTCCCTGCTCAGAACCTTGGCAGCATACTTCTACATCCTGCACACACCAAAGCCAGGAGCAATCTCCAGTCAAGGAGTGGACAGCCATCTGTACTGACCGGTGGTAAATCTTTTCTTCAATGGTGCCCGCAGTCAGAAGCCTGTACACAGTCACCTGCTTCTTCTGGCCTATCCTCCACGCTCGCTCCCGGGCCTGCAGCAGAGAGGCATCTCAACAAGGGTCCTTCTCAATGACAAGTACTAACTAAAAGAGACAGCTGGTTGCTTCCATCTATTGCCAAAGTTAGAATTTTGGCAAATGAGGCCAAATATACCTGAGGCCTCTTAAGGAAGATAAACAGGTAGGTGACAGAGCCACCTCCACCTAAAAAAGCAATGTGTGTTTGTGACTTTGCACATTTTCTTTTTACCCCAGACCTAGCGATGGATGCTAGGTCTGGAGTAAAAAGATGAATACACTGGTGTGTATGGATCTGCCCATCTGCGATGCTATAGGGTGCCCTCCTCCCTGCCAGGGATGAGGCAACTGCCGATATGCACTATAAGCTGGGGCTAATCCAAGCACCACAAGGACACTCCCCAGTGCTGCCAGGGAACCGTATGTCACTAACACACTCCTTCAAAAAAAAAGGAACAGACCTGCGTGTCTGTGCTTGGGTTCCAGTCGGGGTCATAGATGATGACTCTGTTTGCCCCTGTCAGGTTGACTCCTATGCCACCCACCCGAGTGGTCAGAAGAAACACAAATATGGATATGTCCTAGAGGTAAGATGTACAACACTTAGTATGCACATTTACAACTAGTCACATTTACAACTCTTCACCTCTGCCTTTACCTATTCTACACATGGAAAGCTGTTCCGAATGGGAGCAATAGTTTGTCCTAGAGACCTTAAGTCATTCAAGATCCCACCTCACAGCTCCTACCCTGAGTATCAATTGTATTATCAATATTTAAAAGTTGGGTTTTCAAGGAGTACACATTCTTTGCTTAAACAGCCCCACCCCCAATAATCCATAAATGCACAGAGTTAAAAGCAGATTTTCCGTCCACCTGCTGCCCAATCCTAAATGTTAAGTGCTGCTCAGGTAGGTGCAGATACTCTGTGTCCCTTCCCTCTGCAAACACTAATGCTATTTCCCTTTCCTGTTTGTTATATTCACGGGTTACCTCATTGTATCTCGTGATCAGTGGCTGTCGTGAAGCTATTGCAGTGGTACCATCCATCTTGAGATAGGAATACTTTTGGGCTCTCAGGAATACTTCAAGTATGTCCAACATCTGTTTGGGAGAGGGGGTAAGGGATGAGTTTAAAAATCAAATACACAACTCCAGTGAGTACTTCTACATTTATATAAGTAGTCACACCTTCCCCAACAGGCTTAAATTAAAAAGGTTTCTTGCTTTAAGGTAGATAAATGTAACTACTACAAGAGTATTTTTGGCATTTCTCTACTGTTAATTCTAAAAGTTTCAGAAACAGCAGGACATTTGAGTTCAGACCCAAACTCACCCAAACTGTACCCAAGAATCACATGGTAAGAAGCCTTTTTAAAAAGTCAACTTTGGTGCACCAACTCTAGAGAAAGATCCAAGCTCCCGATGAGATTTGCAGCCTGCCACCTCAGTATCAATGGATTGATTTGCTTTTGGAATCATTATTTTTTTTTTAGATTATATCCCATTTTTTGAATTAATGGTTGTTAAGTCATAAAGAACCAACATTTCTTGTATAAGGTTTATATACTCACCTGTCTTGACTGAGAAAATAGCAATACTCGTTGACCCTGTTTGTGCCATATTTTCAACAAGGACTCAACAACTATCATCTTCCCAGAACGTTTCCAGTATCCAAATTGATCTTCCTCTAATTCATCATCTGGAATACCTTTGAGATTCTTGGGACCTCCAGAAAAGAGGTCAGGGTGGTTGCAGATTTTTCTTAGGGCTACAAGTCCAGAGAAAATCTATGATATAAAAGAATTACATGCATTTGGATTAGCACCATGTAAAATAATACCCATTCAGGAAGGAAGTATGGAGGCCATTTAATAAGTAACAGATTAAAATGTAATTCTTCACCAACTTCTTAGTTTCCTCCCTAATCACAGCTTATTAGGAGCTGGAAGATATCAACCCTCACTCATCTTTTCCTGATAGGAAAAGTTTTCTAGAAACAACAACAAAAAATTTATTGGACCTATGTGTCTACTGGGGTTCTTCTATTCAGTTGCTGATGATTTATTCTCCCTCACTAGAAAAAGAGTATGCAGTTCACAGCACATAAAAACTGACACATCTTTAAAATATAAAGAATTCATTCCCACCTAAATCTGGAGAAACCAGACTTAGAAAATACATTTAAGTCTTACATTTCTAAGTACCTCACTAAAAGTTCTCTAGTTTAATGTATGAGTGACAGGTTGATGTTCCATTTACCTTTACCTTAGTGTATCAGAAAACACATTTGCATGGAAAATACATAAGTGGGGAATATATGAAGGATGGTTCACACAGCAGACCAAGAGTGAGTGCTTGCCCTCCCAGAAAGAGGGCATCTCTCACAGTTTTTGCAGTGTGACTTAAAACAAGCTCACCAGTATAAAAACTCAAACAGAAAAAGAGAAATCATAAATTAAACCAATAAATAAAGTGTATGGTAGTTTTAACTAGTTAAACAGGTAAACATGAAAGATCTGAATAAATTAGGAACACTGTCAAACCCCCCCAAGGAGTCATCAACAATCTTTCTTCCTCTAGATCTGAGTTGTCCAATATAGTAGTAGTCACAAGCCACACATGGCTACTGAGCACAAGAAGTGTAGCTAGTCCCACAAATGTAAAGCACCCAATTTTGAAGATTTAATACAAAAAAAAAGTAAAATACCTCACTAATAATTTTTCAGTTTTAATCATTAGAATATTTAGCTATATCAGTTTAAATAAGATATATCATCAAAGCTGATTTTACCTGTTTTCTTTTTACTTAATACGACTTCTAGAGAATTTTAAATCACATGTGTGACTTACATTCTCTGTCTACTGGATAGTGCTGATCCAGACCACCTAAGCCTTCCCAACTTGGGAGTCACATGAAGGTAAGGGGAGATTTAAGAAAGATAAGTTAATATGACTGATTTAAAAACCTCCTACAGATGCCAATGACAGATATGAGAAACTAAGGTGGTTAAAAGAACTGAAATAACTTAATCTGGAAGAAAAAGCATGTAGATGTAATGGGACACAGGCAGCCATGTCACCTGCATTCACCTCTATCTACCTCCATGTAGGACAGGAAGTGTGTACTTCGCAATGTATGGTGCCACTCAACTACACTTCAATGAGGACTGACCAAGGACTAAGTCTTACACGTCAGATAAATAAAAGTTACACTTTAAGATAATGAAGCACAAAAAAGCTGAATAGTTTATATGATGTTTTAGACTAAATGCTGATGATTATAAACCTGCTACATATGCTTATTGAACATTTACCCACATATATTCTGGAGTAATGATAATAACTGTTATTACTTACACAAAAATTTAATAATAATTCTTCCTCCATGCACCTGCTAACAACCCAAGGAGGAGGCCAGGGCTGCTTCTCATCATTCCACATAGGATCAGCTGTCCCTGCAGGACTCACCATTACAGGTCCTGTCAACTTGTGCTACTCTCCCACTAGACCACCCAGTGCTGGGTTCAACTACAATGCTGCTGAGCACAGATAGGAAGGGAGCATGATCAAATTTAATCGTGTTCTCTTACTTCTGGAAGGGCTTCAAATTAAGAAAAGGTTCAAACCCAAATGTTTGAAGAGGGTGGTGGTGAATCCCTGTCTAGTACTAGTTTCCTTTTCTCCTCTGCTGCCCTTGGTCCATATTAAATTCTCTAGCTACCATTATTTAGCTGACCTGCATCTCTCCATTGAGAATTCCATAAACTTCTTTGGAATCAATAAAATTTTGGTAGACTTTATGTTGCTCATCTGTAAGACGGCAAAATAAGACCTGAGTAGAGAGAAAACAGAATTAAAAAAAATTAACAGAATAATTAAAACATTAACAACAACTTTTAAATCAAAATAACATATTGTATGTAATTTTAAAAACATAACCTCTTATTAAAAAACCCAAATAAAAAACCCTCATCTCAAAGCTGAACAAAGAGCAGAGTCCACTCCTCACCAGCCCTCTCCATTTCTGTCATCCATTCAGCTCTTGGTTCCCATCCTACTATCCAACAGTCCTTAAAGGCTGGCTTCCTGCTAATAGACAAGGCAAGTTCAGGACCAAGTGCACAGACCTTTCTTCACCCTGGCTCCCAGGTGCTTGTGTCATCTCACCTCCCATACCTTTGCCCACATTTTACTTTAGCAAACCTGACCAGGAACCTTAACCTCGCCTGGCATATCCCCTTCCTGGAGTTTAAGGACAGGCCCACAAGTTCACCAGACTCACCTGACCACCTCTACCCTCCCAGCCGAAATGCGCCCATTACTCCATGCCATCATGTTCCTGACTTTTTGCCTCTCAACCCTCCTCTCTTTCTCCAAGTCCACTGCCAGCAACTTATGGCTTCACTTTATTCCCTGGCTAGTCATAAACCCAAGGTATCTGCCTTCAGATGCCCCTTCGCCACCAATTGTCTCTAGCCTCTAAATGTCCAAATGAAGATGAACTCTACCACCTGCCTCTCCACTCCTTTACAGGCTGGGTGCTGCTGGAGAACAGCACCCACCCCGGCAGTGTCCTGCCACTGCCTCCACCTGGTCTCCAGGGGCATCCTCTTTGTACTGCCTGCTCAGCACCTTCTGCAAACCCAGAATGGTGGGACAACACTCCTCACTCTCTGCAAGCCACCCACCTCTGTCTTACCGTATACTTAAAAACAATCCAACAAAAACAAACAGCAAAAAGAAACTGAAACTAGCAGGCATGATTCTCTAATTTTCAGGTAATTTCCCTAAAATTTACCTACTTTTTCATCCACCTCACCTCTTCCTCAGAGGAAGAGGGCCTGTATGGGATCCAGGGCAACCCTTTGACTTTTGTACTAGAATATAAAAATCCACCCATCTTTCCCAGAGTGCTTCATATTTTATAAAGGTTCATATTTTATAAAGATTACTCAGGCATCACATAGAAGTATTGCAGGGAAAGAAAATGGAGGTAAGAAGACCCCTTACAGTCTCCAAAACTAAGAGGGAAGCCCTTGAAAGGATTATGTGCAGACCCCATTCCCAGTCTCTCCTGAACCCAGCACAAGGTGCAGCACTTCTGCTGCCCACTGCAATGCTGGCAATGAGGGCACTAATGCCTGCTCAGCTGCCAGACACACTGTCCCGAGGGCCCACACTCACCCTGCCTCTCCACCAGGCCTCCCACCTTCCCAGCTGTTCCTCTTCCTCTTCGCTCTCCTTACATGTTGCAGTTCCCTGGGCTGCTTGTTACTTTCTCATTCCCCAGACTCCCTGGGCAAACTCCTCTCTGATCAGGACTTTAACACCTTTCCTGCCAGCAGGTCACAGCTACATCCCAGCCCAAAACTGCTCAGAGCTCTAGACCCATTTATAACCACCTTTTGGGTAAGCAGGTGTTCCAGGAGCACTTCAAAGAGATACAAAGTAAACTCATCAGCTGTCCCCTCCCAGCCCTCTGTCCTTTTGAAGTATCTGTGGCAGCAGATCCATCCCACCATCTGAGTGAGAAGCTGGAGCATCCCTGGGCCCTTCAGCTTTCCCCTGCCAGCCCCATCCTCTCCTCAGTTCAGGCCCATGTCTTCTCTCTTGAGGAATTTGTAGAGACTCGCTAACTTGTCTTCTTACCTCTATTTTCTTTCCCTGCAATGCTTCCATGTGATGCCTGAGTCATCTTTATAAAATATGAACCTGATGGTTTATCATTCTTAATTTCTCAAGTTTGTATTTCAGTCCTTTAAATACAATGCCAACAAAGAAAAGCCTTTCCTCTCAATCACAAAGTTAACTGTACAGATTACTCACCAGATGCCTAGTGCCTGCATTTTATGGTTCTGGGTGTTACATGGCATTTTAAGACATGTAAGGCAAAGCCCCTACCTCAAGGAGTTTCAGTCTAGTGAGACTCTAGGAGAGCCTAGTTGGATCTTAAGATTTCTCCATGTGTTTCCTGGGGTGAAGGATCCCCCAGGTAAAAGGAGCTTCATATGCAAATAGAAAAACAACTGACACATGTTTGGAAAATAGGAAGGAATTTGCCTTGGCTACTGCATGGAACACAAGAAGAGACATTCTGGGATTCCCTTGCAGAAAAATATATTGATGCAAATAAGCAAATCAGTATTCTTGGGTAGGAGAGGGGCACTAAAGGTTAGTTGGAAGACAAACCTTGGAAAAATTAATCCACAACCCCATGCAATACTGGGTGGAGACCAGTCAGACATCAACAGCACTGATTTATGAGGATGTGAGCAGAGAAGGGATAGAATGAAACAGGACACAGATCACCATCACCACAGCAACTGGCTGATCTAGAATGAGAGATACCTCAGAGCACTGTGGCCTGAGTAGCTGGCAGGAAAGGGAGACCTGTAAGGGCAATGCTAAGACCAAGGGCTAAGTTTGGAGATGAGTTTTGGGAAGGAAGAGGAAGGGATCAAAGTAGCCTTAGTGACAGCTCTCTAGGATCCTTCATGGTTTTACATTCAAAATCTACAATGCGCTTACTTTTGGAATCTCAATAGAAGGCTCACACAATCTATGAAGATAACAGAACATTAGGTCAGAATTTAAGGGGACAATCCTTTTAAAACTAGGTCAGATATCATCATTCCTTTACTCAGTGTCTTCCTATGAATTGCCTACTCACTCAGAGTAAAATCCAAAGGCCCTGGTGATCTGGCCAGCAATCTAAGTTCTTCCTTTGATTGTTCTTCTCTTGGCTCCTGCCCTGCAACCACACAGGCCTCCTTGCTAGTCCTCAAATATACCAACCCATTTCCATATTGTGGGAAGAAGAGCATCCATCAATGTGGAGCACCCACGAGTGCTCTTCCTCCAAAAACCCTGTGAGTCATCCTTTACCTTCTTTGGGTCTCTGCTCAAATGCCAGCTTATCAGAGAGGCCTTCTGTATAAACCCATTTCCCTAAATCCTTGCCCTCAGTACTCCCTATCTCCCCTACCCTGTTCATTTTTTTCTCCACATTATCACCACCTGCCATCTGATATGTTTCTTTATGACTCTGTCTCCCCTCACAAATGAATGTGGGTTCCATGGGAACTAGCATTTGCTGCGTTCACACTATCTCCCAAGAATGTGGTCATCACCTAATATGATTTGCAGCATGAATGAAGTGGGTGCTTGAGGAAAACAGAGAAGTTTAAGAGGAGCTGTAGGAATCAGTACGTTAACAAGAGGGCGATCAAATCCTCTGGACTAGAAGGGAAATCCAGCTGAGGGTAAAAGCCACAGCAGGATCACCTGTCACACACAGATGTAGAGTTAGACCAGCCTGCCCCACAGCACGAGCGACCACACCTGTTAGACTCACCAATTCCACATGTGAAAAGCAGAGTAAATGGAGAGGTATACCCATGCTTTTGGAATGGTTGGTAACTCCTGAATTTACAGACCTGTTCATTCTTATCTGGCAAAGAAAGGCTCATTTTGACATCTGACTTCATCCTCCGCAGCAGGTATGGATTTATGGTATCTCGTAAGACACATGCACACTTATAAGCAGTTTTAACCTTTAGTAAGAGAAAAGGGGAAACAGTTACTATATTTAAAGAGTGCCACCGTTCTTAGCTCTCAACTGACTCCAGTGCTTAAAAAAGAAATTTAAAAAAGAATGACAAATGGCTGTACAAAACTGGTTGGAAATGGTTGGCAAAATTTAGTGTTAAGTTCCATATACTTTAGGAGGTGGTAGCTTTGAAAGTATCATCTTTAAAAAAACTTATTACTCAAAATGTACAAAAAATGACAGATAATTTTGTGCCCTCTTCCTCTTCTATACTTTGCTTTAATTATTATATGGTTAAACTCTAAAGAAGGGAGTTGGTTCTCCACCACCCTTTAGGGAAAAAACTACTTTCAAATTAATCTGTTTTATAATCTTGTATTCTCCAAAGCTACAAAGGAACCACTACTCTGCAAGACTCAAGATCAAAAGCTAACTTTAGGGGGAAAGCTGCAGCAATAAGAGTACCCAGATAATAAGCAGATTACTGCTCACTGGAGACTTAGGAGAGTAAGTTCAAGAAAAGCCCTATGATCCCAGAAATGAAAGGTCACTCTAGCCTAAAATGGGGCATATGGCTCTGTAATGGAGCAGAGTCACATGAGATGGGTATTAACTGTACACAAACAAAGACCCACACGCAGGAAACCACTCCCTCTGCAATTCACTTAGAGGCAAAAAAAGAATTCAATAAATTATTGATACTTAAAATCTAAATAGGCTTAATAACCCAGTAAATTACTACTTAATAGAACACAACAAATTTCAAAGTTTACATTTAAGAAAGTTAGCTGCAAAATGAATGAAAATGTGAAGAGCTTGACCATAACAAATACAGAAAAATCATGTTTAAAAAAAACTAACACAGTAGAAGACATTTTAAAAGACCTTAAGAACACCTCCCTCAAGTATGTATAATATATGTACATGTATGTGTGTTTATCTTGTATGTAAGTGTATAAATATAAAAAAACAGGTTTTACAAATAGCGGACAGTTAACAAGGAAGCTCAATTGATCAACAACTTAGTTATAAGTAACCCTGTAAATGTAACATTCAGACATTGATTAAAAAATACCTTTAAGATGATGATCAGGTACATATTATGGTTTGTAATGCAAAGATGAATAAATTCATGCAAAGACGAACAAATTTCAGAATTTAACAAGACATTACAGTCCCACTGAAGAAGTACACTGTTGAAATTCTTCCTAAAAATATACACAGTGTAGTCAGGAAACTGTCCCTGCATCCCCATCTTTACCCACATTTCTTTCCTCCAAAGGAATGAGCAAGCTGGTTGACGATGCTGGAAAACCAAGGTTGGGCTGGTGAGTGGCCCGGCCTCTTGCTCTCATTCTCTCTCCTGCCTGTCCACTCCTCTGGACAGCCCCCTGCCACACTGCTCCTGGCCCACTGTAATGAACTCACAAGGGTCAGAGCTAAAGTGGCTGGGTATGGGGTCTACTTTTCACACCCAACTCTCGCCAGAGTTAAGTAATCTTAAACTCTGGACTGGGGTAGGGAAGGGAAAGCAGGGATGATGAAGAAACCCTATTTTAGCCTTGACATTGAGCCACATTCCCCAGTCCAACTTCCCTAGGGAATCCTGTGCTTCAGGCAATACAGCTGATTCTATATTCAACTGCATCTGTCTCTAGTGTCCGTTTCTGTGAGTAAAAACAGATGGTGGGGATCCAACTATATTTCTCTCTCACTCCCAACTCCCAGGTGCCCTGGGAAATGGATACCCCATGCTTCCTTCTTATTTCTGACAAGGTGGATGATAATTACTCCCCAGGTCTGCCTCTTCCAGAGCTGAGTGACCTTAGGCAATCACCAAACCAATGAGGGTCAATAACCTTGAACATGAAATGAGGAGGTTCACTAGGTAACTCATCAGGTTCTTTTCAGTTCCACAAGCCCCTGTATAAGTTTAACATACAGATTCAAGAAGCAGTCCATATTTTGGGCAGTTAATGATCCTCCCCGCACCTCCCTCAGTTTTTTAGGTCCCAGCAGTCATCACTTCCCCAGGAAGGCTTCCTTGACTCCCACAATCTCTGGTATCAGGTATCTCCCCTGATCATAGTCCTCACTATCCTACACTGTGATCATCTGTTTATCACTTTCCCCACTGAGAAACGCCCTACTGGACTGAGGATACTAGTCAAGGGAAGGTTCTGGTTGACAGCTACCTCCCATCATTTAAGCCCCAGCCGGACACAATAAATATCTGCTGACATGCTATCTTCTTGGGATTCAACCATGGATTTAAGTTTATGGCACCCACAGATTTAAGCAAAAAAGAGCAAATAAAAACAACACCTCTGCTCCCAAAGGCCTTATAATCTAAAAAAAAAGAAAAAGAAGTACATAAACTTCTGAAACATGGACTTCAAGGAAGAAACGGACCGTATTTACATGGTCTCAAAGTCTCTCCCAGCAAATGACTTACTAATTCCCAAGGAGAAGTAGTAATTTCGAAGTTTAGAAATCTGACTAACACCACCTTACCCAAGTAATCAGACCATCATCAGTTAACACCATCAACATAGGGATGAGCCAGCAGCATGTGCCTCCAGATAGGAAATACTGAGAAAGACAAGTGACTTCTGTGATATTCTTGCCAAAAATGTATAACCCAAATCCAGTTATGAATAATGGAAGACAAACCCAAAGTGAGGCACACTCTACAAAATAACGGGCCTGTAGTCTTCAAAAATGCCAAGCCCATGAAATTCAAAACAAAGGTTAGAGGAACTATTCCAGATTAAAGGAGACTGAAGAGACATGGAAACTACTGAAACAAATGGCAAAATGTGAATGACTATAGATAACAGAATTTTATCAACGTTAAGTTTCCTCCTGATTTTGATGTTTGTTCTGTGATTATGTAAGATAATGTCCTCATCTTCTCAAAGACACACTTTAGTATCTAGAGGAAAGGGGCATCATGTCTGCAACTTGCTCTCAGATGATTCAGAAAATAAATAGTCTTTACGTTTGCAACATGTAGAGAGGTGGGAGAGAGGGAGGTAAGGAAAAATAAGGCAAATGGGGCAAAATGTTAGCAAAATGCTAACAAATGGTGAATCTGGGTGAAGAGTAGATAGGAGTTTTACAATTCCTGCAACTTTGTTAAGTTTGGTATTATTTCAAAATAAAAAGTTTAAAAAAGTGGGATAAACAAAGGACAAAAAGAAATCAGTTGAGCAAGAGAGTGCTTACGAAAGTTAATTAAAAATCACTCCGCCTCAAAACGTAAAGGGCATTAAAGTGGTATTTGATGGTTCTCTAATTTTAAAGGTCTAAAATTCTTTTTCTAATTAAATATTTCAAAACACGTGAAGTCTCTTTTGGTAGAAGGCTTTGTCACGACATGGCAGGTACAAGCCTTCCTGAGGGCTGTGCAGAGACCCTGCCTCTCAGAGACAGGAACTTGCCCCAGATGCCACAAACTGCCCTCAGGCTGGTCTTACTTTCTCATGTTCCTGTTTGTGACAACCCCATTCTACCAGTCACCCACACCTAAAACCTCAGGGGTTAGATGCAGCAAGCTCACCTTCCTACACCCCATTTCCTTTATCTTGTTAGCCCTCACATTTAGTTTGTTCTGTCTAAAAAAAATGCCACTTGAGGCTCTTGCTCCACACCTTCTTCCTCAGAACCACCGCCCAAGTCCTGGTCGGGGTCCTCATCACCCTCATTCCCAATGACTCCTGCAGGTCCCTCAGTGCCAGCCTCCCTCCTCTAACCACCTGCAGCCTGACTAACGCTCTGACAGCAGTCTTCTTCCAGACTCTTGCTCAGACTCCCTCATTGGTTCTGCCGTGCCTGAGCACCTCTGCCTCCCTTTCAAGGCCTCCATTTTCGGCATCCACACCTTGTCCACTACTCTCCCACCAGCACCTGGGGTCCAATCAAGCATGTCTCTTCACTGCCCATGCCCACATAACGTAGCTTCATTCTTAACTGCTGCCCTAACCTAGGGTGTCACTTTTCTCAGCCTGTTTCCCCAGAATCAGGTTAAGGGATACATGTTTCATTGTCTTCCCTAAACAATTCAATCCTTCCTGGTTTCCCCTTTTCTAAGTTTTTATACTACCTTATCAAAGGCATTACCCCAGTATGCAGTAAATTATATGCTCTCCAGAACTGATTCACTCATTTCTTAATTTACGACTGCTTTTGAATATTTCATATTTTTTAAAACTGATCTGGAAAAACATAAGCTATTAAGTAAAAAAAATTCTATGATTTTTATCAGATACCAATTTATACGCCTGGTCATTTCCTTATATTCTGAATGACTTGGCTACAAAGCACAGTATTTGGGGGGGGAAACACTTACTTTTAATATTAAAATGCTAGAAGAATTATCTGCTTACTACATTACCTGTACTGGGGAGGCATTTGAATATCCCCCCATGGTGATGGGGACTGAGAACTGCTCCATAAACACTGGCAATGTGCCTAATTTCCCTGGAAAGATAAAGTCAAAGAGCGACCACAGCTCGCGGAGGTTATTTTGCATCGGTGAGCCAGACAAGATGATGCGATGTGGGGTGCGGAACTATGTGGGGGGAAAAATATTTTTTATTAAATTCACCTTTTAACAGATGACCACCAACCCTACCCCAAAATATTCCCACACAATCTTGTTATCTAACACATTTATGTTGTTTTGGTGTTCTCCAAAATGTAGACATTCTATGTAATTTTAACTCTTCAATTACATATAAATAAAACAGGAAGTAATTTTTCTTATTGTTCAAATGAATATTATGCATTAAACTTGGAATTTGTTATGTTCTAACAACTGATCTCTACAAGAGATGTTAAGCACTGTGAACAAATCAGAATTTCAAAAAGCATGATTAAAAGCAAAAACAAAGAATTTTCTACATGAAGGCAAAACATGTACCTTAAATTCCTTATGCAAAAGCACAAGCAAAGACTCCAGGGCATTATTAAAACTGTGTTATGGAGGAGAGGGATTCAAGATGGCAGCGTGAGAGGTGAGAGAGAATTCCTCCCAAAACCACATGTAGTGTGAAAATATAGTTAATACAACAAGCCCTAAAACAGCAACAGAAAAGAAGGCTGCACCAGACTGCATACAGACCTCACAAACAGAGCAGACCTCACGAAACAGGGTAACGTACGAAAGCCTTGATCCGGCGGGACCCAAGCCCTTTTCCCACCTCAGCTCACTGGCAGGAGGAAGAGAAACAAAGCGGGAAGGGGGTGGAAGCCTAGGATTGCTGAACACCCAGCCCTGGAAGTCTGCTTTGGACCAAAGACCTACATTGTATAGTGCTCTGGAGGTTGCTGGGGTTGGGGAGCTGGAACAGGAAGATTGCTTGAAAGATTGAGATTCGGCTGTTTGTGGAGGATGGGGATCCACATCGGGCCACTCTGGGACAAAGGAAAGTCGGGCAATCTGACAGGCTTTCTGGCAGTGAGAGGGCTGCTGAAGGGGTGGGATTTGCAAAGAGCTTGCTAAGTGGGAGAAGGGACAGGTGGACAATTTTGTCTGGGTACACTCTGACCAGCAGGTTGGGGACTTTGAGGAGATTCAGGAGCCCCATCTCCCTGGCTGCCTACTCAGCTCCAAGGCCTCCCACTGTGAAACACAGCCTGCTGCACCTTCCTCCTGGCCTGCAGCACCTGCTCGCAAACCGGCAGTCACTGCAATGGCATCAGGCCAGCCAGAAGGAGGCCCGCCTAAAACAGCTAGAGACACAAAACAGAGAGGCTTACACTTGTGTGCTCAGACCACTGGCTCTGATACTGGAGACAGGCACTGCAGCCGGGAATCAGGAAATAGCTCTTTCCTACCTGCAGGCACCAGTGCCACTCCCCTATGACTTCCAACCTCACTCTAGGGGCTAAGCGGCTCCAGAGACTACAGCTTCAGGGCACTAGAGGGTACCACATAGAATTGTGAAACGTCAAAGGTACCTGGTTCAGATCAAAATTTCACAAACCCCAGAAAAAGGGCCAAATGAAACTCAACTCACCAATCTTCCTGAAAGAGAGTTTAAAATAAAAATCATAAACATGCTCATGGAGGTACAGAAAAATATTCAAGAACTCAGG
Source organism: Manis javanica (assembly GCF_040802235.1). Classification (NCBI taxonomy): domain Eukaryota; kingdom Metazoa; phylum Chordata; class Mammalia; order Pholidota; family Manidae; genus Manis; species Manis javanica. Next base: position 79,888,947 of record NC_133162.1, on the reverse strand, counting down.
GACAAATTTAAGATGGAGTTTCAAACATTTAAGAAATTCTCTATCTGAAATAAAACACAGAATGGAGGGATTTAAAAGCAGATTAGATGTAGTAGAAGAGAAGGTACATGGAATAGAAATTAGAGAAAAGGAATACAAAGAAGCTGAGGCACAGAGAGAAAAAAGGATCTCTAAGAATGAAAGAATATTGAGAGAACTATGACCAATCCAAACGGAACAATATCCACATTATAGGGGTACCAGAAGAAGAAGAGAGAGAGAAAAAGGGATAGAAAGTGTCACTGAGGAGGTAATTGCTGAAATGGGGAAGGAGATAGTTTCTCAGGCCATGGAAGTATATAGATCTCCCAACACAAGGGACCCACGGAAGACAACATCAAGACATATAATAACTAAAATGGCAAAGATTAAGGATAAAGACAGACTTTTAAAAGCAGCTAGAGAGAGAAAAAAGATCAGATACAAAGAAAAACCCATCAGGCTATCATCAGGTTTCTCAACAGAAACCTTACAGGCCAGAAGGGAGTGAGTGGCATGATGTATTTAATGCAATGAAGCAGAAGGGCCTAGAAACAAAAATACTCTACCTGGCAAGGTTATCATTTAAATTTGAGAGAGGGATTAAACAATTTTCAGATAAGCAAAAGCTGAGAGAATTTACCTCCCACAAACCACCTCTACAGTACATTTTGGAGGAACTGCTATAGATGGAAGTATTCCTAAGGCTAAACAGATGTCACCAGGGGAAATAAAACCACAGCAAAGTAGAACAATTAATTACTAAGCAGATGCAAAATCAAATCAACTACCCACAAAGTCAATCAAGGGATAGACATAGAGTACAGAATATGATATGTAACATATGAAGAATGGAAGAGGAAGAAAAAGCAGGAAAAAAAAGAACCTTTAGGTTGTTTGTAATAGCACATGAAATGAGTTAAATTAGACTGTTAGATAGTAAGGGAATTACCGTAGAATCTTTGGTAACCATAAATCTAAAGCCTGCAATGGCAATAAGTACATACCTATTGATAATCATCCTAAATGTAAATGGTCCAAATGCACCAATCAACAGACAAGTAGTCAATGAATGGATAAAAAAATAACATCTGTCTATATGCTGCCTACAAGAGACTCACTAAACACCCAAAGACATACACAGACTGAAAGAAGAAGGGATGGAAAAAGATATTTCATGCAACTAATAGGGTGAAAAAAGCAGGAGTTGCAGTACTTGTATCAGACAAAAGACCTCAAAACAAAGAAAGTAACAAGAGACAAAGAAGGACATTACATAATGATAAAAGGGTCAGTCCAACAAGAGGACATAACTATTATAAATATCTATGCACCCAACACAGGATCACCCATATATGTGAAACAAATACTAACAGAATTAAAGGGGGAAATAGAATGTAATGCATTCATTTTAGGAGACTTCAACGTAACACTCACTACAAAGGACAGATCAACCAGAAAGAAAAAAACAGACAGAGGCACTGAACAAAGTATTAGAACAGGTGGACCTAACGGACATTTACAGAACACTTCATCCAAAAGCAACAGGATACACATACTTCTCATGTGCACATGGAACATTTTCAAGAATAGATCATATACTAGGCCACAAAAAGAGCCTCAGTAAATTCAAAAAGATTGAAATTGTACCAACCAGCTTCTCAGATCACAAAGGTATGAAAAATAGAAATAAATTACACAAAAAAACAAAAAAGCCCTAAACACATGGAGGCTTAATAACATGCTCCTAAATAATCAATGGATCAATGACCAAATAAAAAAAGAGATCAAGCAATATATGGAGACAAATGACAACAATAATTCAACACTGCAACACCTGTGGAACACAGCAAAGGCCGTGCATCTCCATAGATGCTGAAAAATCATTCGAAAAAATTCAACATCCATTCATGATAAAAACTCTCAACAAATGGGTATAGTACCTCATTGAGGGCAAGTACCTCCACATAATATATTGCAACACAGGCCTACCTCAGGAAAGAAGAACAATCCTAAATGAACAGTCTAAACTTACAATTAACGAAACTAGAAAAGGAAGAACAAATGAAGCTCAAAGTCAGTAGAAGGAGGGACATAATAAAGAGTAGAGCAGAAATAAATAAAATCGAGAAGAATAAAACAACACAAAGAATCAATGAAAGCAGGAGTTAGTTCTTTGAGAAAATAAACAAAGCAGATAAACTCCTTGCCAAACTTATCAAGAAGAAACAGAGTCTAAACACATAAACAGAATCAGAAATGAGAAAGGAAAAATTACTATGGACACCACAGAAATACAAAGGATTATGAGAGAATACTATGAAAAATTACATGGTAACAAACGGGTTAACCTAGAAGAAATGGACAACTTTCGAGAAAAATACAACCTTCCAAGGCTGACCCAAGAAGAAACAGAAAATCTGAATAGACCAATTACCAGCAAGGAAATTGAATTGGTAATCAAAAATCTACCTAAGAACAAAATCCCTAGACCAGATAGTTTCACCACTGAATTTTATCAAACATTTAGTGAAGACCTAATACACATCCTCCTTTAAATTTTCCAAAAAGTGGAAGAGGAGAGAGTATTTCCAAACTCCTTCTATGAGGCCAACATCACTCTAATACCAAAACCAGGCAAATACACCACTAAAAAAGAAAATTACAGAACAATATCCCTGATGAACATAGATGCAAAAATACTCAACAAAACAGTAGTAAACTGAATTCAAAAATACATCAAAAAGATCATCCTTCATGAACAAGTGGGATTCATCCCAGGGATACAAGGATGGTACAACATTCGAAAATCCATCAACATCATCCACCACATCAACAAAAAGGAGGACAAAAACCACATGATCATCTCCATAGATGCTGAAAAATCATTCGAAAAAATTCAACATCCATTCATGATAAAAACTCTCAACAAATGGGTATAGTACCTCATTGAGGGCAAGTACCTCCACATATTAAAGGCCATATATGACAAACCCACAGCCAACATTATACTTAAGAGTGAGAAGCTGAAAGCTTTTCCTTTAAGATCGGGAACAAGACAAGGATGTCCACTCTCCCCACTTTTATTCAACATAGTTCTGGAGGTCCTAGCCACAGCAATCAGACAACACAAAGAAATATAAGGCATCCAGATTGGTAAGGAAGAAGTCAAACTGTCCCTGTTCGCAGATATGATATTGTACATAAAAACCCTAAAGAATCCACTCCAAAACTACTAGATTTAATATCTGAATTTAGCAAAGTTGCAGGATACAAAATTGATACACAGAAATCGGTGACATTCCTATACACTAAAAATGAACTAGCACAAAGAGAAATCAGGAAAACAATTCCATTCTCAATTGCATCAAAAAGAATAAAATACCTAGGAATAAACCTAACTAAGGAAGTGAAAGACCTATACTCTGAAAACCTCATGACGCTCATGAGAGAAATTAAAGAAGATACCAATAAATGGAAACACATGCCATGCTCATGGATAGGAAGAATTAATATTGTCATAATGGCGATCCTGCCTAAGGCAATCTACAGATTCAATACAATCCCTATCAAAATACCAACAGCATTCTTCAATGAACTAGAGCAAATCGTTCTAAAATTCATATGGACTCACAAAAGACCCTGAATAGCCAAAGCAATCCTGAGAAGGAAGAATAAAGCAGGGGAATTATGCTCCCTGACTTAAAGCTCTACTACAAAGCCACAGTAATAAAGACAATTTGGTACTGGCACAAGAAGAGACCCATAGATCAATGGAACAGACTAGAGAGCCCAGATATAAACTCAAGCATATATGGTTAATTAATATATGATAAAGGAGCCATGGGTATACAATGGGCAAGTGACAGCCTCTGCAACAGCTGGTGTTGGCAAAACTGGACAGCTACATGTAAGAGAATGAGACTGGATTATTGTCTAACCCCATACACAAAAGTAAACTCAAAACAGATCAAAGACCTGAATATAAGTCATGAAACCATAAAACTCTTGGAAAAAATCATAGGCAAAAATCTCTTAGACATAAACATGAGCAACTTCTTCATGAACATATCTCCCCGGGCAAGGGAAACAAAAGCAAAAATGAACAAGTGGGACTATATCAAACTAAGAAACATCTGTACAGCAAGGACACTATCAGTAGAACAAAAAGACATCCTACAGTATGGGAGAATATATTCATAAGTGACATATCTGATAAGGGTTGACATCCAAAATATATAAATAGCTCACGCACCTCATCAAAAAAACACAAATAAGCCAATTAAAAAATGACTTTAAAAAAAGGCAAATAAGCCAAATGAAAAATGGGCAGAGGATCTGAACAGACACTTCTCCAAAGAAGAAATTTAGATGGCCAACAGGCACATGAAAAGATGCTCCACATCATTAATCATCAGAAAAATGCAAATTAAAACCACAATGAGATATCACCTCATACCAGTTAGGATGGCCACCATCCAAAAGACAAAAAACAAATGTTGGTGAGGATGTGGAGAAAGGGGAACCCTCCTACACTGCTGGTGGGAATGCAAATTACTTCAACCACTGTAGAAAGCAGTATGGAGGTTCTTCAAAAATCTCAAAATAGAAATACCATTCGACCCAGGAATTCCACTGCTAGGAATTTACCCTAAGAATGCAGGAGCCCAGTTTGAAGAAGACATATGCACCCCTATGTTTATCGCAGCACTATTTACAATAGCCAAGAAATGGAAACAACCTAAGTGTCCATCAGTAGATGAACAGATAAAGAAGATGTGGTATATATACACAATGGAATATTATTCAGCCATAAGAAGAAGAAAAATCCTACCATCTGCAACAACATGGATGGAGCTAGAGGGTATTACGCTCAGTGAAATAAGCCAGGTGGAGAAAGACAAGTATCAAATGATTTCTCTCATCTGTGCAGCGTAAGAACAAAGCAAAAACTGAAGGAACAAAACAGCAGCAGAATCACAGAACCCAAGAATGGACTAACATTACCAAAGGGAAAGGGATTGGGGAGGATGGGTGGGAAGGGAGGGATAAGGGCGAAAAAGGGGCATTACAATTAGCACATACAATGTAGTGGGGGGGGGGGACACGGGGAAGGCAGTATAACACAGAGAAGAGAAGCAGTGATTCTATAGCATCTTACTATGCTGATGGACAGTGACTGTAATGGGGTATGTGGTGGGGACTTGATAATAGGGGGAGTCTAGTAACCATAATGTTGTTCATGTAATTGTACTTTAATGATAGGAAAAAAATAGTGTGTTACTAAAAGTGTATCATTAAAAGCAGGAAATTCATTCTCAATTAAATACTATTATCCACCTGGAAATTCCCTTTATAAGAGGCCATACCTGTTTGCAAGCAAGGGTCACAGCAGCATTTGGATTTCGAATTTTGTGTCCTTCATCCAAGATCACATAGTGCCAGTCATGCCTGCTAATATCATCTTGCATCAATCGAATGTAGGAGTAAGAAGTGATTAAAATTCCATGACAGTGAGCAATATCTCGAATTAGTTTCTCCTAAAATGATGATAAAGTGGTAAAGCCGGTTTTAAATATGAAATTAAATTAAATGAGCATGACTCTTAAAATTACAACCTTTTAATCATGATGCAATCTAGCAAACTTTATAAAATATGCATACAAACACAACACATTCAATTATGATTACATATTATTAGCACTGGAAGTTTACTTTATGTCTCATTAATCTGTAAGTAGTAAACACTGACTACTAATATATCCACTATTAAGGAGGGGGAGGGTGGCTCAAAGAAGACCAGAAAAAGTTTTAACATGTAAACACTTACCCAATTTTTATTTTTCCAAAACATCCTTTGTGTCAATCCTTGTTAAATTTAAAACAACAATGTACACGGAAAGTGATTCATTATTTTAAAACAAAAGAAAGAAAAATGAGAGAAAAGCCAGGGAGACAAAAAGACAAATCCAGGACCTCTAATAATGTAGAACAACATGAATTCCAGGAGGACAGTAGAAAGGATATTAAAAAATGATTTTTAAAATGATAGAAAAAAAATTCTGAGAGACTTGAGTCTAAGAGAACAAAACATCCTAGAGTATCAGGCAGAAACACTGGTATGCACAGAAAACTAGGTATATACCTAGGCATATACCTACTAAATGTCTGAATTCCAAAAATAAAGGGAATAAAGAGAAAATGCTGTAGCTTCCAGTAAGAACAAAACAGAAAAAAACAAAACAAAAGATTCTCTTCAGGGGAAAAAGACTCTACCTACATTGGATATCTTTTCTGAAGCACTAAACAACAACAGAAAGCGAAGGGAGACTCTTTCCATAATTCTAAGGGGAAAACAATGATTCTGGAACTCTGCACTGATCTAAGCTAGCAGACATGCTTGACAGAAAAAATAAATTCCACCTTCAGACAGGCAAGGACAGAAAATAAGCCAGCAAGAGATGGGCAAGGTACAGTATGCCATACCCACCCAGTGCAGGAGTTCGGTCACTAAAGACAAAAGGAACTGGACAGAAAAGAGGGATATTTTATATTTTAAAGGAGACAACACATTAAGAAAGAAGAGCCAAACCTCTGCCTACCAAGAAGCACTGCAGCAAAGGGCCAAGGCAAGCCCCTAGAGTTGACAAAGTTGAACCTACAGCCTGCAGGGGACCTGACCACAGCCTCTAAGTTTGACAGGTCAGAAGAGAGAGAGTTAAGTTAAAGGAAACAAGAGTTTAAAAATTAGGATATAAAGGATCTAAGTAGCCCCTTTGGTGAGCAGCTTTCAATAGTTATCAGCAGAGCTTCAGACCACACAAAGATCACTCATTCTTCACACTCTACCAAGGCTGAAATCAAACCAAACAGCCAATGTAATCTGTTAAAAAAAGAAAATCAGAGACTAAGATAAAAACAAAACTTAGTGAATCTTAAGAAAAAACCTGGTAGAACTGATAAAGCAAAAACCTAAATAACTCTTTGAAAAGACCAAACAAAACAGACAAACCTCTGAAAAGTCAGCCCAAAGAACGGCTCAGACACACAGCCTGAGAGCTGTCAAAGGTGCGCAACTGCAGATGAGAGTACAAGGGCCAGTCACTGCCATCTGCCATCTAACGCCAACACACTGAGCATTCTGACAGAGGACCACTGTTAAAAGGGCAAACTACCAAAAGGACCCAAGAAAATGAGATAAACTGACCAATGACACAAACAAACCAATACTGAAGAACTTGCAAAAGATGTTAAGCTTTTCCCCCAAAAGTCTACCTGACCCAAAGGGTGTGTCATAAAAGTACAAATTAATCCCACTACTCGAACTGCTCCAAAGTTACAGAAAAAGAGAGAATGCATTCCATATCATTTTATAAGGCTAGCAAAACCCTGTATTCAAAAACAACAGACACAATACACTTCTACATGTGTGTAGAACCTCCCTGACAAGAGACCCACTATTTTCTAAGTGAAATCTAGCAATATATTAACCTAGTAAGGCTTATCACAGGAATACAGGAATAGCTAAGTATTAGGAAACCTAACACAATAATTCATGCAATCACAGTCATACAAATGTTTACAAATTTAACATCTTCGAAAATGACAGTAGTATAACCTTAATAAACTAGGATTAGAGTATTTTTTAATTCAATGGAGTACAAAAGGGTGCAACAAGGACCAATAACACTCCTGAAGAGAAAAATAATGACTGAGAAACCGCCTTCTCATGTTGTAACACACTCAAACCTTCAGAGTTAATAAAACGCCTTAGAGAAGAACTACAATACCTGGTGTCTGGTAAAGGTCAGCCAAGTGAGAGCTGCACTATTATTATGACTACTATCTTACCATGTTCCTATTCACCACTGTCAATGCCTGTATAATACTACATTGGCAGCCACACCTGATTTCACCATTTCCAGACTTTTCACCTTATGATGAATTGCAGCAGTCAGTCATCAGGGCCCACAGCCTTACAAACACGCATGCAGTTTCTCTCAGAGGGCAACACCGTCCACTTCTCCCTTTCTACACTGCTACTTCATCGCCTTGGCCCTGCCACAGCTGCTAGTGCCCAGTGAGGAAAAGCAGGCTGTCCAAAGATACACTGCTCTACCTTGAGTGCCTCTTCCACAAGACCTGCGACTTTCAGAAGCCAGAGCTAATCTCTATAGTTTCTCCACATCTGGATTTTCCACTGGGATTCTGAGCAGGTAGCTATCCCAGCCCTGCTCCCATTTCCTCTTCATGAGAGCAGTGACTGCTAGAAGTCACAAAGCAGGTAGGGCAAGAAACAACAGCAAACTGAAACCCAGCAACGCTCCATGCCCAATTCTACTCCAGGCCCAGAGCTGTGAGTGTGCACACAGAGAAAACAACTACAATTGTTTGGGGCTTGAGATATAGCAGTAGTTTAATTACCACCCACATTTATAAAATGTCCACTGGATCACAGCCAAACCCTTCAAATGTGGGTCCGCTTGTTCATGACCCTGGATGCACAGACTTGCCACAGTCAATCCATTAACCTCCAATTAATGCCACCCAGAGTAGATTCTGGACATTACTTTACCATAGTTATACAAAAAAGATGCCAAGCCTCTCAAATACATGCCACTGGAATGATGTTTAACTTCTTCTTGTTTAAAGATTGAAGTTTATTTGGAAAATACTGTGATGTTACCTAGAGAAATACAGCATTTCTACCATATTCAGAAAGATGTACAATGATAAAAAGAATCAACACTTCCATAAAAAAAGAAATTTTTTTTAATGTCACCATTGAAAATAAAACCTCCAGTTAGCCACTGGGTATGAACACATCTAAGACTATTTGTTATCACCTAACTCAAACCCAGAATTCTGGAAGTGCCTAGACTAGAGTCTCAGTGATGGTGAAATGCTGAATATTATGGACGTCTCTATCCAAACACTTAAGACAAATCATCTCGGGCGGTTTCAAATTAAAAGCTTGTAAAATATGTAACCTCTCCTAGTTTTTGCAATTAATAGGGTACATCTGCAATTAGCCTGACTTACTGAATGCAGTGTTGTCATTAAAAGATGTCTGTGAAAGTGCTGCTGTTATTACGGAGGCTCAGGAGACCAATCCCTCCTAGAGGGCAAACAGTGGACTGGTAGAAAACAACAGCCATAAATCACACTGTCAGGCAGCGGGGAGAGCAGAATGGAGCATAGGCACATGAAGGCCATTCACAGTAAACACAGCACGGCAGCTTCCCAGGCAGGATTACTGCACCTGTAATTAATTAAAATTTCCTTCAAGCTAAATCTTTAATAAACAAGGATTTGTGCTGACAGTGAAGAAAAAAAGGGCCCCGGCAAAATAATTTTACAATATACCTCACAGAACAAGCAGAGCATCTATCATTTCTTCTATCAGGTGTATACCCCATCTCTAAAGTTAATGGGAATTACATCACTTTCCGTTATAATTTGTGTACCTGGAATGGGTCTGAAATATTTAGGAAGCTTTAGGGACTATGTGGCCCTTTTCCACCTTTATTTGTTATGTTTTTATTTGACTCCCTTCCAGCTTTTTAAGAAGTCAAGTCTTTTTACTCTAGTGTTTCAGAATATGGGCCTTTTTTAAAGAACATGATGGTCATCTTGTCAGACGATCATGTTTTTGTGTGGTTTATTCCTTAATCAACACTTTGTATTTCCCAAAAAGAATTTTAGCATTTTATTTCTTTGTTTCCACTTGGGGGTCAAATGTATCTGGACATGAGAAAAAAAAAGTCTCAAAGTGAATGACCATGAATATTTTTGATAAAGCAGGTGTGAACTTTCTATCTAGATGTATTTATATTGAATCAATCAGAAAAGTAGAGCATTTTTTCTCAACTACTGAAATAAAGAGGTCTATAAAATACTTTGTTTCTAATACTAAAAATTACTTGAGTAAATGTTACATGTCAGGAACCACATTAAGCTTTCTATGCACACATATAAACCCAACAAATCTTCACAAAATTACCAAAGGACACCCATTTTTCAGGAAATCAAACTAGGCTCAGAGAAGCTACGTGACATGACCAATATCAGAAAACAATACAATGGCAGATCCAAGGTTCAAACCCTGGTCTGGTTAATTACAAAATCTATGCTTTTAAACCTTTACGCCATTGTTACACTTCCCACTCTTATGCCTCTAAATGCCATGAACTAATAATCAAAATGTGATAAAATTCTTTGAATTATCTAAGATTCCATAGAATTACTATACCCTACATAGCAGAAAAAGGTGGAGGAGGTACAAGGTAACAACTTAAGAATATAAGCAAGAAATTTCTCATTACACATCTTCCAACAAATTGAAAAAAAAAAAAGGTCCTTGATAGTTACATAAACTTACAACACACCACTAAACATGCCACCTCCTACTGTAAATTATGGAATAAGTATCACAAAACTGCCTTCTTTTAATATCCTTTCATGTATTTCCTTTTCCCAAGAAAATTGTTAGCTTTTCAAGGTCAGTTAAAACATTGTATCCTTTTTTGGAGCTCAAACAGCATGGAATACCTGCATTATTATGTTTTACAGTTACTCAAGAACCAAATATTAATTGACACACATATCAAGTTTCTCTGTTAGAAAAAAAAGGGATCACAAAAAATAAAAAAAGAAAAATCTTGGTTTCCTATTAAAAGACCATAAAAGGAGATTCAGAAGCCTGAAAATCTTTTTATTTGATCTGATCATTTGGTTGAACACATTAGCCACCTATTTTTTTGCATGGTTGCTGGGTGTGCATTTGTTAATTCTAAATATGCTATCAAAGAGATTATTAACAAAGATAATGTAGGATCAGAGGAAGAGAGGTAAAAGCTAAAAGGCACTTTAGGGAAGAATGATAAATGTGCTCCACTCAGAAACTGTTTGATCGTTTGATATCTGTTCTCTAAATGAAAATTTTTCAAAATTTTCAAAATATTATGTCATACCAGCTCCAACAAATTATTAGGAAAATAAAGATAATCTACTTGAATGATAAGAACAATCCTGGCATTATTACTCTTTCAAGTTCTCTAAAGAAAAAAAATCTTCCTTATTTTCTACAGCACTTAATGTCCCTATGTCAGAGTACCACTATTATATTTAGAAAGGACAACAAGTGGGTAACATAAAATTCCCCCATGGAAGAAAGGAATCTCAGCTGACAAGAATGGAAAAGAGTCAGACATTAGATGCTGGTTAGAGGCCAGATAATCATGCACAGAGTATTTGAAATATGATTAGAAATGTAAACTCTATTGCAATCTAATATATCTGTGAGTCAACAGGTGTGCATAGGGTAGTGACAAAGATCTACACAAATACAAAATGAGAAAGCAAAGGGGTCAGATGACACTTTAGTATTTGATTCAGAAGCCAGAGATCTGATCTTGGAAGTGTTACTAAAAAGGACTGTGCAAAAGAATGAACAGTTTCAGTGTGTCATCATTACAAACAATAAACTGATATTAACATTAATAATAAACAAGTAGTAAGTTAATTGTGCTTCTAAGTTGACAGCATGGTTTGAAAGATGGAAAAGAACATCTTTTTGTTCTTTTACATTAGAGATCTGAGATATTTTATAATGGAAAAGGAACTATAAAAAGAGTTAAAGGTCAGAGTACAAACATTCAATCTACTTCTTTTCCTCAAAAGTTAAGAAACTTCAAGTTAAAGTCCTTGGTAAATTATAAAGCACTAAAATAATTATGAACAACCACATGTATGCATGTGTTTGTCCATGCAAAACAACCTCAGAAGGCGGTATCACTGCAAACAAAAATAAAAAGCTATTCTTTAAAGTTTTGCCTTCCAAACAAGTTAAGGAAGCAGGTCTCACCAACAGAGACACTGACCAATGTCAAATCTAGTTCTATTAATGTGTGAACATATTTTATTTAGATGAAGATAGTTCTTCAGGTTATACTAACAGAGGACTGCAGGTAAGCCATGATATAGGAGGTGTGAACTTCACTAGCTCAGAAGAAAAAAAAACAATAAAGAGGAACATATGAATATTTGCCTTTTAAAGATAAACACCAACTAATGAATCCTGCTATAGGATTTTGTAATACAAAACACTAAGAGATGTCAAAAGACAACAGAGGTGAAAAAAGGAATAAAAATGTTCTACAAGGTAATAACAGTTTCAACTATTTAGTTTGACTAGTAAAACAACCTAAACTTATTTTCATGCTGCTAAAAATCACTGTTTTTTTCTTTTGTTTCATTTTGTTTTAGTTTTGATCACAGCATTTAGCCTCTAAGTATTTTAACTCAGTTTGTTTTCCATTTATTCTTCAAAATTCAGGGCAAAGGCAGTTAGCTTTAACAACAGCTAGTTTAAGCAAGACTTTATTCTTACCAAACTTCAGCTACCAAATTATAGATACTCCTGAATCATGTCTATCAAGAGTTCTGCTTACTCATGATCCTGAACAAAATGGGAATTTGGAGAGAGAGAGGTACTGACAAAATTAAAGAGACACTGTGGAGTTCCGTGGCTGATGTGTGTCTATCTAGGTGAGGCAAACATTCCTGTGCTCTTTTATGGGCACTGCTCCCAGGGGTACACTAGAGCTCATTCATGAGCCCCGAAGACTCAGGAAAGAATGAACTCATAACCACTTCGTATCAATAAAGTAACCGGCAAACCCACAGTGAAAATGTGTAATTATTAATCTATCCAGCAAATGCTAATAGGGCACCTGGGATACAAAAATAACGAAGACACAGTCCCTACTCTACAAAGCTTACAGTCTAGATAGCAAGGCAGAGATAAGAAAAAAAAAAAAAGCATAACATGATCTATCTATGCTATCCACAGGAGCATAGATAAACCTCCTTTTTGATAATGTGGTGAAAACTATGAGTAAGTGAGGAAATGCACTTTCAAAACACAGCGATTATCCTTACACAATGATCAAGGATTCAGAGAACAAAAAGCAACAACTAAAAACGACAGTACAAATTTTAAAATTCTCAAACTGGAAGGTTGTTCTTTTGTTCATTAAACATAGTTAAAGAGATGTTAACAAATGCATTTATCAGTTACATTATATTTTATACCCATTTTCCTAAAACTGCTCCACCACCCCTGACTGATAGTTTCACTCATGCTGTCAGCCTTGTGATGCCCTGTCTGTACCCAGCTGTGCTTCACTGGACAGCCAACATGTCTCAACACCACTACGAATCACGCTCATAATTGTTTTGAAAAGCCACAGTTCTAAATCAAATCAGTAACAGTAAATTAAAGTGCATGAAAGAAACACAGGAACCTACATTAGAGAAATACTCAAAGAAAAAAGAAATAGGTAAAATGGAGGGCTTCAAAGCAAAACAAAAAGGTTCTAAAATACTGTAATGTTACCTTTCTGTGGTTATAGGAGCCAGTCTCGTGTAGAATCGCTACTCTGAATGGAGGCCACCATGTATGAAATTCCTTCACCCACTGATGCATCACTGTTGTCGGACAGACAATTATAGCAGGACCCAACCCCTCGAACCTGCACCCAAAATGTCCAAGAAGAAAACACAACCATGAATGATAGTGCATGGATCATCAACTGCCAAAAAACAGAAAAGAAATAAAAGCTTAAGAATTCAAAAAAGAAAATCCTAGCTATGAAAATTTGGTATTTTCTTTAAAGAAAAAGCTATTGAGGTTAAAACCAGGTAAGTGAAATCCTTATGATCCAATTCATCTGTTATTAATTTCACTAACTAAGGGAATACATTAAAAAGATGTAATACATTAAAAGACAAAATCTATAGTAAAGTAAAACAAAGTTACATAACAAAAATACTGCTCTTTCCTCTTCTATTCCAGATTAGTGAAGGTATTATACAGTGTATCTTAATCTAGCTGAACATGAGTATCTTAAATTTGTTTGAAATTTTAGAGTCTACGAAGAATCTTCATCCACATAATTTCAATCAATTTCATAGTACAGAAATGCTCCAGTATTCAGAGGCTCTGAGGCTGGCTCACTCAAGGCGACATGGTTACCGGGAGGGGGAGCACCTGACTCAGCACCTGCCCTTCCACTGCAGCAGGCTGCTCTGTTTCTTCATGGGATAAGCAACAGGCAGGCAAGCATCATGGTGACCATTCCCACTTAAGAGCCTCTTAAGTGCAGTAGGCTGCACTGTTCTTGCGGAAAGCAGCTGAGCACCACATAGCAAGAGCCATGACAAAGGAATTCATTGACCTGGCAATCCCAAATAAACATTTATGTATGGGGATACACCTGTAGCATTGTTTACACTGTGCAAAAAATGGGTGCTACCTGTCCATAAATAAGAGAAGTGTTGAATAAACCTTCTTTAGAAATCCTATTTCTTTAATCCAGCACAGGTTAGTGTGTTAGAAGCACTGCCTGGGCCTGAATCCCAGCTCTGCACACACTACCTTTGTGATCTTGAGCATATTATTTAACCCCTCCGAAAGTCAGCTTCTCTTCTTAAAATGGAAATAATAGTACTGATCATACAGGGTTATATGAAGATTGAATCAGTTAATACCTGTAAAGTATTTAGAATAGTGCCAGAGGAAATACTGTAAGGGTTTACATAAGCTGGAATACCATACAACCATTAAGGTTGTTTTAGAAGAATATTTAAAAACCTAGAAAATGCCATTAATGTGCTTTAAAAAAATTATTTATGGAATCACCCCAATTAACTTACACATAGGCAGCCAGTAGACTGGTCATGGCCACTATGTCAACACCCATTTATCTTCTCCTCTCCTTCCTTCCTGATGGAACCACAATATTGTGTTGGTATCCCTTCTTCCTTCCCTGACATGTACTTGACCATTGTCTTGCTATGACAAAGTAAGGAGAAGCAGGAATCCTGGTTCATCTATGGCCTGTCAGCACGGTACTCCTCTGGCAATGCTCACTAGTCCACTAAGGGGCCTGGGAAGACTGGCTCACTCCGTGTAAGAAAGGACTTACATTCTAGATCGGGGGATAGTTTTCTCTCCTGGTCTCTCCTTTCGCATGTGAACAAGGGAACAGCCCGATGGCTGCTCAGCAGTTGGTAACAATGCAAGGAGATCTAAGATCACACAAGAACTGGCCTTAGGAGAAAATGGAAGTTCCTGGGTCCCTGATGCCATCCCTGAGCTGCTGATCAGCTGTGTCTGCAGCCCACACTCTCTGTACTTCTCTACGTGCATCAAACATATTATGAACATTTAACCCAATCTGAAACCAGGATTTATTTACCTGCAGTCAAAATATACTGATACCATCAAAATATATTGTATACCATCCTGCCCTCCTCCCCTCCTGTTCCAATGAAACAGGGGTCCCTTTTCTTGCCTGTACCCAATCTCTTTACCTGTACTTACAAGCCCACCACCCACATCAACCTCCCATTCCTGTAGCTGCTTCAGCTTCAGTCTGGCAAGGAGTCAGGTGCTGCTATCAGTGCACAAGATGAATGGTAAACAGAAGTTGAACTAACGATGGGAATCACCTCAACATTCGGCTCACACTCAGCTTGCACGACAGGAGGCAACTGGGAGTCAAGACTGACTGAGGGCAGTGGAGACCCACACGGCCCACCTCTCACTCTGAGCAGAGTCAGCAGTACTTGTTAAACTGTCATTTCCCCCTCCCTACCTTTTCTGCCAACGAAGATGTTGAGTATCTGAAGCTAGATGCACACTGCACACATCTCCCCAAGCTATCTTAATAATTCCAATAGTTTCAGTCATGCACTCTTCACTGATACTGCCAAATCTAGGTCTCCAGCCCAGATCTCTTTCCTGAACTCCAAAGTACCATATGCTTAAGTGTCTAACTGCTGGCTGACATCTCCACTGAGATGTACCCACAGAACCACACATTACCTTCCCCCAACCTTGCCTTCCTCCCACATTTCCTAATCTAATGACAAGAACTGTCACCCATTCTGCAGGCAACCAAATTGGAAATTCAGGCCACATCCTTGGTCTGCCCCTTTTGTTCTCCACTGTGTCCAACTAAATCGAGTTTATGTTATATCCACCTCCTAAATCCCTCTCAAAATCATCCTCTCTCTCCATCTTCACTGTTTTAACTCCAGTTCTGGCCAGTCACCTCTAACCTGGGTTACCACACTTTCTAGCATGATCATTTCAAAAACGCCAAGTCTGAATGTCTGGTAGCCTTTTAATGTTTGCACACTGCTCCTGGGACAGTCTGGACACTTCACCTGGCCTATGAGACCACAAGGATCTGACCTCTGCCCACTTCTTCAGCCTCTCTCGCTGCCCCCACCCCAACACTTGCCCCTATGGCTCAGCACCCCACTGGCCAATGCTGCATCTAGTCCCTGTCCTTTTCCCTCCAGATGGGTTAAGGACCCTTCCTCAGTGCACCCGCACTAGTTAGACCCCCATACTAACCCTATCGAAACACGTACAACCCTTATTGTAACTGTGTGTTAGATCCTTCCTAAGCAATTTGAGGGCAGGGAGCCACTTGTTCAAATTATCTCAATGCCCAGACTGTAGGAGGTAATGAATATGGCTTTATTAAGTGAAACATTTTTTAAAGATTGGAAGGAAATACAGTTGATCCTTAAACAATGCTGGAGGGATTAGGGGTACCAATCCCCTCTTGCAGTTGAAAATAAGCTTGTAACTTTTGATTCCCCCAAAACTTAACTAATAGCCTAACTACTAAACAGAACAGAAGCCTTACCAATAATATAAACAGTTGATTAACATATATTTTGTATGTTATATTCTGTATATGGTATTCTTACAATAAAGTAAGCTAGAGAAAATAAAGTTTTTTCAAATCGTTGAAAATCTCCAAAAAAATTTCCAATACACTTACTGTAAAAAAATGCACATATAAGTGGGCCTGTGAAGTTCAAAATCAAGTTATTCAAGGATGAACTATGTATTGATATGTTAAAAGAGATTATTTCTGAATTGGGGGATCATGGGTGATTTTTATTTTCTTGCTACAGCTCAATAAATGATGCCTGAACTTAAAAAAAAAAATTTCACATAATGCTTGAAATATTAAAAATAATTCTCTGCACAACTGAAAAATACCTTGTCATTCTAATATAAGTATCACTGCTAACTTATGTGAGGTTTATCCTTGTACTCCAATGTAGCAAAATGCCTCCACCCACTTCTACATCCTCTCAACCTCCAGGCAGAGGTTGCCCTTTCCCTTCTGCTCCATAGAAAGGGCTCACACTACAGAAGCCTGAGGCTGCAACAGACTCTGACAGGCCCTGCAGAATGCCCAAGCCACGCTCTGCTCCTCACCAACAGCAGGTCCATGCAGGTGCTCCCTCAAGATCCCAGGAGAGAGCATGATGCTACCCTGGCCCTCTCCATGATAATATTCCTTTCTAAAGGATTAAATGCACCAGCTTCTTTATATCCTCCAAGGGAAATAAAAGAGTTATCATTAATATTCACTTAGCAGGAATTAGAAAATATCCAATCAAGACCTGTCTAAAATATTCTTAAAAAACTCACTTTCAAATAAGGATAAATGAATACATACATATATATATATATGCTTTTTTAGGTTATACACCATTTTTCTCTCTTCTTAGAACATGCTTTCCACCAACTGCTACACTGATCACTCACACTTTGTCATTTAAGGTCCATATTTTATTCTGGCTCACCATCTATCTGGCATTATTACACCCTTTAATTTCTGCCATTCTCATTCTGTTAGAAGTCTATGGAGGTTTTCAAACTGAGTGGAAATCTAGGAGCAGACCTAGATTGTTCCTGAACCACAAGAAGGGGGAATCAAATCCATTAAAGTCACATCAATGAACCACCCTTCTCCAAACCTCAATACCAGTGAGATGAACATAAGAAATGGCTACATGTACTAAAGTGATTAGCATCAATTACCAAACTGGCTACAATTCCTTTCATCTTTGATTATTATTGATTACCTAATGAGTGTAGGATAAGCCAGTATCTCCATGGTCAAACATTTCAACCTGCAGAATGGAAATCTACTCATATACTTAGAATTTACCAGGAATCACAAAGTAAAATATTTACTTTTAAAAGCTGATTAGCTTTTTCAGGCCATTTATTGTTGTCTAGGAATATACTAAATGACATCTAAGACTTTAAAGTATTAACTGAAGTTTGAAAAGCAAATAATTTATTTCCTCTCCATCATAAAAATTCAAGGGGCCATCATAATATGAATGGCAAAGTGAAAAGAAGGTGGTGTATACATTCTGAATTGGGAACACAACCACCATAGATTTTTATTAACCACATGTAACATGCTTCTTCCTCTTTTTAAAACACACACACATACAAAGCACATTAAAAAAACAAAACCAAAAAAGCTTCTTTTACTATGAAGCTTCTTGGTACCCCAGAGACTTTCACTGTTTCAGCGATCATGGAATTTAAAATTACAACAAGCTCAAATTGGGCCCCAAAAGTCTACAGCTTGGAAGAGTTCAGAGGAACTGCACATGGCCAATGAAGAATGCCAGCTCATGCACTTAACTGACAATTCATTTGGCTATTTTTTGTTAGGACATAAACATGGAGGAGAGTTCCAGGATCATCTAGTTTCAGAGGAGGACATGTTATAAATCTGTGAGGAGATGTTACACAATTTGCTCTGGCACATGGAAGTGGAAGGGACAGAGCTCCTCAGTACACCTCTGTTCATAAAGAGCCCAGTTGTTTGACTGATATATAACAGCATTCTGGGAAACCACTTCTACCAATACTATTTTAATAGAAATGATCTGGGCTATAGTCCAATATGCCACACTATTTCATTATGGAAAAGAGGATCTGAGCATTGATAGTTAATTGATTATAGCTGCTATTCATTATTAGTCCTGACTTCACTCCTAGTAGGATTGTCACCACTCTAGAGAGCATGTTTTAATTTTTAAATCAAAACTACACTGCAGGGATGACTTTATACATTTCCTAGGCCCAGAGTATTAGACTCTACACAAGTTTAATGATAACAGGAAGGGAAGGGAAGAAAAGAGATGGGAAATAAGAAAATCACAGAAATCATTTAAGGAAGGTAAGACAGTCCTCGAAACCATCTGGGGCAGCTTGGGGCACTCTAGTTATCCAAAAAACAAAAACAAACTACAACAAAAAGAAACACAAAAGAGTTGCAGAGCCAAGTCAACCAAAGAGCTTATTTAGAACAGAGAAAACATTTTTAAAATGCTGAACTGAGGACACTAATAGATAAGAAAACACAAAATGCCTGTTTTTAACTTTGACATTTCCCTTGTGCTGGAATGTTTTCATGTGTTTCCATGCAAAAATAACAGAACTCTAATATTTGAAAAAAAACATCTGCTTCAATACAATTTGTTTGTAATAACAACAAAACAGAGTATTTAAAAATCTCCAGATGTTTTTCTGCTTCCTACGTCTATATAAATATTTCTAAAATATCTTAAAACTTCAAACACTCCTCATGAGAAGTACTGATCTGCTAAATTAATGAGAGTAAGAAATAAAAACCAAGTAATAAATGTTGAGGATAAAAAAATAAACAAACCAAAACAAAAAAACAGTTCTTT
The DNA here is from genome assembly GCF_040802235.1 of Manis javanica. NCBI lineage: Eukaryota > Metazoa > Chordata > Mammalia > Pholidota > Manidae > Manis > Manis javanica. Next base: position 79,869,333 of record NC_133162.1, on the reverse strand, counting down.
ACTCAATAGTTTATGGTTTGTATTTGTTTCTCTATTAAGCATTTCTCTGCTGATGAACCAGAGTGTATGTAGGACAGTAACTTTCTGCAGTAGCTAACTTCCAGCACACTGATACTATTTGAAATATGTCTCCAAATGCTATCTAGTGAGGGCCTTAGTTTCTACACCATAGCCATCTGGTAAATATCTTGCTGTTACTCATTAGATAAGCCTATTGAAATCCAAGGAGTTCTTGGATTATCTGGGTTCAGGATTAAATATCCTAAACAATTTACCTAGCGATATTTTTACCAATGCTGATTTATATAAAGTCAATTTATAGCTTAATATGGAAATGTTCACTGTATTTCACGATTAAATATTCCAGTCCTACAATACTGAACTCACACAGTTTAAATGCTTATTCTTTTAGAATATGAAGCTTTAATGGTTTAACTTCCTAAAGAGAATAAGGATTACAATCTAAACATAGCTTTCTATCAGTTTAGACAGTCACCTAGGCTTTGACTTCAGAATTTACATACAGTTCTTAAAGACTGGTAGAGGGGGTAGAAAGCATAGTGAACAAACAAGTAACTCCATTTAAAAAAAAAGCACTATCTATAAATGCTATCATGCATACTGATTATAAAAGAAATTTGGGAGAATAGCTTCACCAAAGCTCCAACTTTCCCCATGAATACATTCTGTATTTACTGTAATACTCACATGGTCTCCTGCCAGAACAAATATTTTAATGTAAAATTTAATAAGTAGAACTAAAGGTATTATGTCCAATTTAAAATTCCATATTGTGTAAACTATTGATATTAACATAATTGAGTTTGTAAACAATCCATTTGCAGATGCTAACCTTAGACACTGTATTGACCCAAAATATCTAGTGGGGCTCATCTGCAAAATGAAGCATCAATGCCTGGAATTCATTAAAAGTGTTACATGTTTAATTTCTCCTGCCCTACAGCTCCATTGTCTCGTAAAAATTTTCCTTTGATGTCCCCCTCTAAAAGAATTAAAGGAATATTGTAATTGAAATGTCATCAATAATTCACAAGACCCTCCTCCACAGCAATACATCTGATGAAATATTAATTGAGCTCTACAGACTGACAGTCTGCAGAGGAGCACTTGCCTGTAATTTGAACCACGAGTCCTGATCTTACTGTAGCTCAGACCTGCCAAGAAGGCAATTATCTGGATGGTCTTGCCCAATCCCATTTCATCTCCCAGAATTCCTCCTGCCTGCTGGCAGTGCAATTCCCACAGCCACCTAACACCTGTCTGCTGGTACCTACAACAGACACCAACAAGAAAAAGAAAATGGCAAATGGTGGATAATACAGATCATAACAGAAAGTACTCATGAATTAATCATTTGGCTAGGTCTTCTAGTACCAAGCAGAGAAACATGCCGGATGTGTGTTTTACATTGTTTTACATGAGTATTATATTTATAAGGTCATACATTTTTGATTATCTAGGCATAAAATCACAAATTTTTCTTTATAGAATGTTAACACATTTCTAATTAGACTGATAGATGGGGTGATTAGCAACTATTTCATTTCCTTTTCAGGATCAGGAACAGCTTGGTAAATAAGCATAAATTTATTACCTTTTATTCAATATCTCTCTGGAAAAAAATACCAAATTTTTTAGTTAAAGTTGCAATAATTTTTCTATGAAAGAGGCATTAATATTTACTTTTTCAATATGAACAGCATCAAAAGGCAGGACAAAGAACACCATAATTCATAGCATACACTGTTGAAAAGTCACTTGAAAATCATACTGTCTTTTTATAGGAAAAATTAAATTTTAAGGCATAAACAAGTCTGAATAATAGGGCTGCTCACAAAATTAGTATGTAACAGATGATTCTGTCATATTACCAGCAGCTGCAAAAAAGAACCATTTAAATACTCAACAATACAAAAGATCTTTTTAATATTTTAAAGCAGAACTTGAATCAGAGACTTTACCATAGATACAAAAAGATCAGAGCTATTAAAATTTTAAATAAAGGAGTACGGTCAAAAAGAAATATATTTCCCTCTAAAAAAAAAGTTGGTATTTTCCTTTCTTCATCAATGACACATTTAATCTATAATCTAAAAATGGAGTTAAGAAAAGGAATAATGCAAAAAGCATTTTTGAGAGTAAAAGAAAGATTTAACATCATGAAACAATTTGAAGCGTATATGCCAAATAAAAAAGTATCTAAAGCACACAATACTTATGTTAAAAGACAATGAAATCTAAATGACTGTTTTCCCAAGAAAATACCAAGGCTAATGCATTTCCCACTTTAAAAGGCGGTTTTACAGTTGTTTTACTGCCCCAACGGTTACTCTTTGGTACATGGTATGTCTACTACAGTCTCATTGTGGACTTCAGTCCTTGTGGAACTAGTTCTAATTTCCTTTCAGTAAATATGTCATAACTTTCCCCCAGTATTTTGCAAATCAATTCCAAAAGTCTGGCTCTAGCTGTTGCCATTATTATCTATCATAATAAGGAAACCTTTGAATGAGAATTCTGCTGCTAATTAAGTTTGCTAATTATAATATGTACACTGAATATGCACCCTGAAGAAGATTAAAAAAAGCGAAATACAATGAAGTCTAGTATGGACAGAAGATCATTTTCTTGGAAGAAAGGTAAGTTCTACTAACATGTGGTACCTAACAAGATAATAATTGCTACCAACTACTTAAGGGACCTCCTACTGAGGAGGCAGCTGCACAGGTGATTTGGATATAGCCTCACAACCACCCTGCACGAAGATTATTATCAGCCCATTTTATAGTTAGGAAACTAAGGCACAGAGAGGTTAAGTAACTTGCCTAAGGTCACACACGTCTAGCAAAAAATGAGCAAGCCAGAATTAAAAGCTGGAACCTTTGATTCCAAAGTGATTCCACTTTGGAGATAATCCTGACCAGTGGTTCTCAAAGGGGGGTTAGTTTGCTCCCTATGGGACATTTGGCAATACCTAGAGACATTTTTGTTTGTTACAACTGGAAGAGTGCAATTGTTCACCAGAACAGTCCCTACAACAAATTATTATTCAGCCCAGTTGTGCTAAGAAATGAGAAACTCTAACCTAGGAAAAAGGCTGGCTGTCAAGAAGCTACACTCATCTCAGCTGTGGATAAAGATGTTGTCCAAAAAGCTCCTCAAAAAACGGACATACAGTCAGAACCACTAATCTCGTCCATACACCTCCTTTACAGGAGTACAGAACTAAGAGACCAGTTCCTCCAAGCAGAGGAGGGACGAAAATCTCCCCATGATCATTTCAGTGTGTGACCACTACACCACATTGCTCCCACCCAACATGGGTCCAACACCTCTCTGTTTGAGGCCAATCAGATTAAAATGGGAAGAACCTGGAGAGTAGCCATTGAGAAACCATGAAATAAAAGGAATAAAAAATGGTGACCAGTATAGTATCCCAGAGGGAGTTTGGGAAGGAGCTGGGACATCTGGATTCTAAGTGATGAGAAGAAGCACTAACAGTGTGCTGGGTGTTTCCTTGTCAACAAATGTCATTTCCAAGGGCATTCAAATGGCATATGATTGTATATTTATTACATGATGATTAACACTGAAGAAATGACTTATGGAAAAATATCTACTAGGCAACACTGTAAGTAAGTCACATCACTACATGGAAACCCCCAGCAAATAGAGACATTGTACAAAGATGGCAGAGTACCAACATGATGGTTCTATGTCCTGATGGATGAAGAGTTAGGGGGCCTGGGTTCTGGTTTTAGCAGTGCCATTGACTGACTTTGTTTTTGTTGCTGTTATTTCCTAATAATAAACACTGTAAAACAATTATATTCTTTAAATGAAAGCAGATTATAAAATCCAGTTTTCAGAACCTTTGAGAAATTATTCTTTAGTGGAAGTTAAAAAGATTTTTACAAACTACCGTACAATAGTAAAGAAATCACCATACTCTGCTTCCCCCATGAGATTGAAGCATCACAAAATAACCAAAGATAATTAGTATATCTTGGCAATGTCACAGTAACCCAAGATTGCATTTGCTAATGTGGCTAAAGTAAGGTCAAAAGATTGAAGCTGTCATTTGACTGCTAAATTATACAGATGAATGCATTTGCTGGGCAAACTTTCAAAACAGAATTTTAAAACTTAAACATTATCTTGCAGAAAAAGCACTTAAATGGATAATTGTACCTTCTGATTCCCCTGTGTACAACTCTACCCTGTTAATTTAATTCCATAGAGTGCGGGAAATACAATAAAAATATATCTACAGCTTAAAATTAAATTGGCCTGGCTAAAACTTAATCGTAAAAGAAAAATGGAAACTCTATCAATCCTATTAAGTTTTTTTCATACAGCAGAAGACAAGGAACAGAAGTTTTTTTTAACATTCATGAAATATTTAAAATCCTGTGTGTAACAAATGAAAACAACAAAATACTTTCCAGGAATGTGCATTTAAGACTAATTAAAACAAACATGTATTTACATTAACTATTATAGGGTTAACAGTCAATACACTGAATCCTATATATTCTTTGTAAGCAAAGTTTGGTTCTATTAGCTGTGAAATTTCTTTGCTAGAAAAATCTCACTTTCATACAAAAAGGTATATTCAATTTGACCCTTGAGGGTATCTGTCAAATCACTTACTACACATGTAGAAGTATCATTCTTTGTTAAATCAATTTAATCTATAATTTGGGTATTACTTTTGCTAGAACAACACTGATTCTATTTGGCCTGTTCCTTGATAAGCATTCACTTTACGGAAGATGAAAATAGTTGCCAATGTTATCTTTATTTATCTTTCCACAGTTAATTTTCATTTGGGAGAAGCAATAAATAAAGTAGCCACCTCTCCAGGCTATGATTTGTCTGCAAAAATTACTGGAGAGATTCATATCTGAACTCCTACATAGTTTTTCTGTACAGTTATAGCAACCCAACCAAGACACTTCACACCTTTAGGATTCAGCTTTCCTATGTATTTAGTGGGATAAAATAACTACGCTCCCCCTTTTACCCACCCTCACATAGAAAAAAATTTAAACTATAATACATAAGCAATTTGAGAGGAAATATAAAAGCATGCTACTTTTAAATAGAGAACTAGCACAAGTTTAGGGCATCACTGACAGCTGAATCTATGAATGAGATTAAACATAATCTTCTCAAAGAAAGAAGTCTGCATCCTGCACCCAACTATCTAGTAAGGATACCAGACAGAAAAGGGCTCATTAATGGTTTATCTTCCTATATGCATCAAAGAAGCCTTCCTAAAGTATCTTGTTAAGTAAATCCCAGGAGTGATGAGACTGAAAATGGGCCTCAGTATTTGCATTCAGCACAGTAGACCTGCTCAGGCCATGTAAGCTACAGGATTGTCATCTATCACACGGCATCCAGGTATCTTTAACACTTGGCCACATAATGTGTGAAACACAGTTTCAAATGGCAACTTAATCCTGAAGTTGTTTTTGCCTGTATCTTCTCTTTTGACATTAGAACATACATAAAATATTTAGATACACATTTGGTCATCTACAAAGCATTATACCCTTAGGTACAATATAAGACACTCAGAAAATAATCTCAATTTCTTATTTCAACATAGAGGTAAAACACCTCCCCGATACTGATTTTAATATACAACTCTTCTTAATTAATCTGATTAAAGAAATTAGAGGTTTGGTCCCTCAAAATTACTAAGAACAAAAAAATAACTTGATATAGATGACTTTTAAATGTGTAGCTTTTAGTCTGCTGAGACAGGTCCATATAGATTCATCAGTGTACAAACATACCCAATGCACACTTTCGTCAATTTATTATCATCTAATTTTAATGAACAGCATATGGCTAAAATTTCATGTGACAGTATCTGTATTTGCAATAAATTGCTGTGAGTACCTCAAGGGGCCACAGGTAACTACTATGTAATTCCTAAAATATTAATTTGTACACAATAGATGGATGACAGATATAAAGGAAAGGACACATGGCACATACTTATAAAGCTTTTTGAATAGAAAACCTGGCATTCTAAAATCTTCATCAAATTCAGCATCACTTTCCTCAGAATCATCTTCAAGCTTCACACACTTCTCTTTGTCTTCCAGTCTCAGTTTATTCCATCTCCTACCATGAAAATAAAAATTGTTTCCATTATTTTGGTTACAAGACAAATTAAAGCATAGTTCTAAATAATGCACAGGAAAAAAACAGGCAAATTAGGATGGTCTTTTAGCTTTCTGCTGCCATTATTATCCAAACCACTGATATTCAAAGAAGGAAAACAATTCTTTATTCCTTCTTACTCAATTCTTATTTGAATTATTATAGCTTCTCTAAAAATATTTTTGTAAGGTCCCATTTCATTATCAAAACTACTTGCTCTTCTTCTGGTATACCTTATGGGAAAATTTCTCTGCTAGTTCCTAAGACATATGTACTTAATTCTAGAAAAGATTCAGTGAGATTTCAATATAACTATTTCTAAAACAACAATATAACAAAAAATATTTTATTTAAAATTACTATTACTGTGTTAAAGATATGATAGTCATGTCATAAACCAGCACAGTGTCTTAAACATAGAGCAAATTTTTGGTCAAAATTGCTATGTATCAGATTCATATACTGATTACTTATTGGAAGGAGGCATCAATAATATCAAAGTACTGATAATTATACTATTTAGAAAAAATGTGTTCACTAATTAAAACCTGTTATAAATTTAGTAATATGATGCTCTTCAGATACAAAATAAGAGGAATATTTATATTTCAGAAGGTGTTGCCATGTAAGTATAACAGAAAAAATACCTAAAAAAGTTGAAAGTCTTAGCAATACACCAAGGATGCTGGGAGGCTGCAGTCATGTAAGCAGACTATTTTTGCATCCCTGTAACTCTAGTGGACCCTAGTGTCATGAGTTTAAAAAGTTAATAGCCTCACATTCTATTCACTTTCCAAAAAATAGGATGACTTTTCTCAGCATACATGCAACCAACACACTAAATTTCATAAAATGGTGGAAACAGAATAAAGCAATAATACAGATAAATGCTTTCAAAGCAAAAAACTCACAGAAAGGGAATGAGAATAGCAACATATACAAGACATTTATCTGCTACTGACTCTGCAGGAATAAAGAGAATGTGTGAGGGCAGGTAAAGGAGAAAATGGAATGATAATATTGCAGACACTGCTCAGCTAGAGGAATGGTATGGTTTCTAGTACCAATTACCAAGCCAATAGCAGAGGCCAAACACAACAGTGATAGGCAACCCCATCCTTTAGCTGCTGTATGACCTTAAAGCACATGCTGATAAACTCTTGGCCTTGCTGAAAATTTCAACTCTTCAAAGTAATAGAAGGAAGACCTAGCTGGGGTTTAACTGTGATCAATAATGAAGAGCTAGTTGGTAATCTGAAACTGCTTCTCGTGGTACTAACAGAACCTATAAATAGGCATTGGTGGTAATTTACAGAGAAAAAGAGCAAATGGAAGAGGCAGTATATAGCCAAGTCTAAGGAAACAGCTATTTAAATGTAACAGTCTTTTTATATAGAAAATTTAATGACCTTTTGTGCTTAACTTCTAAAAGCAATCTCTTCCTCTCTTTTATTTTTATTTTTCTTCCTTAAAAATTTCCTCCATGCAATTGATGAAATGAAATACCTCAAGTGGCTATAATAGTCTTTGCTATTCTTCTGAGTTTCATATTGCCTACAAATCTAGCTAAGTGCAATGGTATACAGCAGTAGTTCTCAACCTGAGGCAATTTGGCCATTTGTCCCCCTGTGCCTGCCACTGGGGTAATTTGACAATGTCTAGTGGCATATTTGGTTGTTACAAGTGCTGAGTGGAATGGAGACATACTGTTAGCATGTAGCAGGCCACCAGGGATGCTGCTAAACATCTACAATGTACAAGACAGTCCTCCATAATAGACTGTTACCTGGTCTCAAACGCCAATAGTGCCAAGGCTGAGAAACCCTGGTATACTGTATTCCTTACTATTAGAACTTTGAAGCCAAAGTGATATATATACATTTTCCTGATGTATGTATTTGATTCTTCCTATTCACTCGCTGAAATTTAGCAAGTAAGCAATTTCACATTAATGAGATATTCCTCAGCATCCAAATTCTTCTCAGAACTCAGAACCAAGTATATGCATAACAGAGGTACCTGTATTTTGCAAATATGTGGATAATACAAAACTCAAAAGAATCACAAAAACTATCAGTCACTTAAATTTACTCCATTTGCAATTACTCAAAGATAATTCCACAGAAAGAAAAACTCCAGAAGATATTGGTTTTATAAGTTTGGTACAAGGTCACTAAATATTTTACATAGAAGGGTATCACATAAACTTCATTGATGGATGACAGCTTTTTCCTTAGACTTGCCCAGTAAATCTCTGGCTGTTAAATTTCCCCCTGCATCACTCTCCATCAACAAGGCTTTGGTTTCCTCCTCCTCCTTCCCTCCTAAAAATACACAGGCATCATGACACCACAGAACACACAGCACCTAGGAAACCACATGAGCCACTACAGAAGTGATTGCATTCCAGTGCCTTCTGCTTCATAAAGAAAGATGAGAAGAGCTGAACATTTATTCAGTTTTGTTAAAAGATGACTAAAAGGTGGTGGGGAAAAATCATTATTGCCTACAAGTATTTGCATCACTGTGAAGACAAACTGCCACAGTAGAATCATATACACATATTAAAGATAGAAAATACTGGGGTTCTAAAACCACATGCAGGTATGACTTAGGCAAATAGAGTTTTCTTTTATATAAAGCAGTCATTCTTCACATAGCTTGTAGTCAAAATAGACCTGACCATCTAACCAATGCCCACTGAAGCAGTGCCCCATTGAGGCTGGCTAACAGGAAGTATGATGGCATGCTAGGAGGTGGAGGAGAGCCAAGTTCACCTCAGTTCTATGAGAAACAGATGTATTTCCCATCCTAGATTCCATCAAGGGTTTTAAAGTTGCTCTCTTCAATGGGCTTACCTGCTTCTCCTGCAGCTTGGTAGGCTGAGCAATCTGTCCGGCCAGCAGGCGTAAAGGGGTATTCGCTGGTATCAACCAGCTGAGTTTAACGTATGCAATGAACACAGGCCAAAGCACAAAAGTCTGGACTCAAATTAGAATCAAATCCTGCCATTTATCATCTCTTTAACCCCCAGCAAATAACTTAAACGTCTTCAGCATCTAAGTTCCTCAACTGTGAGACAGGGAGGACACCACCATCTACATCTCTGGATTAGGTGAGTTATCACATGTAAAGTACTCAGCATGAACCTCAAATGTAAGTAATTAATGAATCCATACAATGTTACATGAAATCACATCTTCTTATTGAAATCCTCATACAATCCTGAGGTAGGTACTATTACTAAGCACACTCGCAGAGGAGGAAGTGCAGGCCAATACAATATGCATGTGATAATGCAACACACCACAAACATTTCACACAACTACCTAAACATGTATATTTGAACAAAAACTATGACAGTTTATCAAATGAATGCTCAGTAAATTATTACAGATAGAATGATCACCATGAGTAAAGACATCTAGCCATCAGAAGACACTTGCTGGAATATCTCAATTTAAAAATTCTGTAAGCAGTTAATTGTCATGAAGTATAGTTGCCTTTTATGACAGTAACAAGAACAAAACAGATTCAAAATGATTTAAAACTGGTTGGGGAAGGACCAAAATTAAGATCTGGGCTCAAGTGCTCCAAAATCTTAAAAATTAAAAATGGTCCCAAAATGTCTAAATTTTGTTATTTCAACAAATAAGCTACGTAACTGATTTTAAAGGTGGCAGGGGGCAGTAAATAGTCCAATATTTACTTTTTTGGAAAAGAGATAACTTTCTCATGTTTTCTATCCTCTTGTTTAAAAAAATCCATACATGTAATAGTCACAGCTGCAGCCACATAAAACTAACTGGGCATGGTGTTCACTGGCAGTGTTTCTAACTCTTCACACAACTGCCATCATTAGCTCGCTGTTGACTCCACTGGCAGCCACTGAGAAGAGAACCCAGTAATAAACATAAACTTACAATTCCAATCAGATGCAGGCAGAGAAAATGCTCCCTGGCTTCACTCATGCAGGAGTGAGAACCTGGCCCAGGCTGTGGAGCCTGAGGCTGATACTGCAATAATGATCTGTCAGAAGCAACTCGGACCAAGGGCCATGCTGCTAGCAACACTGCACAGCCTAACCAGTTGAACTGCACAAGGAATAATACTTCCTCCAGTTGCAACCTACTGGGATACCTTGTCAATGGTTTCCTAAGAATACACCTGAGAGCTAGCTGCCACCATTTACTTTATTTTTGAAGGAGAATTTCCAGCATGGCCAGGAAGTTCAAAATACCTAAGTAGAAAAACACAGCTCACTGCCACTATGCTATACCTTGTGGCTTCCTCATATTTGTACATCTAATTTGTGTACCATCACCCAACGCACACATCCACACACCTCCGGACCCTTCAGACCTCTGCCCAAGCAGGCCTCTTAGAGGAGGAAGGCCCCCCTACAGCCAGAGCTGGTACCCAGTCCTTCAGTGGCAGCCCAGCCCCATAGCACCATGAGCATGCCTGGTGTCTCTGACAGAACACTCATCCAGTGTTAGCACCTTCTGAATTCTGTATCTGTCTTCCCAGTTAGACCAGGAGCTACCTGAAGTCAAAGATTATCTTACTCATTTTCATTGCACCAGAGACTGTTATGATATACCCCCTTATCACAGACACTCAATAAAAATGCTTAAAGAATGAATGAGCTTCAGAATTGGGCCAGGAATATCCTGTTCTCCATCAATTACAGCCTGCCTCCTGCTGCACTTCTCACTCCTACATGTATGACTTTGAGGTATTACTCCAAGCTATGTCCACTGAGTAAATTCCATTACAAAGAATGAGGCATGGCAACTGCAAACTCAGAGAAATTCTTCAAAATTTTATAAGGAAATGCGGGAAAACTCATTACACTGACAATCAACTCCTGAGTTCTGTTTTGGGGATTCACTTTGCAATAAGACTGGTTTCTGCACACCAGCTGATGAAAAGAATCATGAGTCACCAGTTTGGGTCCAAGTCTCCCTAGGACCAGGAGGGACAGACTGAACAAAAGATTCAACTTTTTATAAAGGGATTCATATTCTAAAAGAGGAAAAAGAAGTTTAACTAACCTTAAACTATATTATACATATTACTAGAAAGAAAGTAATGTTTTTGATGCTCCTACCCTCACCTTTTTCTTTAATCTATGCATGTAGCAGTCACAGCTGCAACCAAATTAAGTGAGTATGTTATTCACTGGGGGGATTTTCTAACTCCTACAGTCCCTCAGACTCAGGCAGCAGGCACTAGAAGAGAACCCAGTACAAAACACAGATTTAAGATACCTGCTAAACAGTGAAAACCGGATCCAGGCAGAGAGCTGTGTTATTACATGTCTGTAACTGGAAAGGGCAAGTCCAAACTTTGGAAACATCATTTGACCACAATATGAGCCAAATAGGTTCTTACAGCACTAAGTAACATGTGCTATACCATTTGGAAACTATTATTTTACACTACTGTGGAGAAAGTGAGGGTTCCTAAGGCCAGGATTCTTACCTGGCCCTGGTCAGCTAGCTCACTACACATGTGTGGGCAATACACTGCTACTGACTCTATACAAGGAGCTCTGCCCAGTGCTCTAAGTGACACCATAGCATGGCTGAATGGCTGCACAGCTGCAGGAGAGGAGAGACTGGAGTGGTGGCAGCACCAAGGATAGAGACTGAGACAGCTGCAGGGGCACAGAGGCCCAGAGGCAGAGACTGGCTTGCTGCATGCAGACTTGTTCTGAGTGGACAGAATTCTTTGTGTTTGACCTGCCACCATGGGAATAAAGCTGGATATAAGCCCTTTCACCCCAAGAACGTTCCATTGTCATTCCTTAGTCTCACTGAATCTATAGTGAACTTGTCCAGGGCTGAAACCCACTGGTAAGACAACTACATACTGTCAGATGCTATCTTATAATTAATTACTGACAGGAAATTACCAAAAAAGTAAAACTGAAATTTTAGTTAACTGTAGGTTAAATATGAACTAACAACAAATGTCAAAACACCTAATCTTGGGCAGGAGTTAATTAAGTGCAGCCCCCAAGGAGCCATCTTGCTTCACCCATACTTTTAGCCGAGATCAAGATTATCCCAGTCCACTCAGTAGCACGAGGTCCTACACATCTACGACAGGGAGGAGTGTGGAGATCAAGCCTTATGAAGCACAACAGCAGAATCTGGAACACTGTCCTTGGAAGAGAGAGAGCAGTGTGGAACCAAAATGTAATCATGACCTACCCAAGCTTAGAACCAATGAGAAGGCTGTTAAGTTGAAGAAGGTCCCCTGGTGGATGTCTAGTGCCCCCTAGTGTGTTCAGAGGAGAAATAACTTTTTATTTCTCTCCTAACTACTGATGCATTTGTATTTGTATGGATTTTTTTATGGATAAACATGGACTTTAATCATATTAATAAAAAATGTACAAAAGGTAAGAAGAGTCTAACATTAACAAAACTAAGTTTATAACAGCTAATGATTTGGCTATGCCTACAAATTGTCAATTGTTAAATGGCCTTTTACTTTAGAAAGAGTCACCTTTTCATATATACCAATATTTACAAGTTCTCCATTATCTTCACGGACCCTCTTACCTGGCTTGATGGAATCTTTATAGTAAATGTTTTACCTAGTGGGCATGCAAATAATAAGAATAGCTAATATTTACTGAGTGTCTGACACGTGTCTATTATCTTAGATGTACTGTCATTTGTAATCCTATCATCCTTGAGGAAGGTAATTACATTTTACAGATAAAGAAATCCATAAGATCTCATAGTTACTAGGTGAAACTTTGGCATTCTGATTCTATAGCCTGTGATTTCTAACCCCTATGCCGTATATGACCTCCTAAAATGATATCAGCTAGCTCTGGACAAGTTGTATTTTGAAATTATACATATGTAAATCCATACTATGTACATATTTAAATTTAGAGGCAGAAAATAAACACTAAGAATACAACAACTAATAGTTACTGAAACTCATTGTATGTTGGGCACTGTTTAATGGATTTTACATGTATTAATTCAATTAATCCTTACAACCCTATGCTTCAGAGACTATTATTATTCTTTTTCACAAAGAAAGGTAAAGTAGTATGCCCAGGATTACTGATGTGAAGATTCAAACACAAAAAATCTGATTCCAGCATCATACTTTTGAATGTAACATAGTCTTGCCTCTCAAGAAGTATTTTTCAAACTCCCTAAAACCACCCTTTTTCTCATAGTACCAGCTAAAGGGCCAATAATTACCTATGTAATTTCTATACAATGTAAACAGTTACATAGGAGCAAGCCAAATTCTAAAACTTTAATCAAATCTGTCTCAAAAAATGTCAATGCTCAAGTTTAAGGAGGGGAAAGATGGCCTTCATTTTTGCACAATAACATGACTCCTTCCCTACCTTGATACTGTGCAGGGTGAGTGAAAACTAACTCCTCACTGGACACTTGCCAATTTTTCCAAATAGCAATAAAACCAGCTTAGCAATTCCTCTGACTACATATAATCTGGGCTGAACAAGCACATTTTTACATTTAATACCAGACAAACCAATGTGTTCAGCTGCCTAAACCAACCCATATAAAAGGCAAAATACAACTATTAATGGAAACAGTCAAATATTAGCAGCTGAAATCATACATTAATAAAATTAATGTGCCCTCTCCAAAACTTCAAAAAAGCCACATAATGTGCTGCTTGAAATTTAAAATGGACCTCACTGCTGTCTTCATCTTTATGTTGCAAGAGCCACCAAGCCCAGAGAAGTTCAGATCTGCACTGACTACAAGGGAAAAGGTACACATCACACAGTTGAATCATTCTTAATATAGGGTGAAATTTCAATCTCAGGATCATTCTCCACTGACTGCAATATCCGTGGAAGAAATTCTACGACAGATGCACAATGAGTACAATTTGATTTTTAAAAATATATTCAAGGCACCAAGCTGGGTATTTAATACAGTCTGCACTTCTGTAGTGCAATAGGTTTTCTATTTCAGACAGCTAAGTATCCCGTACAGATTAGTCTAATTTGCTAAATTGAGATACTCAGTGTTTTACTTTTCTTATCTGCCCTTTTATGGTCTATCTGGGTAAACTTAATTGGCACATCTGAGCAGATGAAATACCCTCAGTTAGAAGTCCAGATCTCACAGAGTAAATTAAGACTGATGCGGACAATTATGCACTGGAGATGAGAAGAGAGGTGCGTGCAGAGTGCAAAGCAGAATTAGTCTTCATTTGCAACTTAGCTTTGTCACTTAAAAGCCAAGACTCTAAGAAAACTCCTTAAGGGAGCAACTTTTTCTTCTCTCCTTAAATCAGATTCCTAGAAGAAAAAAGGAATATAAACTTATTTCTTGAGAAAAAAAATCAACTCCCAGAAACTGATAAAAACAATCTTCAAATCATTATATTTAGGTTTCTGGCTCAAATCTAGAGTAAACTTTTACTAAATTCAGATATCTGAAGATCAAATTATTTGGGGCTTTTTTTTTTAAAGGTACAAGCAAACTGAGCTCTACAATGTAATGTGGCCTTTGCCTAAGTGTGACCTGCAGGTGCTGAATTGTTGATGAGTACAAAGACCCAATGGAAGGGTAACAGAACAGTTCCAGTGCACAGGAGTCAGCTCTAGATGAAAGGGAAGAGGCTCCGTGAAGACAATAAAAAGGAGGCAGAGCAGCTGGAGAGTGGTTCTAAAGGGCACAGTCTTCAGCAGCACTACAGGTGATGAATGGGACCCACAGAAAGTTTCCCCAACAAGTGACAAAGAAACAGTTGCTGAGGGAGTGCTTGTCTCAGCCCACTGCGCCAGACCAAGCTGACAGATCACTCCCACCTGACTGACCCGAACCACTTGCAGAACCCCTTCCCTTCTCCAGGCTTCTCTACTTACTGATTATCTTGGACAAATTACTTCACTTTCTGGGCTCAGGCCTATCCCCTAGGGGGTTGTGAAGATTAAACCAATGAATCATAAACTATGGTTCCCTGACAAGTGGTAAGCATTCAGTAATGTTAACTGTTGTTCTCATACAACTTCCTCCCATCCCCGATTGATGCTATCCTTGCTCGGGCCATGGAGGCCTCCAATTTCCAAATCCAAAAGACTTTCAACATTCATCCTACTTGGCTTGACCCCTTGAATCATCTGAAAATGCTAACAGCCTTCCCCTCCTAGAACTATGCATGTATACAGCCAAACCCTGGAAGCCAGGATCCAACTCATCCCTGGCCATAGAAGCCTCAGTGCCCAAGGAGGAGGACAACGAAGGTATTGTTTACACAGATGATTAAACCTTGCAGTGTTATAAGATATTCTGAAAATGTATGCAATGGATAGAATCATCAGTCCTTTTTAACTCAAAGTTATTCATGTAAAATAAAGTAAAAAATGGGGCTGGAAAGAAAAACCTTTAGGGTCAAAAATGAATTCAATACCAGGTACAGCAACAGGCATCATGACTACAGATTCACGTTATGGTTATGCCAGAGCATGAGGCAAATTCTATCCCTATCCACACCATGCTGGTCAGGTCTTCTAGACTCCCTAGCCATCTCCCTAAATGCCCATCCAGCCGCCTTAGGTTTTGGCTTGCTTTCCAGACGCGGGAGGAGGAGGCAGCCATGTGCTGATTCTTGGCACCGCCTTGTGGTCATATATAGATACTACCCATTCTACCCAATTTCACAAACAGAAGGAAACAGGCATTATACAACCCTGTCCAGGATTCAAGTCCCCACTCTACCTCTTAAAAGTGAGATCGTGAGCAAGCTGATCAATTTGAAAGGGTCATGATAAAGTGTTTATACAGCCTACTGTTAATTACAACATTTGAAAGATACGTATGCATAAAACCAAAGACTAGACTGAAATGTGGTAAAATAACGTAAAATAATAGAGAGGTGAGTAGTTTTTCTTCATCTTAATATTATCATAACTCCACAACTTTAAAAAAAGCAGAAACCATTAAAAGTGGAAGGGAGGTAAGAGGAGGATAGAAAGCCTTCAAACCATTTGGAGGTACCAACTCAAATCCTTTCAGGCTGTGATTTCTGCAAACCTGGCCTGAAGTAACAGATAATCTGAGACTCAGGCACCACCTATTAAAGAGTCTGTTTCTGAACTCCACTGGGTTTCACGGATTAAGTATGGGGAGGACTGATTCTGGTAGCAATACCAACCTGATTCTGGGCTACAGCAGAGAAAAAAGCACTACATTCTCAAACCCCAAGATCCTTACCGATGTTTCTTTCCAACTGCCTCAAGCTTCCTCAATGGGAACATAGTAAGGGACTATATGAATGAAGAATGCCACCAACATCACCTCAGAATTGGTGGGAGCTCGGTCAAAATGGAAGTGCAGTGCCTAGCTCCTCCTGCCCCAGACCTGCTACCCCACACACTCCCAGCTAAAGATGCTCCCCAAGTGACCCTGAAACAACACACCCTGACAAAAACTAGATGATCTACCATGTACAGAATTTAGCTGAATCAACTGACCCCAAAGCTCCTCTCCAGGCCCTCTCCTATGTAAACACAATTATGCAGAGTACATAAGACGGTTTTAGAGAACCTATATAATAACAGAATCTGCCAAAAGCTAGAGCCTCTAAAAGGAAAAGTCTATACAAAATCAACTTTTCTTCAAGTAGTTCCCAAACTTGACAGTCCATAAGAATCACCTGGGAAAGCTTTTTAAAATTACTGGGTGGTAGCCCCATGCTGGACTTCATGAATCAGTACCTCCAAAGACAGGGCTTGCAGGTGATTTTGCAGAATCAGCTTGTGGGCTGAGAACCTTTGCATCAGTTTCTGCTCATTGCTAAAGAAATACAGGCTGTTTAGTTAGCAACTTAAACAATAATGGCTGGCAAATAGAAACAGAGGAGCTTCAGCATACAGGCTTAGGTCGAATTATAAATGCTAAACCTAGTCATGCCAGCAGTAGACAAAGTTTATTTGGAAGTGCATCCTCTCACTCGGGATGTAACCCGCTTACTCCCCAGTCTGACCAAGCAGTGCTGACTGCTGCTGGGGAAACAGACAAGAGCTGGTAACAATTTTTTGGTTGGCAAATAGCTGGCACGAGTGCTGCTCCCCACCATTCCTCTGTGTCCGTGACAGACATCATGAATGGGCTGTGGCACTCTCCCCGTGCCTCACAACTGCCCTGCCGCTGCCCAAGATGGGAAACAGCTGGTAAGGCGAGATCTTGTGCTTTCTCTGTCCTCAGGTGGACAGCTTAGGAACCTGGCCTCCTGCAGACCATGGCCACCACACCCACATCCGAGGCAATCCAAACAAGACCCCTGAGGGAATAATGTGCTTCTAAAGCAAAGCAAGTATTTCCTTTTCAAAAATGCACCTGCAAGGGGATAACATCTAAAATATATAAACAACTTACACGCCTCAATACCCAAAAAGCAAATAACCTGATTAACAAATGGGCAGAGGATATGAAGAAACAGTTCTCCAAAGAAATTCAGATGTCCAACAGATACATGAAAAGATGCTCCACATCACTAATCATCAGGGAAATGCAAATTAAAACCACAATGAGATATCACTTCACACCAGTAAGGATGGCCAGCATCAAAAAGACTAAGAACAACAAATGCTGGCGAGGATGTGGAGAAAGGGGAACCCTCCTACACTGCTGGTGGGAATGTAAGCTAGTTCAACCACTGTGGAAAGCAATATGGAGGTTCCTCAAAAACTAAACACAGAAATACCATTTAACCCAGGAATCCCACTCCTTGGAATTTACCCAAAGATTTCAACTTCTCAGATTCAAAACGACATATGCACCCCTATGTTTATCACAGCACTTTTTACAATAGCCAAGATATGGAAGAAACCTAAGTGTCCATCAGTAGATGAATGGATAAAGAAGATGTGGTACATATACACAATGGAATACTATTCGGCAGTAAGAAAGAAACAGATTCTACCACTTGCAACCACATGGATGGAGCTGGAGGACATTATGCTCAGTGAAATAAGCCAGGCGGAGAAAGACACATGCCAAATGATTTCCCTCATTTGTAGAGTATAACAATGAAGCAAAACTGAAGGAACGAAATGGCAGCAGACTCAGAGACTCCAAGAATGAACTATTGGTTATCAAAGAGGAGGGGTGTGGGAGGGCGGGTTGCGAGGGAGGGAGAAGGGGATTAAGGGGTATTATGTTTAGTACACATGATGTGGGGGATCACGGGGAGAACAGTGAGGCACAGAGAAGGCACGTAGTGGATATGTGGCTTCTTTCTACACTGATGGACAGTGACTGCATTGGAGTATGGGTGGGGACTTGATAATATGGGTAAATGTAGTAACCACATTGTTTTTCATGTGAAACCTTCATAAGAGTGTATATCAATCACACCTTAATAAAAATAAGTTAAAAAAAAAGATTAGAAATAAATTAAATAAATAAATAAATAAATAAAAATGCACCTGAAGTTGTGGGGCATATGTGGCAAGTTTTTAACCTGCATCCTAAGATCCTTATCAACATACCTCAACTACCCAAAAGACCCCTGTGCTGGGATGAACCTCCTCCACAAAGTCTTCCCCAAATGCCTCAATCTGAATTAATTATTCCTTTCACTTTGGTTAGGTCCTATTTGTGCTCATGCCCCCAAAGACTGCTACTTCTTTGCCAGAAACTCTTGAAGCCAGTCCTAGAATGCAGACACACATTCACACAAGGAGAGCAAAGACAAAACAATGGAAGTTGACCTCATAGCTCAACTGGGAAATGAATCAACAACACTGAGATAACAAAACCGCTAGTCTTTGATCACAGTGAGACAAAAGGTGCACATATAAAATGTTTGTCTTTCTAGGTTATTCTCGGTTGTCCTGGCTGTACAGACTGAATGAGGTAAGTAACATGTAAGTGCTCACCAGGAACACCTATCACTCAAACACTGAATGTGTGCTATTTCTATTAAATCTTCATTTGGCTCTTGGAGCCTTCAGACCCTAGCTTTCTAAAGCAGCAATGTATTTTAGAAAGAGCCAAACCTCACAATTGAGAGCCACACCCTAATGGAAACTTGGGTACCAAAAAATTAACATTAAAAAAAAAATGGATGTTTTTTAAGATCTGAACACAGTTGAGATGAATAAGAACCAACAGAATATTTACTTCTAACAAGTGGCTCATCCATCCTAGTACATTATCAGAGGTATGAAAATGAAAGACCACTGAAGAAACAACCCCCAAATGCAATTTAATAGAGAGAATAAAGATAAAAATGGGGGAAAGACAAAATACATAGGCAGTTTTAAAAAGAGATAGAACTTCAAAGAACTTCAAAGAAGATTTTGGACTAAATCAGATCATAAGTGCTATTATCCAGCTCCAGAAAAGGTTAAGCTGTAGAAAAGGCTTGAGAGGAAATTCTCACTGAGCAACAGCTAAAACCAAAGACACCTTGTTAGGATTAACCTAGAGCTAATGAAAGACCTGTGACTCTCAAGTTGAAAGAATAAAAGGGTTGGGATCTCTAGGAATCATTCACTTCCACTTCGAAGAGTCTGAAGGAGAATTATAGTTAATGGGGCTATAGGCAATACATATTTAAGTCATAAAAGGTGCCTAGACTGGGTACATATTCCTAAATTCTAACCATTAAGAAAAAGTCTACTTTCTAGGTTGCAAACCATATGGGGCTTTACTCTAAGCAACCATCATCAAACCAATGCTAAGAAATCCTAAAGCCTTGTTCTTCACTCAAGGGAATACCATTACAATTTCAATCTTTCTACAAAGACCACCAAAAAAAGTAACAAAATATAAAGACTGACTAGCAGTTCTAAAATGTTAAAACTTTTGTTAAAATGTTGCTTTTCAAACCTGAGCATTTTCTTTTAACATCCCCTAATCCAAAGAGCACAAACATCTCAATGTGGTATCTGCAGTTTAACAGCCTTAATAACTACAGCTATAAAATTTTAAGAGTTATATTTTGTTGGCAATTAGAGTTATTGATATTTCTGAAATTCATTTGAGATTTTACTGTAACTTTAGCAAAAAACTGGTGTATGCTATGGCTTTGGAAATAATAAGTTGTTTAACAATCTTGACATTAATAAAAACTTATTGCCATGAATTTAAATTAAACCCCTATTTGAAATTCAATCAAAATAAATTACTTTGATGAAAATACTGATATATTGTAAATATATTTATACTGACCCAAGTTAATGGGAATATATTGCTCCACTTATAATCAATATGTTGAGATTAACACTTTTATAATTCTCTAGAGTAGTTAAGAACGACTGATACTGCTCACTGTTCAAGAGTATTGTCATATATCCCTCCAACAACTCTACAGATACTAAATGCACAAAGTAACTTGAAAGCTGCAATTAGAGCTTCAAGCCACTCCTCAACTATATATTACTACATAAGGTGAATATAAAAGCTCTGAAGAACTGTATTTAGGTCACTCAAATTCTGTGTGAAAAGAATATATCTACTTTCAAAGGATGGGAAATATATGTGGCAGTCTAGATGTGGATTACCAGCTGTTCTGAGTCACCTGTTCTGAGAAGAAAAAATATCAGATCAATCTTCATCCACGAAAGCCAGAATGCTCCAAGAAATATAATCAATTAAGTCTCCCTACATTGAGAAATAAGAAAAACTGTTGAGGATTGGGAAAAAGCCATCCCGGGAGCAAATATTTAAAAAGTAATCTGTTCAACAGACTGCCTTTCTCCCTTTGAATTTCTCAGTGCTCTTAGTAAGCTAATGTGTGAGCCCTGAGATCTGCCATGTTGTGCTCAGGGAAACACAGCAGACACCTGCAGCGTACAGACCATTTCTCTGGGCTCACAGAAAATGGGTGGCAACACACAGTGGTTACTTCACAAATCAAAGTGCTCAACTTCCTTGTTACCTTCTTTGCATAATATACTGATAGTCATGGAAATAAACTCAAAGCCAGTCATTAGCATAAAAATGGCAGTGAAAAGGAAGGGTATGCTGTGCACAGGAAGTACATTTCTGGCAACATTACAGTGGTATTTCTGTAGATGACTACTTTCTCAAGACAAGGAAGGAGGGGTTTAAGAAAACAAGCTTATTCTTTGATACACTGAAGCTTAAATTTCAGCTTTTTGAAGAAAAGTCCTCTAAAATTATATCCTTCTTCAGAAGAAAAAACACCACCCCAGCATACACTACATAAGCCAACCTTTTCCTCCCCCAAAACTTGTTGCAGGGAAACCCTTCTAGGTGTAAAGGCACCCACTTCATGTTTCTGTCCTCTGCATGCCTCTTGTCCCAGCCCTTCCCCTAAACTGTGCTTCCTAGACTTGTCCCTAAATCTGAAGATCTGGAAGCATTCTGAGTCAGCTCCACTGAGGACTCAGGGTCTCTCTGGTACTAGGCAGGCTGAGGCTTGTAGAAAGTCTAACCTTTGCATAAACAGGGGTCCATTATAAGTGGATCTAGAATTCCTATTTAATAAACCTGAAGCCCAAGATAAAGCAAGCAGTACAATCTGTTTACTGACCTTAACCGTTGCTTATAATAATCTTCATCTCCGTCATCTCGGCATCGCACTACTTTCCAACTACCTCCTCTTCCTCTTCCTGCAGTTTCAGCTTCATCCCCAGAATTTGGGAAAAAGTCATCATCAAACTCCTGCACTGTGACTTTCTTCTGCCATTTTCGGGGCTTGAGCCCAAGCTTCAGTTCACAGTTGGTGCCTTCTCCGGACAGGTGGGGTCCTGCAGCCTCCTCCCACTCCTCCTCCGTGGGTAAGTATTCAGACACTTCACCCTCAGAGTCCCCCTCTGCCTTTGGCCTCACACCAGACTCCCAAGGTTTCTTTCCCTTTAGCAATCTCACTTTCCCCTGGAACTGAAGAGCCCTCTTCTGGAGTTTCTTGATGTGCTTTTTCAAGCGTTTATCTGTTTTTGAGAGAACTTTGCTTCTTTCGTGTGGTTTGTTTTCATTGAGTGTTGGGCTCAGCTCAGATATGACCAAGGCTGAAGCTTTTTTAGCTGCTCTTTTATTACAAGCTTGCTTCTTCCTTTCAAAAGACAGTTTTGCTTGGTCTGCCAAATACTTTTCAAAGCCTGAGGCTTCATTGAGCATTATTTTCCTAGGCTTTTTTTCCTGTTTCTGAGGGATATGGGTACCAAAAGGTGTCATCTGGCCAGTGCGGACAAGCTCTTCCCAAGCAGTCTCCTGAGCAGGCATAAGCATGCTGCCGAGACAGGATGGCCCCGGTTCTGAAAGAGGGACGACAGTGTATTGGGCACCAGCACAAAACTTTCCAGAAGCACAATAGAAATATTCACTTATTTAATAACTAGGAAGCACCTACAAAATAATCATTAAAAAAAAGTACCACTGATGTACTAAAACATATTATGCACGAAGAATAAAATTTAGCATAGCATTCATGTCACATTTAATATACTCCTGTTCAAAAGGTGATTTCTTGATAATGTCCAAAATACATTACAAATACACTGTACATCCAAAGGCAGACCTATTCATAGGCAACACCCAGACAAATTTAACTGTGTTTCTTTATCAATTAACAAGTAGCCCATGAGGAAGAATCTCCCAAGTTTCCAAGTCATTGCCAATACAAGCATGCAGCTGGACTTAAATTCGACAGTAAAACTGAAAACAGACATCTAAAGAATCAGCAAGCACCAAGTAGGCAACCATTAGCTCTGCACTACCCAATAGGATAGTCACCATGTGGCTATTTAAATTTAAGTTGAAAATTCAGTTCCTCAGATGTACTTGCCATGTTTAAGGTGCTCAATAGCTACATGTGGCTAATGGCTACCATAATGAATGGACAACACAGGCGATATTTATGTCTTTGGAAAAAGATTTACTGGACAGCACCAAGTTAGATGTGTGAAGTTTGCTGACTGAAGAGAGGAAATGAAATTGGAAGTAACACCATAATACTATGAAGTCAACAAGAAATCATCATCCTTTTATTAGTTGAAATTATTAACTTTACCTGTAGACAAAACACCAAATACCAAAAGAAGTAAGGCTTAATAGGAAGGAACCCATTTTGTAAAACCTACATTTCTTATAGCCCACTAATACCTCAACCAGTCTTTCATTAAACTTGCACTCAAGAAAAATACACATCAGAAAGTGTACAAACACCAAGTGTACAGCTCAGTGAGTTTTCAGGAAAAACATGCCCAATCACTGGCATCCAGATCGAGAAGCGGAAACTACTAGCATCCCCTAGATGCACCCTTAGTGGGCGTCTCCAGGCCCCAGCCCCGCCCCCAAATAACAGCTAACACATTAACACTATATATAGGTTGTGCCTGGCTCTTAACTTTGTGTAAATGGAAACATTTGTATTCTTCTGCCTGGCTTCTTTTGCTCAACATTATGCTTAAGAGATTCACACTTGCACAGCAATTTGCAGTTTGTTGACTCTCACTGCTATTAGTATTCTGTAACTATTATACTATAGTTTTTCCTTTTTACTGTTAATGGACATTTAGGGAGTTTCCATGTCTTGACTACATTGCTATAAACATTTTGGTACACATGCTTTGGTTAGATATATATAATTATTTACATATGTTAAGTTTTAGTAGACATTGCCAAGGTTTCCAAAATGTCCCCACCAATTTTAAGTTCCAACAACAGTGTCTGAGAGTTTCAACTAGTCCACATTCTTGCCATTCAATTTTAGCTATTCCAGGAGGTATGTAGAGGTACCACCTTGTGGCTGTAATTTGTAGTTTCCTGATGACTAATGAACTAGGGACCTCTTCATAGATTTATTGATCTTTTGGATAGCCTCTTTTGAAGAGAACATTTCAGTTTTTGCCCATCTTTCTCATTAGCAATCTACCTTTTTAAAGGTAATCATAAAATGATTTCTATGATTTCTTTATACATTCTGGATTCAAGTTCTGTGATTGACACATTTATTCCAAGTACCTTCTCCCACTCTGTAGCTTGCTTCTCACTATCTTAACTCAATCTTTTGATGAAAACAAGTTCTCAGTTGTAATACAGTTGATTTATCAAACATTTCCCTTTAGAGTTTTTGACTCTTGTTAAGTCTCTGCTCCAAGGTCATTAAAAATGATTTCTTATGTTATATTCTAAAAGCTCTGGTTTACCACTCACATTTACATCCACAATCCATTACGAATTTATTTTTGTACATAGTGTAGTGAGCCAAGATTCATTTTATCTTCATGTGTATTAACCCAGTACCACTTAAGTGAAAAGATGCTTCTTCTCCACAGCACTATATTGCCACATCTGTTATAAATCAAGTGACCAAATATGGATGGGTCTGTTTGCCACACCTATTCTGTTCCACTGATCTACTGTTTATCCTTATACCAATGCCACACTGTCTTAGTTACTGTACCTTGATTATAGGTCTTGATGTTCAGTTCTTCAAGACTGCCTTGGCTATACTTGATCCAGAGCATTTTTTTTTTCCAGAGCATTTTTATATAAATTTTAGAATCCCCCTCAGCCTACATTTCCCACCCTCACTCTTCTCCCTCAAACCACCCCCTGAAATTTATATTGGGGTTGCACTAAAACTATAGATGGGCAGAACTTACATTATAATACTTTCTGATCCATGACCATGGTGTATCTTCCCATTTATTTAATTTTTCAATGTAAACCTTCATTTCTCTGCTCACATGCTCCCCTGAGGTTTTCTTTCCCTTCTCCACATAATGATCCATTCATAAGTTGTGAGAAACTTTTCAATGACACTTTGTAGTTTTTCATGTAGAAAATACTACAGTAAACTACATTTTTTGCTAAGATTTTTTTCTAGGTATTTGATTTTTATTATAATTGGCATCTTCACTAAATTTTATTTTTGTTTTGCTAATATATAGAAGTATGATTCATCATTGACTTTGTGGTCAATGATATTGTTAAATTCATATATTAATTCCAACAGATGGTCCACAGATTCAGATTTTCTACATAAAAAATCATGTATTCTGTGAACAATGATGGCTTTATTTCTTCTTTTCAATGCTTACTTTTTATTTTCTTCCATCACTACGGTGTCCAATACAATGTTGAATAGAAAAGGTAATAGCAAGCACCTCATTTCATTCCACAGAAGAGCAAAGCCAACCACTGCAAAGTTTTGTTTTATTTTTAATTTATCCTAATTTCACCTGCTTCCAGGAAAGGATTCTTTATCAGATATTTCTCACAACTTACGAATGGATCATTATGTGGAGAAGGGAAAGAAAACCTCAGGGGGGCATGTGAGCAGAGAAATGAAGGTTTACAATACTTACACCTATCTCATGGGTTCAAAACAGACTTGAAAAAGGTTAAGGATGTAGCCCCGGTCTATACTTAGGCAACACCTAGCTGGGAGGCACAAAGCTTATGCTTCTAGACACTGTGCTGCTCTACTGTCTCCCCAGATAGGGCAAAAGACACCAGAGACCAAGAAAGGCTGCAGAAGGGAGGGAAATAAGAGACCTGGAGTCTTAAATGTCAGCTGGCACCTAATGGAAAGATGTAGTAAGAACCAAGAGCTCAGAAAAAGGACAAGGCCATAGGTCTACAGACTTATAAGATACTAGAACCTAAGTGGCCACAAAGCCATGAGGAGTGGGTGACATAGTATAACAAGAAGAGAGCTCAGCAAGAAATCTTGCAAATAATCAACATTTAAGGTAAGGCCAGAAAAGCTGACCAAAAATAACTAAACAGAAATGGTCAGAGGGCTGAAAGAGAACTAGGAGACACTGGGATTCCAGAAGGCATGGATATATCAGCTGCTATAAGCAGGCCAAGTGAAGCAAGGGTGAAAGGCGGCTTTTGGATTTGGGGAAATAATCATTAATCCTGGGCAAAGTTTTACCAAAGAAGCAATCAGAGGTGAAATCAGCAGGTTTTAGGCAGTCAGACAAGAACAAAAGTCTCTCACCAATGAGGAATATGGTAACTCAGCAGCATAAAGCATTGGTTATAGGCCCAATGAACTAATTCTCAGACACTGAGCTTCAAAAAATCATATATCTCCAATATTTTTTTCTATCACCTCAATTTTTCATAATTCTCATGTCTTATTGAATAACTTCTGCAGCTAGTAGAAATATTTGCTTGAAGAGCTTAAATGCTATGAAGCCCCATATTAAATGAATGAGCAACTATCAACAATTTCTAAATTATCTTTATCAACACAGATACTTTGTTTCAGATCTTATGCATTTTCCCAGAAGGTTTTCCAAAAGATGTCCATTCAAGGCAGTAATATGAACAAAATCATGGCCATGGTATATCCTGAATGAAAATGTCTTTTCTTCAACCCAGAGCTGATGTTAGGAAAGCCTGCCAAGTAAGTCCCAAAAAGATACATGGAAAGCCATTCTATGAATGCTGACTGATGATGCCAGGCTTACAAAATATAATTCATTCAAGATGTTAAGTGTCCTTATGAAATTATACAAGAATTTTAAGATTCCCATTTTATTAAACATAAAACTAAATGTGCACCAGCAGCCCCCAGTAGACCAAGTTAAAAATTTACTTTCATTCTCTAAAAACCCAGTATGACATAAAAGAGACTTGGTTCTACAGGTGTAGATAAATTTGTAAAATTTTCCCAAATCTGTTTTAACACTAAGGCAAAGAAATGTATTTTTCTCAAAACCAAGGCCAAGACCAAAGAGATACCTGCCTCTGACTACAGCCATCAGGCATCAATTCGAGAACAAAGAGACACTGCAATATCCTCACCTGCATCCTCTTCCTCCAGCCTGGCATGATCCAGTTCAACTTTTACCTCAGCTCCTCCAAGGATGGCCTGGAGACGTTTTTGTTTTGCTGTGATCTTCTTTAGCTGTTGCTCCTTAAAATGGTAAATATTGAATATAGAAAAAAACAATGAAGCAATTTACTGTTAAATACAAAAGACAGCATTACAAAATTTGACAACTTTAATCAACAGCCAAATGAAAACAAAACAGAAACTACATACATTACTATTACTATAGAGAACCTTATTTGAGCAACTACCACTTTTCTGGGAGGAAGTAGGTCTCAAAGCATTTCCAGCAACAGGCATGCCTGTCCTACCCACTCTCCTGACTGAGCAGGACAGCTTTTCATGTGCCTAAATGCTTAATTCCACATGTAGTGACTCTCTGTTGACTTGGGAAGTGGAGCTGCTCTACTTGGTTTCCCCATTACACACTGGGTATCACTAAACTTCTCCGTTTCTGACCTTGCCAGTCAATGGGCTATGAGGTTAATAGGCTGTAGGAATAAGAAATATAAACACAAATATTCAAATAGTTGAAAAAGTCAGTCCCCTTTGAAAACTTACCTACTTATAACTGTCTTTTAGAGTATTCTACCCAATCACAAAATTTTAAAAGGAAAATCTATTTTGATATATATACACTTTTACACTACTTACCCCAAGCCCCTCTGTCTTGTCTCCCTCTGTATCACCAGAGTCCAAATATGAGACCATTCCTAGGGCCTCCCCAATTAACTAGGACTATTGTACCTGATTATTCTTTCCAAGAATGTTTAAACACCACATATGAGTATGGGGTGAGGGGAAACCACGAATGTACATGCCATGTTGTAATGACTTATAATTCATTTTATCTTGTCTTTCTCTCAAGCAAAAACCTCATTTCAAACAGGCTTTCTCTCTGAATAGTCTATCTCTAACCATCAGAGCTGCTAAAGAAAGAAAGGAATATATACTTGAGTTAGACTAGTACCTAAAGTGGCCTGAAGTTTGGTCCTCTCTGCTCCTTGAAATCCTAGCCTACCAGAGCCCAAGGTCGGAGAAGGTCTCTCCACAGTAATTCACATGCTCCCATAAGAGGCCAGATGTTCCCTCTCTACTCTGGGGAGACCCTGGTTACCTCAAGCCGCCGCTAGCTCTGACCTTGGGCTGCTATTCTCTGACCTCGGGCTGCTATTCTGGAGCTAAGTGTGAGAAGATGGAGAGGTAAAGTTAATGGACTGGTGAGTGGAAAGCAAAACAATAAACTATGTCTGTTGATACCCACTTACAGAGCTTAAATGAGAGACACAAGGACTCTACTCACTGCAGTGAATTAACTGCAAGCACAGGATCTATATTAGTCATTCTGGATGGCAGAAATAAAACGATCAAAACTAGCTGTCCCTTTCTACCCCAATATTTCATATAATGCACATAAATTCTAAAAAATGTTTCCAAACTCATTAAAAACAATGTCACAACTAAAAGATATACCCTACCCTTAAGTTCTATAATCCTAAGTGCAGACCCAATCAGTGTGGCTGGGTGATGACTGAACAATGAGGGTAAATCTGTGAGGGGTGATGGCTATATCAGCAGGGAACAGAGTACAGGCAATTAGTGCAAGCAGGACCTAAGGAGCAGAAAAAGAAAGTTCACACAAAACAAAGAATAAATGAGAGGCTGGCATGCTAAACAGTAGTATAAGCTGGGGAATAAAGAAATGGTGAGGCAAGGAAGACTATGAAGGTAAGCATGACTAAGAAGGCACACAAAGCCAAAAAGGGAACTTTTCCTCAAATGCATGTTCATGCATATGTTATGTATGTGTATATTTTTTAAAATACTCTTTAACAGAGGACGTTAAGGGGAAAAATTAAACACACAAAAGCAACTCAAATTTTTCTGAAAAATTACACATACAAAAGGAGCTCAAATTTTTCTATTATAAATATTTGCTTCACATCTAAAAGTACTTTTCAGAATACTTCCTAAATATATGAGCCTAAATGATGACTTTTTAAAAAAATGCAATACTTAATGTGTTATTTAGAATCACCTTATTATACTTCTGTCGTTTTACAGAATCTAATTTCCTGTTGACGTCTCTGTTGGTGGTAGCTTCAGAGCTAAGCTGTTCGATAATTTTATTGATTTGACTTAGGGATGTCGTACATGACCTGAAAAACAAGATAAAATGTCTATTTTCCACTCTGTTAACATTTTTTTATAGTATAATGTAAATAAAAATGCTAAAAACATGTCTCTTTTACTTCTTACTAACTGACAGATAAAAGAAACTAAACCAGAATGCACATTCTTGTTGCCCACAAATAGAATTTGAAAGGTTGTTAGAAGTTTCAGATATTGACTAGTGTTTTCCTTTGATATGGCTGATTTATAAATCAGCTCAGTCCCATTGTTAAGCTGATTCATTCATTCTACAAGCATTCTGAAGTATCTACTTTATTCAAGAGACCATACTAAAACAATGTGCAATAAGTTGTCCTTTTATATAAAAAATGCATACTTTTTTAGACTTTATATACAGCACAGTGAAACTGAGAGGAAGGTATAAGATTTCCCATATGCCCGCTGCTCCAAACATATAGCTTCCGCCATTATCAATAACCTGTACATGGGTTTTTAAAGCCCATTATGGAAGTCTCCCAAAGTTTGGAAAAGTACTAAAGATGCTTAAACATTTTCTTATACAAGACATTTGTGACAATAGTTTTCTTTCACATGACTGGAAGACTTACTTGCTATAGCATTATACTTTGTAGTGCAAAGAATAAAAATTACTTTATAATTCATTGCTCCTAAAATAAACACCACAGAATTGTAACTCCCACTTTTCAACAAACAAAATCAGTCTTGACACTGTGTAATTTGCTGCTTGTATCCCTTGTGGATTTCAGAATACCAGCTGTTATCAGTGCAAGTTACTGGAGGTCTAGCACCATGGGTCACCATCCATCTACTGTCAGTATGCCTATACTGCAGCACTCTGCTCTGTCACCTCTGCAAGCAGTGGCCCCATTTCCAAGGTCAAATGTAAAAGATGTGTTCAAGAAGTCCTCAAATCTGAAGGTCAGGCTACAACTATTTGAGAACACCTGCTCCTCAAGAAGCCAAAAAAACACACCAGGAAACTGTTAGCAAAAAATGTCCTTTCAGTCCAA
This sequence comes from Manis javanica, assembly GCF_040802235.1. NCBI lineage: Eukaryota > Metazoa > Chordata > Mammalia > Pholidota > Manidae > Manis > Manis javanica. The sequence continues at coordinate 79,839,175 of NC_133162.1, read as the reverse complement.
CAGCCACCTGTACTATAGCCCCCCACTGTGTAGCCAACAACGTGAGTTCCACCCTCTTCTCCCCTCCCCCAGCTATCCCCATCCCTCCACCCAATCTTCCTCTTCTAGTTCTTCCCTGACTGCCTAGAACACTGGCCAAAGGAGAGCAGACTGGCTGTGGGGAGTGAGCTCATCCTCCACCCCACTTCTAGCCCAAGACCAGATCCTCCTCCTGCCCCAATGTGCTATGTTCAACAAGGCCCCAGTCTGTTTCTCCTTGAAAACACAAGTAAGTCTCCACAGGACTTCATATTTCCTTATAGCATCACACGTAGGATGGAAGAAAGGAAGAGTAAGAAGTGGCTTCTCACTATTTCTAGAAATGCCAATGTGAAAAATTACCAAAAGACTGACACTCAGTTTAGGGATAAGAAACGGGAAACTACTGGACAAAGAAAAATGTGAGGGGGCCGATGTGTCCCTGGTATCTTGGGTAGACACATCAGAACATTAGGTACACTTCTGAGAACCACTTAATGTACGTGCTTGAGTTCTGGCGCCCTCAGAACTGCACTTCTCTCCAGGACACTATGCATGAACAAGCTGTTATGAGATGGACTGAGACCATAACTACTGTGTACAATGCTGCTCCTGAGGGAAAGAGGCTCAGATTCAAACATGAGGCTCAGGACTGCCCTTAACTCCATCTTCCAAATGAGAGGGTCTGTAAATATCCTAAATGTCTGGATACCACAGGTATTACCTGAATTTCTTCATCACATGTTAAGCACAAGTTCTGCTACCAGAGAGAAGATGGTCCACACTCACGTGAGGTCATCCAACACTGACTGATACTCCTTCTCCGCATCAGCGAGCTGGGCGGTGCGGCTGGCTTCATGGATGGCACTATCCACCTGCCTAAGCACACCCTGCTCCAGCACATCCTGGTCATAGACATCCACACCCAGCCCCTGTAGTTCAACAGCCTGCGCACTTGGGTCCACCGCCTGGATCTGATGTCTGTCGATGTGCAGGAGGGCAGGCCCTCTCTTGAGAACTTCCGAAGAACACCCCTCAGTGAAACTGAATGGTCTATGAACAGAACAGGAGGGGAGGACTTCCTCCACCTCCACACTGCCATCAGTTTCTTGCTTGATTATCATGTCTTCCTTATCACTGATGCACAGATTTTGTAAACAGTCTTGCTCCAGAGTTTGACTTGATTGGGGGACTCTCCCATTCGACATCCTCTACACAGTGCCTAATAGAAAAAAACTTTTTTCAATAAGCCTTTTAGTTATACAGAATTGATACTTAGTTTCTTAAATATTTTATCATTAAAGCAGACTGATTTCTCAAAAGATCAAGCAATCATCCTCTAATTATGCAAGTTTCCAAGTATTATTTTTCTTAAAAGGGCACAAGCTAGATATCTTCTTGAGTTCTGATAATAAGTAAGAAAAATTAACCAAAAAAGAAAGAAGAAATGCAGAATTACCAACAAAGGACATTTGGGGAGCCAGCAAAGAAACCCGGCAACAAAATCCTGAGTGATGCCCACAGGTCTTCTCCAAATCAACTGACATCATTCAACTGCTGCATTCCAAGTTATCATCTTCACTGCATTATGGCACGAATGACTTACATTACAATTGCATGATCAACTGAGATACAGAGATTTAGTGATGAAAGGTGAGAGCTTCTGTACAAACCTGACACTAGAAACTTTAAGGTTGAACAGTTATGCCAATAAACAGAAACTCTGAACAAGAGATAACAGCACCACTCAAATCAGAACCTGAGAAAGATCAATTAAAATATTCTCAAAAATGACTCCATTTAAACGTGCAATATAATCTCTCACCCATCAGGTTGGCAACAATGTAAAAGCTGATAATATCCACCACAGACAATGACAGCCAACCTCACAGGATGCTGGGGGGATCATAGAACAGTAAAGCTCTTTTGGAAGGTAATCTAGCCATGTCAAATTTAAAATGCACAAGACTAGGTATTTATTTCAGAGAAATACATTATGCACAAGGATGTTATTATAGTGTTTTTAATAGTTCACTGTAGGCATTAAGTATTTTCAGTGGTACTGAGATAAAAGTCTTATAAAGTGAAAAAATGTTACATAATATGAACCTATCTATGTTGAAAAAAAATGTGTATCTGCAACCTCCACTGCATGGAATGCTAAGTGATCTAGTGATAAAGCTGCCAACAATTGGAAGGTGAAAGCAGAAGGAACAAGGAGGAATAAAAGGGAATTTGCACATTTCACTCTAGATATTCAAGAACTCCCTGAATGAAAATGTATCCACTATACTGCCGAATAACTCTAGCTAATAAACACACTAAAAAGCAACACAATAACCAAGAGATAGCCTCTTTTTTGATTATCTGTGAGTAAGCTAAGGTTTCTTTCAGCTCTGAAACTATTTCTATGAAATGACAACAAATTTCCCCAAACAGCCCCATGCATTTCCTATTAAATGATACGATCCCCATGTCAACCACTGGTATACAAAGATGCCAGGAAATTTGCAACATCCTGTCCCAAGTGGCTCACTGTCCAGTGGAGTAGAAGCATGTCACTAGTAACACAGTAGGGCAGGTCTGTAAAAGAGGAATGGACAAGAGACCAAATGGGCACAGCAGAATGCATTGGGTCTGGAGCTCAAGAAACATGTATGAACTAATATGTATACCTGGCCACGTTCAATGCACAGGACATACTCAATATACACTGAAGTGAAGTAAGGTTGTGAGAGGAGGCCAAAATAATAAAAAGTCTGTTCTGGACAACTAAATCACCAGTCAATTCAGTCATAAAAATGAAAACTGCAAAAAGGAAGCAGATGAGAGGCAGGGACAGGGGTTGGTCACTGCAGACATGTGACCAGCAGTCAGAAATGCAAATCTGGGCTCAAAACAAAGCAGACACAACAGCAGAGAGAATAGCCCCAGGGATCCCAAGGCTATGACAGGTACCAGAGATCTTTTCGAGGGTATGACAAGTCTAAAAGTGAACAGTAAAGACAGTTCCTCCTTTTTGGGCCTTTTGATTACTTTCAGGAGAGATGATCAGTTTGGTACTCTATTATTAGCTGGTCTCCATTTTCAACAGACAGGGCAGGGTTCTGGCTTAAAGCCTTAATAGCTGGAATTTAACTATTCTGCTTTCATTGTACTTACTTATCTGTATACAAGGATTTTTCATTTAAAACAAGACAATTCAATAAAAGAAATTAAGTAATAGTACTATAGCTCAAAGACAAGTTTAAAATAATGATGTTTGGAGAAAACTTCTAATAGAAAAGGAGGAAGAGGAAATGGTTAAAAGTGAAAAATACGGCAAGTTCACATAGAGAAACCTGAAGGGGCCCAGTGGGTTTGGAAATCAGCAGATCACTGGTTATCTTAGTAAAGGAGTTTTAGTGGACCAATGCAGACAAAAAACAGACTGTGGTGGGTTAAGAAGAGATGAGGAAAAGGAGGCCACAAGTGGGTAGCCTACCCCCTTAAGGAGTTTGGCTGTGAAAGGGAGATAACTGGAATGGTAAAGTATTAATGGAATGTGGAAGGAAAATTATAAATATTTATTTATATGTAACTTATATATAATATACTTACACACACAAATGTAATGGTGGTATCTGCTATAAGAGAAAAGTATAGGATTCTTTACAAAAAGTAACAGAGGAAAACTGACATTGCAGAGGAAGGTATGAGCCCAGGAAGGTGTCTCTGATAAAGTGGTATTTGAGCATCTGAAGGATGAGCAGGAGTTAATCAAGCCAAAACTGGAGTGAACATTTTGCAGAGAAATGTGTAATTTCTAATGTTGGTAAGAGCTGGTATATTTGGAAAAGTGGAAGAAGGCTGGACATAAATGACTGAGTTAAAGCAGCTGGTAAGGACTCCATTCATTGTGTAAATCTTACAGAGTATCTTTTGACACTGTAAGGCTTAATCATCTGGGAAAAACAGTATCTTCACTGTTCTCCCCTTTGAGCCCTGGGACTTCTGTGGGACTAGTTGGATTCTGGTTTAGAGGTTTTGTTGTATAAATACCTGCATTGTTGAGGAATGGGAGAGAAGTGAAGATGGAAGGGTAGGCAAGGGTCAGATCACATAGGACCTGGGAAAACAAGAGCCTGGATTTTACTCAAGCTTAATGGAATGACTGACGAGTTTTTAAACAGCGTGATGACGGCTTGACCCAAATCGTGTTTGTAAAACCCCACCTGGGCTAATGTATGGGTAATGCATTGGAGAAAACAGTGCAGAAAGGAGATGGTGGTAGACATACGGATGAGAAGTGACGGAGGCTTGTAACAAGGTGAGCAGTGAAGATGTCGCTACTTGGGAAAATGTTAACCGCATTTACATTCGGACTGCTTAATCCTCCTTCGCAAACTCAAACTTGTGTCTATGCCCAACGCGCCTGACAGGTATTTACCCTGATTCTCTTTCATATAACAAACAATTCCAGTATTTTAAATAAGATTCAGCAAGGCCGGGCTCACACTGCGTACGTGGGCCTGATACAAAGTCGCGAAGTTGAAATCCCGTCGCTGGCCTGCTCCCCCCACCCACCACCGACCAATGGCTAGGACCCCCGCCGGCCAGGTGACCGCGCGCCGCACCATCACTTCCGGCCGCAGGTGGGCCGGCCGGCAGGGAAGGCGCGCTAGGCCGGCAAGGAAAGTGCGCCCGGTCCCCAGTGCTGTAGGGCTCCTCCATGGCGACCCAGACCCCAAGACAGTGTGCGGCTGCCTGGGGAGCCCAAGCGCGGCTCAGACATACCCTGCCTGACTTTCAACCCGGCAGCTCGAACACTCACCCAACGGAGCCGCGAGGCAGCGCGTCCGGAAACAGACGCCGCGGCAGCCGGCAGCCGTGGACTCTGTGGTGGGACCGGCAACGGCGCATGCGTGTCTCCCCAACAAGCCCCTCCCCCCGGAAGCACCGCCCCCACCAGTGACCCTGCGGATTTGCCCGGGTGGGGCCTAAGGCGCACGCGCTGGGCTGCAGGGAGCCTTTGGAACTGACAGTCCCGGCTACGTCTATTGAGGGCGTTGATGCGACTGCGTCAATCTTCCGCGAGCCTGGTGTGGATGTTTTCTTGGCTCCTGACCAGCTTTGTGGCTTGAGGCCAGCGCAGGGCGAAAGTAGATGCTTACATTAACTTGAACCCCCAAAGAGAAAGTAAGCTTGGAGAAGGGCCCTAGCTTGAGCGCCGCACATTTCAGTCGCAGCGCGCGGCAGGCATTGTGACTTCTCTTGCTCATCTGGCACGGCTGTTAGCACGTAAAGAATGGGGAGTGGGCTTACTTATTTCTGTTCCTCCTCTCCACCTCACACACACACCCACACCCCTTGTATATAGTAGGCCTATGTCAATGTCTTGATTACGTAGTGAGTCATTTAATATCTGTCCTCAGATCAAAGAGGTAAGGAGGATTTTGAGCCAGGTGAAAATTTTAGCTTGGAGCCCTTGAAGAAACAAAATGTCCACAGGTTGGTTCAGAACAAAGGGAGGAACTTGAGCTTCACCTGAGTAGTCCATTATGGGTGGCAGCTGGACCAAACGGTATCTTCCAGCGCTGGGATAGGGTGGATTTTCCAGGGGCCAGAGCTAGAAAGCCCTCTGGGAGTAGTGATGACTGCAAGGATCTTTGGGGCCTCAATAGGGAAGCGCCTTTCTCATTTTGAAGCCTTAAGTCGGACAATAAGAGGATTGGGAAGCATACTTGATGATACCCTGTAGTACCACTTTGTCTCTCCTTTCAGCAGTCTATATATGCCTCAAGTCATCCCACATAAAAATGTAACTTGTTGAGAAAGGAAAATAGAATTCTAATGATCTCTTGACTAAAATACTCAGAAGAGAAAAGCATCTGTAAGTTTTAATGCTTAAGTATGAAAGCAGTTTCTGCCAGACATATAGTGGTTCCCAACCATTTGAAGCGCGGCCCCTTTTGTAATGCATACTATTTTGGCGAGCTTCTATGTATCAGTCAATTTGGGCAGGAAGCAGCTGGTATACCCAAAGTGGGTAGTTGAGAATAACTTTTACAAAGATGCAGGCAGGATTTAGGAAAACAACTCAGGATGGCATAGTATCCCTGAGGCTAGCGGTTCCCATCTGTTATGGGCTAGATTGCATCACCCCAAAGTTAAATTGGAATCCAAACGCCAGTACCTCAAAATGTGGCTGTATTTGGAGATAGGGTCTTTAAAGACCCTCAAAACTAAGCTACAATGAGGTCGGTAGGGTGGACCCTAACCCTATAATTGTGTCCTTAAAAGAGGAGACTGGGGAAATAAATAGCTGTTGTTTAAGCCACCCAGTCTGTGGTACTGTGTTATGGCCCTAACGAATATACCATCCCTGGGTCTGAAAGAGTAATGGGAAGACACAAGTTCAGAAGAGAATAGCTGAATGGAGGAGACCCCTCAACTACAGAAATGCACACATCTATGGTTCCTCAGGGGGAGGGACCTGGGGAAATAAATACTCTGACCCCACCATCTCCATTATTTCACATGCTGGTGCTTCCCATTGGTCAAAACCTGCTGAAAGCTAGAGGCTGAAGAAGGCTTTGATTCCCATCCATAGAGATCAGCCTTTTAGGGCACAGGGCAGGGTAGAGAGGGGGAGAGTAGCTCTGGAGCATCAGGCAGAAAATATGCATCATATTTCATTCAATAGTAATTATCCTTTTAGTATCTTTTAGTATCCTTTCAGATATTTAGAAAAGGCATAATGATACAGAGTCACTGTTAATTCAGTAAAGCATATTAGATGAATTTTTTTTTTTAGTTAATTAAAGGATCCACATACTTTCTGTAAGCCACGTTTCTCCTGACCTGGCCTGAGAGTGGTAATAAGGTCACATGAGCAGCAACAACTCAGATTTTGGTAATTCCTGTGCCCACCTGAATATTTAGGACCCCTCTTTTCAGTCATGGCCCTATGAATGGGATCCAGTGCCCTTACAAAAGAGACCCCAGAGAGATCACTCTGCCCTTCTACCATGTGAGGACATGATGGAAAGATGGCCTTCTGTAAACCAAGAAGAGGACTCTCACCTGACCATGCTGGCACTTTGATCTTGGACTTCTCAGTCTCCAAAACTATGATAAATAGAATTCTGTTTTTTTATAAGCCACCCAGTCTGTGGTATTTTGTTAGCAGCCCAAATGGACTAAGACAGAGAGAATGTAAGGGATAGTGGGATTTATAGTAACATATTTGTAATATTAAGATTATAATACTCTGTGCTGACCAAAACATCTCTCCTTTCCTCCCTACATCCACTCCATCCCTAAGTTTCATCGGTTCTGCTTGCATACCTATCCCATCTTCCCTAACTCCTCTGTTCAGGTGTCTCCTAGCTCCAGTCTTGTTCCCTACCCATGCATTTGCATGCAGAGGCCAGAGGGATTTAAGACACTGCTCTGATCATCTCTCTTCTGCCTCAGACCTACCCCCTGCAGGATAAAATCCCAGCTTTTTAACATGTCATCCAAGCCATTTGATTATCCTGCCCAATCTGATTTTCTGCATCATTTCTGTCCAGCTGTCTCTGGATGCTTATGCTCAAGATTTAGGGAAATACATACTGTTCTCTTAGTTGTGGTGTGCTGCAGTCAGCTCCTACTGGCTATTAAGCCTACTTTGTGCATCTCTTCCTAACTGTCTAGTTTGCTTGGGCTACCATAACAAAATACCATACACTAAGAGGCTTAAAAAACAACAAAGTTATTTTCTCACAGTTCTGGAGGCTCGGAAATCCATGATTAAAATGCTGGCTGATTCAATTCTGGTGAGGACTCTTCCTGGCTTGCAGACTGCTACATTCCCTAGTGGAGAGATCTGGTATCTTTTTCTTATAAGGGCACCAGCTCTATCAGATTAGGATCCACCCCACTCTTACAAACCTCATTTAGGCTTAAGTACCTCCTAAAGTCTCTATCTCCAAATACAGTCACATTGGTTAGGCAGAGACTGATCTATATGATTGGGAATCAATGTGCTTTCTTATCCTCTGGCTTAAATTTAAAACTAATTTAAAAAGCAATAGAAATATACTGGAGGTGCATTGAATACTATGCAAAACTAATACATCTAAAAATAAAAAGCATATTATTTAGAATTATGTTGACAACCACTAGAAGAATTAATGTTAAATATTCATTAATAAATTAACAAATAATTTTAAAGTCGGTGAACATATAAAACCATATGGCCTCATTGAATATATGTATATGTATATATGTGTGCATACAGTGAAGGAATATGGGGTGGGGATGGGGAATGGTCTCCTTTTTCACACTCCTACCATGGCATTCTGTGCCTTTATCACTCTTAATTTCATTGTTTCATATATTCTGTTCAACTTTGGCTTTGCCCTGCTTTTTCTCAAATCCCTCCCTAGTAATTTTTGGCATTGCTTTTTTTCCTGATCTTTTAGGGTCACTTCAGTGATCATAGCAACACCTCGCTCTCCAAAAGTGATACAAAAAAAGAACAGAACAAGCTCTGTTCAAGCTTTAGGAGATATGGGTTTATCTCTGTGTGCCCTGATTTTAGTCTACTCCACTATTTCAGTGTAATTTTAATAGTAACCAGTATTGTAACTAACATCTGAAGTTTCACATAAAGGAAATTTTGAATGATTGTGATGATTCTGAACACAAGAACTTACCATTGATCTATTCTTCATATCAATGGATGAACATAAGGAAGAATTTAGCAATAGTAAGAATAACCTGAGAACATGGAACCATGTTTAAAGGACAGATAATTCCAGATAAAATTCACATAAAGAAAGTGGACTCGTGTGATCTCTGTATGGTGTACACTGTGCAGCAATTTCACTTGTTCATTATCAGCCCAGCTCCGTTTGAGCAACCGGCTCTCAGAAAATGCTATTCAACAAATGGCCACTAGAGGAAGCAGAGCACCAACTAATGGGATTGGGTAGTTTTATTTAAACAAATGCGTTTTATTGAGTGGCTGCTATGAGCTAGGTGCTCTGTAGGATATGGGGGACAAGTGAACAAGACAGAGAAGGTCCCTCTTCTCATGAGATTTATGCTCTAGCAGTGGGAGAAAACAATAAATGCATTAAATAAGTAGTAAGTGCTATGAAGGAAAATAGGATAACATGTTAAAGAGGACTGAGTTGCCTCTATAGTGGGTGTAAAATAGTATCTGAGTAAGAGACATTTCAGTGGCAATCTGAATGACAAGAAGAAGATTGCTATGTGGCGGTCAGGCAGAAGAGGATTCTTGACAGGAAGCAGTAGTTCAGTGAGGGTAAGAAAAGCACAAACTTGGCAAATTTAAAGACTAGAAATTGGGCCACTGTGACTGAAGCCAAGGTAGGCAGGTAGGCAGGGGCCAAATTATCTAGAGCTCTGTAAGCTAGGCATGGAATTTAAATTTTATTCCAAGTGCAAATCAAATCCATTGGAAGGTTTTAAATAAGGAAGTGAAATGATAAATTTACATATTAAAAATATTATTTTGCCATAAGGACAGTCTTACAGAACCGAGAGAACAGAAATAAACTCAATAACTATGTTCAGTTGATTAGTAACAAGGGCTGAGACCATTCAATGGGGAAAGAATCATCTCTTCAACAAATGCTGCTGGGAAACTGGATATCTACATGCAAAAGAATGACGTTGGGATCTACCTCAACCATATACAAAAATTAACTCAAAATGGATCAAAGATTTAAATCCAGCAGTTAAAATTATGAAACTCTTAGAAGAAAATTTAGGAATAAATCTTCATGACCTTGGATTTGGCAATAGATTAATTAGATATGGCACTAAAAGCACAGCAACAAAAGAAAAAAGATCAATTATACTTTCTCAAAATTAAAAACTTCTGTGCATCAAAAGACACTATCTAAAAAGTGAAAAAGACAACCCACAGAACTGGAGAAAATATTTTCAAATCATTTATATATCTGATGGACTATTATCCAGAATATATAAAGAACTCTTCCAACTCAATAAAAATAACAACCAATTTAAAAATAGGCAAAGGACTTGAATAAACCTTTCAATAGCTGAACTGTACATATATATACACAAATATATTTTTCATGTGCTTGTTGGCTTTTTATATATATATACAGCCAACAAGCATATGAAAAAATGCTCAAATCATTAGCTCTTAGGGAAATGCAAATCAAAACCATACTGAGATGCCACTCATTATCAAAAAATGGAAAATAACAAGAGTTGGCAAGGATATGGAGAAATTGTAATTCTCATAAATTGCTGGTGGTAATATAAAATACTACAGGAAAATAGTTTGGCAATTCCTCAAAAGTTAAACATGAAGTTACCATATGACCCCAGCAATTTCACTGCCAGGTATAAAATCAAGAGAACTGAAAACATAAGTCCACATTAAAAAAAAACTTGCACACAAAGGTACCTAGCATTATTATTTGTTATAGCCAAAAGGTGGAAAAATCCACCAACTGATGAACAGATAAACAAAACACTGTGTATCCATGCAATGGAAAATTATTCGGCCACAAAAAGAATGAAGGGCTAATATATGCTACATCATGGATGAACCTGGAAAGCATCATGCACGTGTGAAAGAAGACAAGCACAAACAATCACATATTGTTTGGTTCCTCTTATATAAAATGTCAGAATATGCAAATTCTTAGAGACAAAAAGTAGATTAGTAGTTGCCGGGGCCTGAGGGAAAAGGGAATTCGGGAATGGCTACTAAGGAGTACAGGGTTTATTTTTAGGGTGATAAAAATGTTCTGGTATCAGTAGTAATTGTTGCACAATTTTGCAACTATCATAAGAGTACTCAATTTTGTACTTTAAAAGCAAATTTTGGGGTGGAGCCAAGATGGCGGCATGAGTAGGACAGTGGGAATCTCCTCCCAAAAACATATATATTTTTGAAAATACAACAAATACAACTAATCCTAAAAGAGAGACCAGAAGACACAGGACAACAGCCAGACTACATCCACACCTGCGAGAACCCAGCACCTGGTGAAAGGGGTAAGATACAAGCCCTGGCCCAACGGGACCTGAGCGCCCCTCACCCCAGCTCCCAGCAGGAGGAGAGGAGTCAGAGAAGGGAGGGAGAGGGAGCCTGGGACTGCTAAACACCCAGCCCCAGCCATCTGCACCAGAGCGCAGACACAGTGCATGTGTGGGGTGCTGGAAACTAGGGAAACATGACAGCAAGACCTTTGAGCAGGTCCCGAAGCCGGCACCCCTGTGACAAAGAAAAGTGAGTGCTTTTTGAAAGTCTTAAAGGGACAGGGACCCCACAGCTGGACGGAAGCATCCAGGGTCACAGTCTAGCAGCTGGAAATTCCAGGGAACTCTGGGTGCACTAACCCCCTGGGCAACAGCTCCGAGACCACTCGCGGAGGTAAACAGCCAAACAGCACCCTGTCCATTACCCCTCCCGGGCCCCACCATAGCAGAGCAGCAGCCTGAGGCTGGTCACACCCACAGCAAGGGAGCTTCCTCCATACCGGCCAGGCAAGATACAGAGACCCAGTATACATGCAATTGCCCAACACAAGCCACTAGGGGTCGAAGTTGTCCCAGTAAAGAAAGGCCAGGAACAAGTGGAAAGCCTTAGCTCTCCCAGCTGACAGAAAATCAATAGCTCACCATTGCACCTATCAACATGAAAAGGCAAAAAAATTTGATCCAGACAAGACTAACCCAGACAGCTTTGACATCTGCTATATTTTCCCTAAGAAGGAACCTGGGGAGATAGATTTAATCAGTCTTCCTGAAAAAGAATTCAAAACAAAAGTCATAACTATGCTGATGGACTTGCAGAGAAATAAGCAAGAACTGAGGAGGGAGTATACAGAAATAAAACAAGCTCTGGAAGGACTTCAAAACAGAATGGATGAGATGCAAGAGACCATTAATGGACTAGAAAACAGAGAACTGGAACACAGAGAAGCTGATGCAGAGAGAGATAAAAGGATCTCCAGGAATGAAAGAATTTTAAGAGAGCTGAGTGACCAATCGAAATGGAACAATATCCGCATTATAGGGGTACCAGAAGAAGAAGAGAGAGAAAAAGGAATAGAAAGTGTCTCTGAAGAAATAATTGCTGAAAATCTCCCCAAACTAGGGGAGGAAATGGCCTCTAAGACCACAGAGGTACACAGAACTCCCATGACAAGGGATCCAAAGAGGGCAACACCAAGACACATAACAATTAAAATGGCAAAGATCAAAGACAAGGACAAAGTATTGGCAGCCAGAGAGAAAAAAAAGGTTACCTACAAAGGAAAACCCATCAGGTTATCATCAGACTTCTTGACAGAAACCCTACAGGCCAGAAGAGAATGGCATGATATACTTAATGCAATGAAACAGAAGGGCCTCGAACCAAGACTACTGTATCCAGCACGAATATCATTTAAATATGAAGGAGGGATTAAACAATTCCCAGACAAGCAAAAGTTGAGGGAATTTGTCTCCCACAAACCACCTCTTCAGGGCATCTTAGAGGGACTGCTCTAGATGGGAGCACTCCTAAAAAGAGCACAGAACAAAACACCCAAATTATGAAGAAGGGAGGAGGAGGAATAAGAAGGGGGAGAAATAAAGAATCATCAGACCGCGTTTATAATAGCTCAACAAGCGAGTTAAGTTAGACAATAAGACAGTAAAGAAGTGAACCCTGAACCTTTGGTAACCACAAACTTAAAGCCTGCAATGGCAATAAGTACATACCTTTCAATAATCACCCTAAATATAAATGGACTGAATGCACCAATCAAAAGACACAGAGTAATAGGATGGATAAAAAAGCAAGACCCATCCATATGCTGCTTACAAGAGACTCACCTCAAACCCAAAGACATGCACAGACTTAAAGTCAACGGATGGAAAAAGATATTTCATGCAAACAACAGAGAGAAAAAAGCAAGTGTTGCAATACTAGTATCAGACAAAATAGACTTCAAAATAAAGAAAGTAACAAAAGATAAGGAAGGACATTACATAATGATAAAGGGATCAGTCCAACAAGAGGATATAACCATTATAAATATATATGCACCCAATACAGGAGCACCAATATATGTGAAACAAATACTAACAGAATTAAAGGAGGAAATAGAATGCAATGCATTCATTCTGGGAGACTTTAACACACCACTCACTCCAAAGGACAGATCCACCAGACAGAAATAAATAAGGACACAGAGGCACTGAAAAACACACTAGAACAGATGGACCTAATAGACATCTACAGAACTCTACATCCAAAAGCAACAGGATACACATTCTTCTCAAGTGCACATGGAACATTCTCCAGAATAGCCCACATACTAGACCACAAAAACAGCCTCAGTAAATTCAAAAAGATTGAAATCCTACCAACCAACTTTTCAGACCACAAAGGCATAAAACTAGAAATTGTACAAAAAAAGCAAAAAGGCTCACAAATACATAGAGGCTTAACAACACACTCCTAAATAATCAATGGATCAATGACCAAATCAAAACGGAGATACAGCACTATATGGAAACAAACGACAACAACAACACAAAGCTCCAACTACTGTGGGATACAGCAAAAGCAGTCTTAAAAGGAAAGTATATAGCAATCCAGGCATATTTAAAGAAGGAACAACAATCCCAAATGAATATTCTAATGTCACAATTATCGAAATTGGAAAAAGAAGAACAAATGAGGCCAAAGGTCAGCAGAAGGAGGAACATAATAAAGATCAGAGAAGAAATAAATAAAATTGAGAAGAATAAAACAATAGCAAAAATCAGTGAAACCAAGAGCTGGTTCTTCGAGAAAATAAACAAGATAGATAAGCCTCTAGCCATACTTATTAAGAGGAAAGAGAGTCAACAGAATCAGAAACAAGAAAGGAAAAATCACGATGGACCCCACAGAAATACAAAGAATTATTAGAGAATACTATGAAAACCTATATGCTAACAAGCTGGGAAACCTAGGAGAAATGGACAACTTCCTAGAAAAATACAACCTTCCAAGACTGACCCAGAAAGAAACAGAAAATCTAAACAGACCAATTACCAGCAACAAAACTGAAGTGGTAATCAAAAAACTACCAAAGAACAAAACCTCCGGGCCAGATGGATTTACCTCGGAATTTTATCAGACATACAGAGAAGACATAATACCTATTCTCCTTAAAGTTTTCTAAAAAATAGAACAGTAGGGAATACTCCCAAACTCATTCTATGAAGCCAACATCACCCTAATACCAAAACCAGACAAAGATCCCACCAAAAAAGAAAACTACAGACCAATATCCCTGATGAACGTAGATGCAAAAATACTCAACAAAATATTAGCAATCCGAATTCAAAAATACATCAAAAGTATCATACACCATGACCAATTGGGATTCATCCCAGGGATGCAAGGATGGTACAACATTCGAAAATCCATCAACATCATCCACCACATCAACAAAAAGAGAGACAAAAACCACATGATCATCTCCATAGATGCTGAAAAAGCATTCAACAAAATTCAACATCCATTCATGATAAAAACTCTCAACAAAATGGGTATAGAGGGCAAGTACCTCAACATAATAAAGGCCATATATGATAAACCCACAGCCAACATCATACTGAACAGTGAGAAGCTGAAAGCTTTTCCTCTGCGATCGGGAACAAGACAGGGATGCCCACTATCCCCACTGTTATTCAACATAGTACTGGAGGTCCTAGCCATGGCAATTAGACAAAACAAAGAAATACAAGGAATCCAGATTGGTAAAGAAGAAGTTAAACTGTCGCTATTTGCAGATGACATGATATTGTACATAAAAAACCCTAAAGACTCCACTCCAAAACTACTGGAGCTAATATCGGAATTCAGCAAAGTTGCAGAATAGAAAATTAACACACAGAAATCTGTGGCTTTCCTATACACTAACAATAAACTAATAGAAAGAGAAAGCAGGAAGACAATTCCATTCACAATAGCATCAAAAAGAATAAAATACCTAGGAATAAATCTAACCAAGGAAGTGAAATACCTGTACCCTGAAAACTATAAGACACTCTTAAGAGAAATTAAAGAGGTCACTAACAAATGGAAACTCATCCCATGCTCTTGGCTAGGAAGAATTAATATTATCAAAATGGCCATCCTGCCCAAAGCAATATACAGATTCGATGCAATCCCTATCAAATTACCAACAGCTTTCTTCAATGAACTGGAACAAATAGTTCAAAAATTCATATGGAAACACCAAAGACCCCGAATAGCTAAAGCAATCCTGAGAAGGAAAAATAAAGTGGGGGAGATCTCACTCCCCAACTTCAAGCTCTATTACAAAGCCACAGTAATCAAGACAATTTGGTACTGGCACAAGAACAGAGCCACAGACCAATGGAACAGAATAGAGACTCCAAACATTAACCCAAACATATATGGTCAACTAATATTAGATAAAGGGGCCATGGACATACAATGGGGAAATGACAGTCTTTTCAACAGATGGTGCTGGCAAAACTGGACAGCTACATGTAAGAGAATGAAACTGGAACCCTGTCTAACCCCATACACAAAAGTAAATTCAAAGTGGATCAAAGACTTGAATGTAAGTCATGAAACCATAAAACTCTTAGAAAAAAACATAGGCAAAAATCTCTTAGACATAAACATGAGTGACCTCTTCTTGAACATATCTCCCTGGGCAAGGGAAACAAAAGCAAAAATGAACAAATGGGACTGTATCAAGCTGAAAAGCTTCTGTACAGCAAAGGACACCATTAATAGCACAAAAAGATATCCTACAGTATGGGAGAATATATTCGAAAATGACAGATTCAATAAAGGGTTGACATCCAAAATATATAGAGAACTCACACACCTCAGCAAACAAAAAGCAAATAATCCAATTAAAAAATGGGCAGAGGAGCTGAATAGACAGTTCTCTGAAGAAGAAATTCAGATGGCCAACAGACACATGAAAAGATGCTCCACATCGCTTGTCATCAGAGAAATGCAAATTAAAACCACAATGAGATATCATCTCACACCAGTAAGGATGGCTACCATCCAAAAGACAAACAACAACAAATGTTGGCGAGGTTGTGGAGAAAGGGGAACCCTCCTACACTGCTGGTGGGAATGTAAATTACTTCAACCATTGTGGAAAGCAGTATTTAGGTTCCTCAAAATGCTCAAAATAGAAATACCATTTGACCCAGGAATTCCACTTCTAGGAATTTACCCTAAGAATGCAGCACTCCAGTTTGAAAAAGACAGATGCACCCCTATGTTTATCGCTGCACTATTTACAATAGCCAAGATATAGAAGCAACCTAAATGTCCATCAGTAGATGAATGGATAAAGAAGATGTGGTACATATACACAATGGAATATTACTCAGCCGTAAGAAAAAAACAAATCCTACCATTTGCAACAACATGGATGGAGCTAGAGGGTATTATGCTCAGTGAAATAAGCCAGGTGGAGAAAGACAAGTACCAAATGAGTCCACTCATATGTGGAGTATAAGAACAAAAGAAAACTGAAGGAAAAAAATAGTAGCAGAAGCACAGAACCCGAGAATGGACGAATAGTTACCAAAGGGAAAGGAACTGTGGAGGATGGGTGGAAAGGGAGGGATAAGGGTGGGAAGAAAAGAAAGAGGGCATTATGATTAGCATGTATAGTGTTGGGGGGCACGGGGAGGGCTGTGCAAGACGGAGAAGACAAGTAGTGATTTTACAGCATCTTACTATGTTGATGGACAGTGACTGTGAACGGGGATGTGGAGGCGACTTGGTGAAGGAGGGAGCCTAGTAAACATAATGTCCTTCATGTAATTGTAGATTAATGATACCAAAATAAAAATAAAAATAAAAATAAAGCAAATTTTATGTTATGTGAATAATTTCTTAATAAAAATATGTAAACAGTTCTAAGGCACTGGGGCTTGAACTATTTATTGTTTCTCTTGGAAATCTTGTGATAGGCACCCTGTAAATAAGCCAAGTAGACATCAGGTCAACTCAAGACATGAGTGAGGCCATCCTAGACCATCCAGCCCCAACTGAGAACTGAGCATTTAGCTCACCTCAGGGTCACCAGAGCCAACCAAGACCAGAGAAATCCCTTGCTGACTCATAGAATTGTGAGGACTAATAAATATCGGCTGTATTAAGCCCTGTGTGTTGAAATACTTTATTATGAAGCAAAGGCTCACAATGCTCAGTGCCAGAGATGTGGAAAAAAGCAAAATGGCTCCCTACTGAGGACTCACAGTACCAGGGAGGACCTGTCATTTACACAAGGGCACAGGCAGCCAGCAGTTCACTGCACTGTCACCTATGGAGCAAACAGATCCACGGGGACTCCAAAGGCCACACGGATCACCAGCAGTCAAAGGGGATGCAAGAATAAGAAAGCAAAAAGAAAGTGCTCCTCTTCCACCAAGGAAAGGTGATCCGTAAGTGGGGCCCTTCCTCACACTGCCCACACGGACCCAGACACCTGCAGCAGGGAGGGCAGACAGAGAGGGAGGGCCACATGCTTTCCTCTACCAGCAGCTAACTGCTTCTGACGACCTAGGCAGAGGATTTAACACTCAGATAAGCTAAATATTTACCTGAAAGGAGACGAAGGTTTTAACCCCATATTAGAATACTGGCCAAACTTAACCGATGTGACCTGGGTAGGGTTTATATGGTAAGATACCAAGTTATCTTTCCTCTCCACTTTCAGAAACAGAAAAAGAACCTGAAAAAGCAAAGTTTGATGGTAGTGGTTATTAGAGAGAGAAAACAATTCAGCCTGTTAAATTCTCTCATTCATTTCTCCCTAATATTTGGTGTAACCATGTGCCTGGCCCTTGGCAAGTGAAGGAGTCTTGGCTCATTTCCTTCTTCTCTTTGGGTTGTCAGTGTGATGATATTTTGCAAGTCCTCCATGAGTTAGCTCAAATCCCATTCCTTTCATAAAACTTTCCTAGCACTCCTCTCAAACTGCTGAAGTCCCCTTTGTTCCTTGTTCTTAACTCCAGCCCAGCACTCACCACACTGTTGTGTAATTGGCTGCATCAGTATACACTTCCCCCATGGATTGGGTAACAAGATCTCTGCTGCTTCCACAACCTTGACACTGTTTCCTGACAAGGACACAGGATGCCACTCCCATACCTGTCCCCTCTCTTAGAGCCACAAGGAGTGTCAGCCACTGCTGATTAAGAGAGATGGCCATACCTCTCAATGCATTAGCCTACTGGGGACCAAAGATCTCTGAGCCAATGGCTGGCAATTCCCAGGTTGTAGGGATGTGGTGAAGCTTCAAAAACTTGCTTCCTCCATCCTGGTGGGGCCCCTACCCACAGCCTACTGCATTTCTGTGAGGTCTGTATTTAGAGACCCACAGATTCCTCAAGGTGCTTTTTAAGACTTCCTGCTCTTCGCTGGCAAATTGTTAATCAGTCTGTGGTAGCATAAATAAAATTAGAGGGTTTAATTAAAACTAATGAATGAGCAAATGGAGACCAGCGTAGCCGCTTTGCTCTCTGAGCCTCTGAGCAGTAAATAATGAAAGTGTCACACAGCAAGTGATATGTTGTAGCAGAAGTGTAGGGCCAGCAGAAATGAAGCTAGAGAGCTCCTCCACCTGGGTGCAATTTGCAAGTTGGTGGAATCCCCAGTTTAGTGTGTCTAATTAACTAATTCCACAAGAATAGTTTCAGTTTTCTGGCCTTTCCAAAAATAGAGGGAAAAAAAAGGGTTAGCATGCAGAATGTCCATTCTGTGGTGTTCTTGACATGTCCTGGTCCTCATGGAGAGAAGCAATGGATACAATGATAGGGCCTCACTACAGACATTTAGTGGGCATGGATCCAGAAATCTGACATTATTGATGTATAGGATACAAAGGGAGAATTTTCGTACATCCCACTTGACTTTCAAGTGCTTTCCTCAACGTTCATATAGGTTAAAAAAAAACCTGCTTACAATTAGTTGTGCTTAGACTTAAACTCCACATAAACATAAAGTTCCTTTTGCATAGTTTTACTAAGGAATTTTCCAGACAAGCAACTACTGTGTGAGTGAGGTAAGCTGGATTTGGCGGCATTTTAAAAGTCACATCCCCAATGGCAACACCCTGCCTTGTATTCACATCTCTGGTGTGAATACACCTGCATCTTCTACACTGTAGCTTGTTACTTTCAAGGTAATTCCACATACAAGAATGAGCATTTTCCTATTTATTTTGTGTCCAAGTGTAGGCCTGCCCAAGCATTTATATATTGAAACAAAGATTATATTATTATGAATTATTTCCCTTTTATTTCATTCAGCTAGGGCATTATACTGATTTCAACAAACTGAGTGAGCAAGTGTGTGTAGGGAGTGTGAAGAACTAGGTACATTGTATCAGATGAGTTTGAGAACCACTGCTTATGTCCACATGTGACAATAAACACTGTTGGGAGAATTTTAGAGAATGTGCCTTCCCTCCTGCTCCTTCTGTTCCTTGTCCCCACCATCTTGTCAGTTCTGATTAAAGTTCCATAGGACTTCCAGAAGCCATTTCTGGGGCCCAGAACAGCTCATCAGCCTGGGCAAGTTGTGCCAGGTCTAAATCCTCCATCCAGCTGGCTGCCATGCTCAGCGCTTTTCTCTATCTCTGCCCACACACACCCATGCCCTCTCCAGCTCCTGTAACTCTTAAGGAAGCCCAAAGGTGTTCTTCCCTTGGTTTTCCTTACTTTTCCATTCATTATTATGTCCAGGGGTTGGGGACCAGGCAGGTAGGGGTCCCAGGTCTGGGCTGGCTACTGGGGCACTGTGGTAGACAGGATGCCAAAATGACCCCCATGACTTCCTCCCCACTGCTGGACAGCATTAGTCCCAGGGCTGAACAATGGATTTTACTCCTGTGGCCAGGTTGTGTTATATGACATAATTGACATTAATATAGGGAAATTTTCTACCTGGGCCTGACATAACCACCCAAACAAAAGCAGAGCTTTCTTTGGCTGGTGGCAGGAGGGGAAGTCAGAGACCTGTAGGTACCAGTGTGTCACTGCTGTATTGAAAATGGAGGGGGCCATGTGGAACTGCATGCAGGCAGCCTCTAGAACTGAGAGCCAACCTCCAGTAAGGAAGAAGCTTCCAGCTTAGCTCCAGCAAGGAAATAGGGACTATAGCTCTGTAACTGCAAGGCACTGAATCCTGCCAACAACAAGAACATGCTTAGAAGCAGATGTTTGCCCCAGAGCCTTCAGATGAGAACTCAGTCCTGCTGACACCTGCACGGCCTGTTTTTAGCCTGTGATGCTCTGCACAGAGTCACACTCACTTCCATGCTCTGCCAGACTTCTAACTGACAGAACTGGGAGCTCAGAAGTAAGTGTTGTTTTAAGCTGCTGAGTGTGTGGTGATTGGCTGGGCAGCAATAGAAAACTGAAGCAGATAGGCACTATTTTCCTGAGGACAGCAGGGTGAGGTATTTGGGGGGTGAACTGACTGAGAAGGGACAGTGCAGCACAGAGGTGCAGATGGAGACAAGAGGCTGAGTGCCATGGAAGGTCCAGGTCAGGGGCAGGAGTCAACCGGAACCCTCCCCACTCACAAAGTGCAAGTAGCAGTGTTTAGTTCTCCTTAACATGTTTAAAATATATATATATATATATGAAGATAACACAACCTTATTATAGAAAATTCACCACCAAAATCAGTAAGAAAAACCCAGAAATCCCAGTACTGATGGACAACTATTGTCAACCTTGGTTTACATCCTTCAGATGCCTATGAAATGTCAATAGTTAGACGTAATACTTACAACTAATTTTAACTGGGAGCTTGCCATGGGTCAGAACTGTGTAAATTTCTTTACACATAATGACTTATTTAATCCTCACCACACTTGGGGGTAGGTACTTACGCATTCACATGTATTTATGAAAGAAGGACTTATATTCGATAAGATAAGATGAGATCATATCCCCACTTTACAGTGGACTCACTGAGGCCCTGAGAAACTGAACAGCCTTCCTGTGGTCATCCTGCTGTAAGCCCCAGAGTTAGATTATTGGAATCCGATAGCTGGACTCCAGAAGCTGGGCTCTTAACTGTTAATTCTCTGCTGCCTCATGTAAACAAGATGTGATTTTACAAACTGCTTTTCTCAGTAGTATGTCATAGGCAGTATCTTAGATTGTGTCTCATAGGAAACAGGTGCTAATTCAGGCATTTGTGTGCAGACAATTTATGAGGCATGAGGGAAGGAAGATTGGGCAGAGGGGAAAATTGGATTGCAATGCAATGGAGTTCCAACACAGGTCTTGGCTCATCCCATGGGGAGCTGTGGAGCCAGGATAGCTCTCCAGATTGAGGCACAAGGGCACTAATGTTTGCCATTCTACCCAGGATGTAATACTGGTTTTGATTTACAGTCTTGCCCAGGGTTAAGAGGGAGCAGTTTCAGAAACTCCTACTTGATCTCCCCAATTGACATAGCTCTTACCCCCAAGGCCAAGGGACCCCTGATGGAATCAGTCAACTATCAAGTATGTGCCTTCCAATTATACATTTGGAGACTGGCGAATAACTACTGGGCATGTCTGTGGGTCCTTCCAACAAAAATTGTCTTCAGCTAACAGGAACTAGCTTGTCTAAAGTTATCTGCCCTCTAATAATTTATCAATGTAGGAGTACAAAGAGCAATTCAAAACATATGTGAAGGGCTCATCTGGCTCTATCACTCAGAAGCTGTTAGTTCTGCCTTTCTTGCGACTGCATTCCAGTTGAACTTCCTCCCTCTGCCCCATCCTGCTTCCCTCCTGTTCATACTGTGCTGTTAACCACAAGCATTTCACAAAAAGCTCCTGGCCTGAGAGTCCATTTCCCAGAGATTATGACCTAAAAAGGTTGGGGTCATGAGTGGCCCAAAGAAGCAGACTCCAAAATGGGATTTTAGGGCTATATCACCTACTGGTTGATAGTGAGGACCCCACAACTGGATTAGGTGGAGTAGCGAGTCCCTCACATTGACAGCAGTGAACTTTAAAAAAACACGGCAATCATGCAGTGGAATGGGATGGCAGTAAAAGGATATTCTAGCTGCAATGTCTCAGGCTTCCGAGGAGTTCAAGAGGGATAATGATCATACAGACAATGAAATTGGTTGGCTCCTACTGAGTTACTGAGTGCCACTGATGTTCAATGAAAGAAAGGCAATGAAAGGCATACCAACTAAAGGCACTGTATGAAAGCCAGAGAGTCTTCTTGGCAACATATAGATTCTCATGTCTTGCAGAAAGAGCTGGGATCAGGCCCAGGATTCACTATAAAGGTGGTGGAACTCCAAAGAAGGTTGAATTTTCGACACTAGCCAATCTACTATGCCTAAGTCAGAGCCAGGGATGAGGAATAGGACCATGAAATTCAGCATGGGGATGGCTGTGTTGATGAATTTGGGAATTTTGAAACCATGTCCCCCTGAGTTCTCTGGGTCTTTAGAAGCAGCCCTTCCTCCCCATTAAAAGCCAGAACCACCTCTCCACCCACTTTTGCTTAAATACAGGGAGAGGTCTTTGCTTTGAAAAACAATGCACCTCTCTTTTTACCCCTACCCCCTCTACTAATCACCAGACCAATAACTAGTATCAAGTCACATTGTCATCAGGCCAGAAGAGTGCTGAGCCAACTAAGGGAAGAAAGGAGCTTTAACACCCAGCCAACATTGACCAACAAGAGCTGGGGAACAGTGGGAGTACTCAGGCAACATTTTGTTTGTAGCTGGCTGTTCTAGCCCAAGTCAATAGTGAAATAATACAGGTGGGGGTCAAAAAGCAATGGTACAGAAATCAGTAAAGATCCCAGGACAAATCACAACTTAACAAAACAATATTCAAGGAAAGAATGTAAAACCCTGTCAAACACTTAATGTCTTGGGATCACAGCTTTAATTAAAATTTTTAAATCTTTATTGAGAATGAGGGCTGGGAATCGTAGCCAGATGCTGTATGCTGTCTTCTGACTGATAAAGGAATTGAGGCCTTTGGTCTAGGGGAGAAAATGCCAGGCTCAGCAAGATTCCAAAGTGGAGGCAATTTGGAAATGGTTTGGAAGAGATCAATTCCCTACCCAAAAGGTCTGAACAAACCCAACCAGAGCTTTTTACACAAATGATTAGAAATGAAAGCAAAAATTTCATCAAAGCAATGGTGTGTGTGAAACATTTTGGCCCCTTGGTGTCATTTGAAGGAAATTAATGTGGAGGGCCAAAGAGATGGAGTCTGCAATATGCATTTCTCCAGAGGCCTGCCTGAGATTTTGTTCCTAGTATAGCAGAAATAAGTGCTCCCGGCAAACCTTCAGAGAGAAATAAGACATGTGCATAAGTAAGATTAATCAGTAAAGCTGGCATCGACCTAATGAGTCATCTCTGACATCATAAAACTTGAAAAATACAAGGTGGTAGGCCGACAGCTCTATGCACACTCAGAAGCAGGGCAGGGGCTGCCCAAGGGCACAGCTGTGGGCAGCTCTTGAGCACATTAGTCCCTGCAGAGAGGAAGTGATAGAAAAAAATGGCTGCATCTGGGGTTTATTGACCTACCATGGATCTGCTTCTGTGAAGACTTGAAATGGCGCACTGGGGTGGAAAAGAATGAAGGTGTGGAGGCTCATGCACTTTCTCCCTCAGGAACCCCCTTCCTTCTACTGAAGTGAAGCTCCCAGGGATGCTGTGTTTCCATCCAAACAAATCATGCACCAGATTTCCTGGGAGGCAGTGCCAGCCTCTGGGGAAACTGGGAAAAGGAGGGGTATGGGACACACCCAGGACTGAATACAGAACCTCCATAGGGCAGGCCTTCACACATTTCCAGACCTTACCGAAGAATATTTGGGGTAGTCAGGTGCCCACCCATGTGGCCAGTTCTCCAGCCCCATTAGCACCAGATCCTCCAGGCCAGCCCTCACCTAGAATTACCCCTCCTTTCTGATACACATCTGCACCTGCTCACACACAGCCTTTACTTCCCATGAGCCTGAAAACTCTCTTGATGTACTTCCCTTCCAGCCCCAATATCCCCAAACTCAATCAAGAATAGGCTGAGGGCACATGCTGTCCTCATAAATCACATACCCTTTTAGAAGGCAGTCTATTTTATTCAGTGCCTCAGATGTCCCACCCTGGCCAGCCATAGCCATCAAAATGCCAAACGTTTTCCTTGGGGTATCATGGTTACATGGTAAGCCAGACCATGGGCCTCTTGACCATATACCCACTCAGGTACTTCTGGTTTTGAAAGCTTTCTTTGAACACCTGAAAAACTGAAACCCACATTCCATCTGTCATCTGATTCCATCTAGATGGTGGACAGCATGCCCTAAGAGCCCTAGAGAGTTCCTCTGTGGTTAGAGACTCCTGAGAGAATAGCCAGCCCCCTCTGCTGTGCACAGCCTGGTTCTGTGGAAGCCCTGTCCTCCCTGGATCATAGGAACAGTAAATGTTCCTCCCTGGCACAGGGGAGCCTCAGGAGAGCAGTAGGTCACTCTGTTATAAACTGCTAGTTGTTTTTATAAGATGAGGAACAATCAGAGCACTAGTTTCTCATAAAGTCCAATGGAAATTACAGTCATCATTGGATAACAAGAAACTTTCAATGGAATGGATCCAGAGGGATCAAATGAAAGAGAAGAATGCAGAGAGGAATGAAGAGTTTATAAACATCATGCCTGAGTGCCAGAATTTTTACCAAGAATAAAGAAAAAAGTTTTGTCAAAGAGAGAATAGAGGATTGTTCTAACCCTCATTAAGACAGTGGGACCAAACATCATCTAGTTAACCCTGGCTACACATTGGTTGATAAGATGGGTTATCTATAAAGTAGTTGGGTCAGCAGAGTTAGTAATTTGGGGTCCTTTTATAAAATAATATGAAACCATTATTTCAAAAGGTAAAACAGCCCAGTCATCTCCAAATATTTCTCTTGTTTCTCCATGTCTTGAACAAACCACAATAACCATGAGCTTTAGGTGCTTGACTCTGTGTGTGTGTGTGTGTGTGTGTGTGTGTGTGTGTGTATGAGTCAGAGAGAGAGAGAGAGAATGTACTAAAGAAAGTCAGAGATAACCAACTGGGGGATGAATTAACTTTTGAAAATCAGATTTCTATGAGAAACACTACTGTTTCTCCCTAAGTGTCTTTCTTCCCCACACCCCCTCTCCTTCTCTCTAAAAGTATTATTGGCTTTTAAATTTTAACATTACAGATACAACCATACCTGTCTAAAAAAAGGTCCTGCATTGTATTTATAGTAAGTGAAAAAGAAAACTCAAATAAATTGTGCACATTATTTTGGATTCCATAGATACCGCAGATAGGAAGTAGTGGCTGGTTGCTCCTTCTTGCTGATGCTAACCTATCTGCCATCCTGGAGGAAGCACAGAGGTGCTCTGGAGCAGACCCTGAAACTTCAAAAGCAGCTGCTACATCAGAGCTTCACGTGAACCTTGCCCTGCTTCTTCATTGAATACCATGGAACTGCCTGGCTGTCCTCGTGCCCATGCCAGCTCTCTAACTCTGTCATGACACTGGACTCTAGTGACTGTCCAGTGTCCTCTAGCCTCTCCTCAGTCCTTGGTTTTCAGCTTGTCATCCTGCACTGGTGACAGCCTTTAGCCATCCAGACATTCACTAACCTGTGCACCACACAATCTATCCACCCACCTGCCCATCCAGTGAGCATTTATTGATCACCTGCTCTGTTCCAGGTCCTGTGCTTGATGCTGAGAAGTCAGAAATGAGAGATGTGGAATAATATAGAACCATATTTTGTTTTTACCCTCCCATATGAAACTGTATTTACCTTCTCACTTGAAACCACCAAAAATCCAGTCAAAATATAGGACACAATGGATTCAATACACTGGACACTAGAAAATGAAACACTGGGATTCCTGAGAGATGGAAAAAAAATTGAGGTGGGCCCTACAATTGCCTCAGTTTACCACCCTGAGAGCATTGCCAGCCTACATTACACAGAGGAAGAACCCAAACAGAACCACAAGACTCTGACTTGAGAATATGGAACTGAGAGTCTGGAACAACCAAGACAGCTAGAGTTCAGAGGAAAGAGTATCAGATGGGAGAGCGAACCACAGAAATTTGTTTTTTTGGTTTATTGTACATGATTTATTAAAATGGTACTGGTATTTACAGTATCTGCAAGTCCCTTCCAAGGCATTCTCACACACAGACACACCCATACTACACCCATACTACAGCCCCATTCACCCATACCCATAAGATGTCAGATTCCTAAACAGGCAGTTGTTGGGGGACAAAGTTGTTGAATGTTTTTCAATTTTTTTTGAAAAGACAAAAGCATGGGGGAATGCATTTGGCCATTACAATGCTAATTAAGTTTGTGTATATTAACATACATGGCAGTAACACTGAATATTCTCTTTACATTCTATATACAAAGAATGACATCAAGGTTTTGCGCCAACAGAATATTCCAACTTCAGTCTTAACGCTGCTTGTAGTGACTTCGGAATTCACACAGGGGCTTTCCCTAAAAATAATTCAAGTCTATGTAAGTGAAATAAGGCACAATTAATACTGATTTGATGTAGGGGCAGGGAAGGGATAAAACTAGTTTTAAATGATCTTACTGTTGGGGAATAGCTTTGACTTAAATTTGCTTGAAACCCCTTCGAATTTTCAAAGATTTCTTAGAATTAAAGGTTTTTCCTTTTCCCTAACAAAACCCAAGAAGAAAGTCTGGGAATTCACACTGTCACGTTTTAGCAGCCTAAACCACTCCAACGGATGTGTGCTCCCACCTCTCCTGCCCAGGCCTCCTCTCGCCCTCAATGCTAAAACAGAAACACAGCACATGAAACAGCAATCCCTTGCTGTTTTTTGAGGAGATTTGTACACTTAAGTAGCAAACATATATCTGGTTGTCTCTGATTTAAAAAAAAAGAAAAGGAAGAGTAACCTCGTGACTTTCTTGCTCTTTAAAAAATCCCTGTCTTCTCCTTTTTAGGATAATGAAGCCCCACCAGACATTACAAACAACTGCAACAAGTGACTATGGCAGCAGAAATAAGGTCTAATATTCAAATCTTCACTGCAAGACTCATTTAGCTTGTACACAATCTGTTGAATGTTTTTTGCAGCAGGTGAACCAACCCAAGGACACTGGACATTCTGTGAAAGAGTAAGAGTTGCAGTTCTGAAGGCCCCTGATATGGTTGTTTACAAAGTTCAATCCTGTTTATTGTGATCCTTGGTGTCTTCTTGATCTGTATATTCTGACGGTTCTTCCACTGGTTTTAGGAGTCTGCTTACATAATCATTTTTTCTTTAAATTGCATTTCCCATTCTCGCACACATTTGCACAGCATTCAAATCTGAGAGATCATCATGTTTCTCTTTAAGTGCATCTTTATCTGGGTAAAGTGTTGCTACTCCTTTGGAGGCATCCCTTCCAGCAAATATTTCATATGGACCAGCCGGGCCATAGAACTTGCTGCCTTTGGTCACGTCGAACACTTTCCCATTGACCACGAGCAGGATGCACGGGGTGCGGGACCCATCGTATTGGTGCAGCTGCTCCAAGCTGAAGTTCCGCTTCTTCATGAGAGGCAGAGAGGCGGCGGGGCTCTCCTCGCCCGCCCCAGCCCCGGCCCCCAAACCCCGCCGCCCACATCACAATCCATAGTCAGTAGGCCCCCAGAAGCACCAGCGCCATCAGCGTCACGTTCAGCAGCATCTCTCGGCCCCCCGTCAGAAACATCAACGCCGCTGTCGCCCAGTGACCCCCTTCTTCTCCTGCGCCGTCCGGGCTCTTGCTGCCGCCTTCGCTGCTGCTCTCGCTGCCACTCCCCAGGGTGCCTGGCTTCCCGTCCACATCACCCGCTGCAATTATTGCCCTCCAGCCAAACCACAGAGATTTATAGGGCATCACCCTTGAGTATTTAGCAATGTTGACCCCCATGTTTGTATAAGGAAAGTACCCAGGTCTGGGAAATGAGTTATCCAAATGGATTAAGAGAGAACAATGCCCAGTGCTCACACAGTGGCTGGAATAGTGCCTGTTCCTACCAGACAAACTGTAAAACTTCATAATTCACAATAGAGGTACTCGGGAAAGTCTTGCCTTGATAAAGCAAAATAATTAGGAATTGCTCCAGACATACCAAACAATCATAAATCAAAATTTAAAGGATCAAACTGTCACCAAGTAAATTAACTGCATCCCAGAAAAAAAGCTCAAGAAGATTTATAATAATAAAAAATATTCAGCTCCCAACAACAGAAACTCACAATCTCTGACATTCAATCAAAGATTACCAGGCATGCTAGGAGGCAGGAAAACATCCAAAATGAACATAGAGGTTACAGGGAGAGATTAAAGATGGCAGTGTGAGAGGTGAGACAGAGGCTTCCTCCTAAAACCACATATAATACAAAAATATAATTAATACCACTAATCTGAAAGAGCAACAGGAAAGAGGACTGTGCCAGACTGCCTACACCTGGAGAAAAGAGCAGACCTCACAGAACAGGGTAACGTACAAAAGCTGTGGCCTGGTGGGACCCAGGCCCTGCCCCCACCCCAGTTCACCAGCTGAAGGAAGAGAAATGGAGTGGGGAAGGAATGGAGGCCTGGGACTGCTGAATACCTAACTCTGGAGATCTGCTCTGGGAGCACAAATCTACATTTCATGGTGCTTTCATGATACTCTCGTGATTAGGGGTTTGGAAAGCTAAGACAGGAAGAATTCCTGGAGAGACTGAGACTCCAGCTGCTTGTGGAAATCAGGGATCCATATCCGGCTGCTCTGGGATAAAAGAAAGGCAGGCAGTCTGGGAGACTTCCTAACAAAGAGGGCTTAGCAAGAGGGCTGCTAAAGGGGCAAGGATTGAACAGAGCTTATTGCTCAAGAGGAAAGACAAGTAGACAAAATTGTCCAGGTGCACTCTGCCCAGCAGGTTGGGAGCTTTCACCATTTCCAGGTGCTCCAGCTCCCTGGCTGGCTACACAGCTCCAAGGACTCCCTCCATGATACACAGCCTACTGCGCCTTTCTGCTGGCCAGCCCCACCTGGCTCACAAACCGGGAAACCCTACACTGACTTTAGGGCAACCAGAGAGAAGATCTGTCTACAGCAACTACAAATGCAAAGCATAGAGGCTTATACCTGTGTGCTCAGCCAACTGGTTCAGGCAGTGGAGACAGGCAGAGTAGCCGGGAAGCTGGAAACAGCTCTTTCTTCCCCCCAAGCACCAATACCACTCCCCTGTGACCCCTGACACTGCTTCAGGGGCTGAGCAGCTCCAGAGAGTAGAGCTTCTGGACACTAGAAGGTGCCATATACAAATATGAAATGCCAAAGGAACCTGGTTCAGAGTAAACTTAATATAACTCCTGAGAAAGATGACATGGAACTCATGACTCTTCCTGAAAGGTAGTTCAAAATAAAAATCATTAATATGCTCATGGAGGTACGGAAAGATATTCAAGAACTCAGGAATGCATTCCGGTGGGACATCCAGTAAATGAAGAGCACAGTGGAGGGTATTAAAAGCAGATTAGATACAGTGGAGGAGATGATAAATAAAATAGAAACTAGAGAATAGGAATACAAAGAAGCTGAGGCACAGAGAGAAAAAAGGATCTCTATGAATGAAAGAATATTGAGAGAACTGTATGACCAATCCAAACAGAACAATATTCGCATTATAGGGGTACCAGAAGTAGAAGAGAGAGAAAAAGGGATAGAAAGTGTCCTGAGGGGGAAATTGCTGAAAACGTCCCCAATCTGGGGAAGGAATAGTCTCTCAGGCCATGGAGATCCACAGATCTCCCAATACAAGGGACCCAAGGGAGACAATACCAAGACATATAGTAATTAAAATATCAAAGAAAAGGAGAGACTGCTAAAAGCAGCCAGAGACAGAAATACGATCACATACAAAGGAAAGCCCATTAGGCTATCATTAGACTTCTCAGCAGGAACCTCACAGGCCAGAAGGGAGTGGCATGATGTATTTAAGGCAATGAAGCAGAAGGGCCTAGAACCAAGATTACTTTACTCAGCAAGATTATCATTTAAATTTGAAGGAGGGATTACACAATTTTCAAATGAGAAAAAGCTGAGAGAATTTACCTACCACAAACAATCTCTACAGTGTATTTTGGAGGGACTGCTATAGATGGAAGTGTTCCTAAGGTTGAATAGCTGTCAGCAGAGGTAATAAACCCACAGTAAAGAAAGTAGAACAGCTAATTACTAAGCAAATGCAAAATTAAATTAACTTTCCCCAAAGTCAATCAAGGGATAGACAAATATGTCTAGGTACAGAATATGATACCTAATATATAAAGAATGGAGGTGGAAGAAAAAGGAGGAGAAAAGGAAAAGAACCTTTAGATTGTGTTTGTAATAGCATATTAAGTGAGTTAAGTGAGTTAAGAGTCTTCTTAGATGGTAAGGGAGTTATCCTTGAATCTTTGGTAACCATGAATCTAAAGTCTGCAATGGCCATAAGTACATACCTATCAATACTCACCCTAAATGTAAATGGACTGAATGCAACAATCAAAATACATAGAGTCAATGTATGGATAAAAAAAACAAGACCCACCTATATGGACCCAACAAGAGACTCACTTTAAACCCAAAGACGTACACAGACTAAAAGTGAAGGGATGGAAAAAGATATTTCATGCAACTAATAGAGATAAAAAAGCAGTAGTTGCAGTACTTGTATTAGACACAATAGACTTCAAAACAAAGAAAGTAACAAGAGACAAAGAAGGACATTGCATAATGATAATGGGATCAATCCAACAAGAAGATATAACCATTATAAATATCTATGCTCACCACACAGGAGCCCCTACACACGTGAAACAAATACTAACAGAATTAAAAGGGGAAATAGAATGCAATGCATTCATTTTAGGAGACTTCAACACTCCACTCACTCCAAAGAAAGATCAACCAGACAGAAAATAAGTAAGGACACAGAGGCACTGAATAACACAATAGAACAGATGGACCTAACAGACATCCACAGAACTCTACACCCAAAAGCAGAAGAATACACATTCTTCTCAAGGGCACATGGAACATTTTCAAGAATAGATCATATACTAGGCCACAAAAAGAGCTTCAGTAAATTCAAAAAGATTGAAATTCTACCAACCAGTTTCTCAGACCACAAAGGTATAAAACTAGGAATAAATTGTACAAAGAAAACAAAAATGCTCACAAACACATGGAGGCTTAACAATATGCTCCTAAATAATCAATGGATCAATGACTAAATTAAAATAGAGATCAAGAAATACATGGAGACAAATGACAACAATAGCACAAAGCCCCAACTTCTGTGGGACGCAGCAAAGGCAGTTCTAAGAGGAAAGTATATAGCAATCCTGGCATATTTAAAGAAGGAAGAACAATCCCAAATGAATACTCTAATGTCACAATTATTGAAATTGGAAAAAGAAGAACAAATGAGGTCCAAAGTCAGCAGAAGGAGGGACATAATAAAGATCATAGAAAAAATAAATAATATTGAGAAGAATAAAACAATAGAAAAAAATCAATGAAACCAAGAGCTGGGTCTTTGAGAAATAAACAAAATAGATAAGCCCCTAGGCAGACTTATTAAGAGAAAAAGAGAATCTACACACATCAATAGAATCAGAAATGAGAAAGGAAGAATCATAATGGACCCCACAGAAATACAAAGAATCATTAGAGAATACTATGAAAATCTATATACTAACAAACTGGATAACCTAGAAGAAATGGAAAATGTTCTAGAAAATTACAACTTTCCAAGAGTGACCAAGGAAGAAACAAAAAATCTAAACAGACAAATTAGTAGCAATGAAATTGTACTGGTAATCAGAAAACTACCCAAGAACAAAACCCCTTGGGTCACCACTAAATTTTATCAGATGTATAGAAAAGACATAATACTCATTATCCTTAAAAGTTTTCCAAAAAGTAAAAGAGGGAGGAATACTTCTAAACTCATTCTGTGAGGCCAGCATCATTCTAATGCTAATACAAGGCAAAGACACCACAAAAATAGAAAATTACAGACTAATACCCTGATGAACATAGATGGAAAAATATTCAACAAAATATTAGCAAACTGAATTCAAAAATACACCAAGAGTATCATACACCATGATAAGTGATTCATCCCAGGGATGCAAGGATGGTACAACATTTGAAAATCCATCAACATCATCTAGCACATCAACAAAAAGAAGGACAAAATCACACGATCATCTCCATAAATACAGAAAAAGCATTTGACAAAATTCAACATCCATTCATGATAAAAACTCTCAACAAAATGGGTATAGAGAGCAATAACCTCAACATAATAAAGGCCATATATGACAAAACCACAGCCGACATCATACTTAACAGCGAGAAACTGAAAGCTTATCACCTAAGATAGGGAAGAAGACTAATGATGAACTAACAGAAAGAGAAATCAGGAAAACAATTACATTCACAGTTGCATCAAAAAGAATAAAATACCTATGAATAAACCTAACCAAGGAAGTGAAAGCCATATACCCTCAAAACTACAGGACACTCATGAGGGAAATTAAAGATGACACTAACAAATGGAAATTCATTCCATACTCTTGGCTAGGAAGAATTAATATTGTTAAAATGGCCATCCTGCCTAAAGCAATCTACAGATTCAATGCAATACCCATCAAACGACCAACAGCATTCTTCAATGAACTGGAATATTTCTTAAATTCATATGGAACCACAAAGACCCTGAATAGCCAAAGCAATCCTGAGAAGAAAGAATAAAGCAGGGGAGATATCACTTCCCAACTTCAAGCTCTATGACAAAGTCACAGTTAGCAAGACAATTTGGTACTGGCACAAGAACAGACCCACAGATCAGTGGAACAGAATAGAGAGTCCAGATATTATCCCAAACATATATGGTCAATTAATATATGTTAAAGAAGCCATGGATATACAATGGGGAAATGACAGCCCCTTCAACAGCTGGTGTTGGCAAAACTGGAAACCTACATGTAAGAGAATGAAACTGCATCATTGTCTAAACCCATACACAAAAGTAAATTTGAAATGGATCAAAGACCTGAATGTAAGTCATAACACCATAAAACTCTTCAAATAATACATAGGCAAGAATCTCTTGGACATATACATGAGCAACTTCTTCATGAACATATGTTCCCGGGCAAGGGAAACAAAAGTAAAAATGAACAAGTGGGCCTATATGAAGATGACAAGCTTCTGTACAGCAAAGGATACCATCAATAGAACAAAAAGACATCCTACAGCATGGGAGAATATATTCATAAATGACATATCCAATAAAGGGTTGACATTCAAAATATATAGAGAGCACATGCACCTCAACAAACAAAAAGCAAATAATCCAATTAAAAAATGGACGTACAGAGGTGGAGCCAAGATGGCAGCATGAGTAGAGCAGCGGAAATCTCCTCCCAAAACCACATATATTTTTGAAAATACAACTCTCCCTAAAAGAGAAACCAGAAGACACAGAACAACAGCCAGACTACATCCACACCTGTGAGAACCCAGAGCCTCGCAAAGGGGGTAAGAAAGCCATGGCCCAGCAGGACCCAAGCGCTGCTCACCCCAGCTCCCAGTGGGAGGAGAGGAGTCGGAGCGGGGAGGGAGAGGGAGCCCAGGACTGCTGAATACCCAGCCCTAGCCACCCGCACCAGAGCTCAAACACAGTGCATGCGTGGGGTGCTGGAAACTAGGGAAACAGGACAGTAAGACCTGTGAGGGGGTCCCCGCAGGCGGCACCCTGGGGACAAAGAAAACTGAGTGCTTTTTGAAAGTCTTAAAGGGACAGGGACTGCACTGCTGGATGGAAGCATCCCGGGACATTTAGCCCAGCAACTGGGAATCCCGGGGAACTCTGGATACCTAACCCCCTCTGCAGCAGGGCGGTTTGGAGGCCCTTTATGGAGATAAACAGCCTTCCGGCCATTTCCCCTCCTACGGGCTCCACCATATTGGAGCAGCAGCCCAAGGCAGGCCACACCCACATCAACTGTGGAGCTAAACTCCATAGTGGCCAGGCAAAAATCAGAGGCCCCATCTGCACACAGCTGCCCAGCACAAGCCACTAGAGGTCGCTGTTCTCCCAGGAGAGAAAGGCCACAAACCAACAAGAAGGGACGTTCTTCCAGCCATCACTCACCCCAGCTCTGCAAACTCTCTCTATCACCACGAAAATGCAGAATCTGAGACAGACAAAAATCACAGAGTCAACACATGAGAAGGCGATAGACCGAACCAGTCTTCCTGAAAAATAATTCAAAATCAAAATCATAAACATGCTGACGGAGATGCAGAGAAATATACAAGAGCTAAGGGATGACTTCTGGAGGGAGATTACAAAAGTGAAACAATCTCTGGAAGGATTTATAAGCAGAATGGATAAGATGCAAGAGGCCATTGATGGAATAGAAACCAGAGAACAGGAATGCATAGAAGCTGACGTAGAGAGAGATAAAAGGATCTCCAGGAATGAAACAATATTAAGAGAACAGTGTGACCAATCCAAAAGGAACAATATCTGCATTATAGGGGTACCAGGGGAAGAAGAAAGAGAAAAAGGAATAGAAAGTGTCTTTGAAGAAATAATTACTGAGAACTTCCCCAAACTGGGGGAGGAAATAGTTGCTCAGACTACGGAAGTACACCGAACTCCCAACAGAAAAGACCCAAAGAGGACAACACCAAGACACATAATAATTAAAATGGCAAAGATTAAGGACAAGAACAGAGTATTAAAGGCAATGAGAGAGAGAGAGAGAAAAGGTCACGTACAAAGGAAAACCCATCAGGCTATCATCTGACTTCTCAACAGAAACCTGACAGGCCAGAAGAGAATGGCATGATATACTTAATGCAATGAAACAGAGGGGCCTCGAACCAAGACTACTGTATCCAGCACGAATATCATTTAAATATGAAGGAGGGATTAAACAATTCCCAGAGAAGCAAAAGTTTAGGGAATTTGCCTCCCACAAACCACCTCTACAGGGTATATTAGAGGGACTGCTATAGATGGGAGCACTCCTAAAAAGAGCACAGAACAAAACACCCAACATATGAAGAATGGAGGAGGAGGAATAAAAAGGGAGAGAAATAATCATCAGGCTGAATTTATAATAGCTCAATAAGTGAGTTAAGTTAGACAGTAAGGTAAAGAAGCTAACCTTGAACCTTTGGTAACCACGAATCTAAAGCCTGTAATGGCAATAAGTACATATCTTTCAATAATCACCCTAAATGTAAATGGACTGAATTCACCAATCAAAAGACACAGAGTAATAGGATGGATAAAAAAGCAAGATGCATGTATATGCTCCTTACAGGAGACTCACCTCAAACCCAAAGACATGCACAGAATAAAAGTCAAGAGATGGAAAAAGATATTTCATGCAAACAATAGGGAGAAAAAAGCAGGCATTGCAATACTAGTATCAGACAAAATAGACTTCAAAACAAAGAAAGTAACAAGAGATAAAAAGGATACTACATAATGATAAAGGGCTCAGTCCAACAAGAGGATATAATCATTATAAACATATATGCACCCAATACAGGAGCACCAATATATGTGTAACAAATACTAACAGAATTAAAGGAGGAAATAGAATGCAATGCGTTGATTTTGGGAGATTTTAACACTCCAAAGGACAGATCCACCAGACAGAAAATAAGTAAGGACACAGAGGCACTGAACAACAGACTAGAACAGATGGACCTAATAGACATCTATAGAACTCTACATCCAAAAGCAACAGGATACACATTCTTCCCAAGTGCACATGGAACATTCTCCAGAATAGACCACATACTAGGCCACAAAAAGAGTCTCAGTACATTCAAAAAGATTGAAATCCTACCAACCAACTTTTCAGACCACAAAGGTATAAAACTAGAAATAAATTGTACAAAGAAAGCAAAAAGGCCCACAAACACTTGGAGGCTTAACAACACGCTCCTAAATAATCAATGGATCAACAACCAAATTAAAATGGAGATCCAACAATATAGGGAAACAAATGACAACAACAACACAAAGCCCCAACCTCTGTGGGACACAGCAAAAGCAGTCTTAAGAGGAAAGTAGATAGCAATCCTGGTATATTTAAAGAAGGAAGAACAATCCCAAATGAATAGTCTAATGTCTCAACTATCAAAATTGGAAAAAGAAGAACAAATGAGGCCTAAGGTCAGCAGAAGGAGGACACAATAAAGATCAGAGAAGAAATAAATAAAATTGAAAAGAATAAAACAATAGAAAAAATCATGAAACCAAGAGCTGTTTCTTCAAGAAAATAAACAAAATAGATAAGCCTCTAGCCAGACATTAAGAGAAAAAGAGAGTCAACACACATCAACAGAATCAGAAATGAGAAAGGAAAAATCACAATGGACCCAACAGAAATACAAAGAATTATTAAAGAGTACTATGAAAGCCTATATGCTAACAAGTTGGAAAACCTAGAAAAAATGGACAACTTCCTAGAAAACTTCCTAGAAAAATACAACCTTCCAAGACTGACAAAGGAAGGAACAGAAAATCTAAATAGACCAATTACCAGCAACAAAATTAAATAAGTGATCAGAAAACTACCCAAGAGCAAAACCCCCAGGCCAGATAGATTTACTGTGGAATTTTATCAGATGTACAGAGAAGACATAATACAAATTCTCCTTAAAGTTTTCCAAAAAATAGAAGAGGAGGGACTACTTCCAGACTCATTCTATGAAGCCAGCATCACTCTAATACCAAAACCAGGCAAAGACCCCACCAAAAAAGAAACTTACAGACCAATATCCCTGATGAACATAGATGCAAAAATACTCAACAAAATATTAGCAAACCTAATTCAAAAATGCATCAAAAGAATCATATACCATGACCAGGTGGGATTCATCTCAGGGATGCAAGGATGGTACAACATTAGAAAATCCATCAACATCATCCACCACATCAACAAAAAGAAGTACAAAAACCACGTGGTCATCTCCATAGAAGCTGAAAAAGCATCTGACAAAATTCAACATCATTCATGATAAAAACTCTCAACAAAATGTGTATGGAGGGCAAGTACCTCAACATAATAAAGGCCATATATGACAAACCCAGAGCCAACATCATACTTAACAGCGAGAAGCTGAAAGTTTTTCCTTTAAGATCAGGAACAAGACAAGGATGCCCACTCTCCCCACTTCTATTGAACATAGTACTGGAAGTCCTAGCCACAGCAATCAGACAACACAACAAAATAAAAGGCATCCAGACTGGCAAGGGAGAAGTTAGACTGTCCCTGTTTGTAGATGACATGATATTGTACATAAAAAAACCTAAAGAATCCACTCCAAAACTTCTGGATGTAATATCTGAATTCAGGAAATTTGCAGGATACAAAATTAATACACAGGAATCTGTGGCATTCCTATACACTAACAATGAACTAGCAGAGAGAGAAATCAGGAAAACAATTCCCTCAAAAATAATAAAATACCTAGGAATAAACCTAAACAAGGAAGTGAAAGACCTATACTCTGAAAACTACAAGACACTCATGAGAGAAATAAAAGAAGATACCAATAAATGGAAACACATCCCGTGCTCATGGATAGGAAGAATTAATATTGTCAAAATGGCCATCCTGCCTAAAGCGATCTATAGATTCAATACAATTCCTATCAAAATACCAACAGCATTCTTCAACAAACTAGAGAAAATCATTCTAAAATTCATATGGAACCACAAAAGACCTTGAATAGCCAAAGCAATTCTGAGAAGGAAGAATAAACCTGGGGGGATTATTCTCTCTAACTTAAAGCTCTACTACAAAGCCACAGTAATTCAGACAATTTGGTACTAAGAATAGACCCATAGACCAATGGAACAGACTAGAGATCCCAGATATAAACCCAACCATATATGGTCAATTAATATATGATAAAGGAACAACCAACATACAATGGGGAAATGACAGTCTCTTCAACAGCTGGTTTAGGCAAAACTGGACAGCTACATGCAAGAGAATGAAACTGGATCATTGTTTAACCCCATGCACAGAAGTAAACTCGAAATGGATCAAAGACTTGAATGTAAGTCATGAAACCATAAAACTCTTAGAAGACAAGATAGACAAACTTCTCCTGAATATAAGCATGAGCAACTTCTTCCTGAATGCATCTCCTCAAGCAAGGGAAACAAAAGCAAAAATGAACTCATGGGACTACATCAAACTGAAAAGTTTCTGTACAGCAAAGGACACCATCAACAGAACAAAAGGCATCCTACAGTATGGGAGAATATATTTGTAAATTACATATCTGAAAAGGGGTTAACATCCAAAATATATAAAGAACTTACATGACTCAACACCCAAAAACAAATAACCCAATTAACGAATGGGCAGAGGATATGAAGAGACAGTTCTCCAAAGAAGAAATTCAGATGGCCAACAGACACATGAAAAGATACTCCACATCGCTAATCATCGGGGAAATGCAAATTAAAACCACAATGAGATATCACCTCACACCAGCAAGGATGGCCAGCATAAAAAAGACTAAGAATAACAAATGCTGGCAAGGATACGGAGAAAGGGGAACCCTCCTACACTGCTGGTGGGAATGTAAGCTAGTTCAACCATCATGCAAAGCAATATGGAGGTTCCTCAGAAAACTAAAAATAGAAGTACCATTTGACCCGGGAATTCCACTCCTTGGAATTTACCCAAAGATACAACTTCTCAGATTCAAAAAGACATATGCACCCCTATGTTTATCACAGCATTTTTTATAATCACCAAGATATGGAAGCAACCTAAGTGTCCATCAGTAGAAGAATGGATAAAGAAGATGTGTTACATATACACAATGGAATACTATTCAGCCATAAGAAAGAAAGAAATCCTACCATTTGCAACAACATGGATGGAGCTGGAAGACATTATGCTCAGTGAAATACACCAGGTGGAAAAGACAAGTGCCAAATGATTTCCCTCATTTGTGGAGTATAACAATGAAGCAAAACTGAAGGAACAAAATAGCAGCATACTCAGAGACACCAAGAAGGAACTAGTGGTTACCAAAGGGGAGGGATGTGGGAGGGCGGGTGGGGAGGGAGGGAGAAGGGGATTGAGGTGTATTATGTTTAGTACAGATGATGTGGGGGATCACGGGGAGAACAGTGTAGTAGCACAGAGAAGGCACATCGTGGATCTGTGGCATCTTGCTGCACTGATGGACAGTGACTGCATTGGGGTATGGGGGGCACTTGACAATATGGATAAATGTAGTAACCACATTGTTTTTTCATGTGAAACCTTCATAAGAGTGTTTATCAATCATACCTTAATAAAAAATGTTTTAAAAAAGGAATATAAAGGTTATAAAAAAAGGCCCAAGTTAAATTCCTGAGATGAAAACTACAATGAATAAAATGAAAAATATACTCTATAGGATTGATGGCAGAACAGACATGCAGAAGAAAAGGTTAATGAATTTGTAAACATTATAATACAAACTATCCAAAATGAAAGAGAAAAATTAAGTTTAAAAATGAAAAGAGCATCAGTGAGTTGCAGGACAACTTTAAGCAGCCTACTATGTGTATGACTGGAGTCTCTGAAAGGTGGAGCAGAAAATATTTCAAAAATAATGGATGAAGATTTTCCAAACCTAGTGAATACAATGAACCCACGTATCTATGAAGCTTAACAAACCCCAAGCACAAGAAAAAAGAAAATAACACCAAGGTATATCATAATCATATTGCACAAAACCAAGAGAAAATGTTAAAAGCAGTTAGAGGGCAATACAAGAAATTTTAAAGGAACTCATTCAAACAAGTAACACAATATTAAATAGAAATCTGGAAAGAAAGAATGCCAGAAAAGGTAACCACATGGTAAGCATGTAAGACTTTTATAAAGTACTTAAGTTGATTTAAAAGATAACATAGTTCAATAAAAATAACAATGTATGATAACATTTATAACATGTGAAAAAGTAATATGTATAACAACAATAGCATAAAGGGTAAAGGGACAGTAAGTATACTATTATTAAGTTCTTATAGTATATGTCGGGGTTTCTCAACCACACCACTATAAATATTTTGGACCATGTAATTTTTCATTGTGAGTGACTATCCTGTACATTGTCGGATTTTTAGCAGCATCTCTGTCCTCTACCCACTAAGAGCCCCTAGTCTTTAGACATTGTCAACTGTCCTCTAGAGGACAAAATTGCCCCCAGTTGAATACTACTGCCCCATGTGAAATGGTTTAGTATCACTTGCAGCTAGACTGTGATAAGTTACAGATATACACTATAAACCCTAGAGCAACTACTAAAATAGCAAAACAAAGAATAGGCCAAAAGAGAACATAAAATTGAATATTAGAAAACATTCAAACCAAGAAGGCATGAAAAGAGTTAAAATGAAACAATGAACAGATGGGATACATACAGAACAAACAATAAGATAACAGACAACTTAAATCAAAAATCGTATTCAATGTACATGGTTGAAACATTCAGTTGAAATACAGAGTTTGTCAGACTGGATAAAAAAGCATTACCAAAACTACATACTGCCTAAAAGAAATGCAATTTAAATTTATTGACAGAAATAGATTAAACATCAGGGAAAAGATGGGGGAAAAGAGCATACCATGGTAACCACCAGTCAAAAGGAAGCTGGAGTGGCTATATCCACGTCAGACAAAGATTTCAGAGCAAATAATCTCAAGGATGAAGTCATTTCATAAAGATAAAGGGGTCAACCTATCCATAAGCCAAAACAACCATAAACACTATGACCCTAAAAAGCTTAAGGTCTTTTCAGGTTTTTTTCTGAGCATGCATTCTGCCCTGGGCATGCGTGTAGTTTTCTTAATTCCCCAGTATATATGGA
Source organism: Manis javanica (assembly GCF_040802235.1). Lineage (NCBI taxonomy): Eukaryota > Metazoa > Chordata > Mammalia > Pholidota > Manidae > Manis > Manis javanica. The sequence goes on along the minus strand of NC_133162.1, from coordinate 79,798,118 downwards.
CACTTTTGAAAGCTCTAACATCCTAAAAATTCTCTCCCCTGCTTTTGCTCCCAAGTTGAACTGCAAGCTTTTGCCCCAGACAGCAGAAGGCTATTCTTTTGCTTTATGGAGTTACCAAGGAATGCCCACTGCTTATCCACGGTGAGTGAGTTCCAAGTTAGGCAAAACAAAGGCAAACACACTTTCAGACAGTCTTTTAGGTAGCCCTCAGACAGGTTAGAACAGAAAAATGGCAATTATTCTAGACTAAGGTCTACTCGACTTCCCTGGAGCTAGGGACCAGAGCCCCACACTAGGAATGCAGATTGCCATCTTAAAGATTGCTGCCAAGATAGGGAGGGGGTGTAACAAGGACAAATAAAAACATGGCAAATCTTCCCACCATTTTTAAGTTGCCTTTTTCTTGATTCAGCATTTGCTTAGTTGTAAACCTCTGACTATTTTTTCAGACTTTCAACAAACTTGATTCTGATCAGTTTTGCTTGGTTGGGCCCTTGGAACTGCCTACTTCGCCGTTTTCACTTACATCACAAAATCAGTTGTTTTAGTGAAGTAGATTCATAGAATGTTAACAGAAACCAACTTATACTTCTTCTCAACTACCTTTGAACCCGTTTTGTAAGTTATTTTTAAGCCTTAGGTAAAATACTAGATTGATCAAGTAACTTTTCCAGTTATGCTTAGACAATAAGCAAATATACTCCTGATATTATCTAATCCAGTATAAAAATAACATAATTCTATTTCATCACAATGTAAGAATCAAATTTCTAAATTCATCCAGTTTAAAACTCCTCTCAACCTCAGTCCCTACCTGTTCCAGAGTAGGAACTTCCAGGAAGCCTTGAAGATGGGACATGTGTGAAGAAGAACATAGCATCTTCTTCAATGCTTCCCAGCTCTGCAACCACTGCCACCAAGGGCTAGACTATGTTGAACCAAGAGGGAGAGATAATTAACAGAAGCCACAAAATGTAAGTGACCCCTGGATGCCAGCTGATAACTGCCAATGCTTTCTCTTATCATGCTTTTGTGCAGGTTAATTGGTGGTCACCTTCTGGAAAGAAGCATCCACGTAACAGTCCAACAGGGCTCTAGAGAATAAAGGCCTAAAAGGGAGCATAGCTTTGGAATCGGGATGGTCCTCTCTTTTCCTTTGCCATAGACTGTAACCCAGATGGGGCAGGGACCCAGCTTCAATCATCAGACTAGTACAATCATTCTCAAAGTGTGGACCCAGCACAGCAGCAGCACCTAGGAATTTATTAGGAATTAGATTTGGGGTATATACCTGACAGAACTAGAAACTCTGATAGTGGGGCCAGGCAACCTGCTTTTACTAAGCCCTTCAAGTTATTCCAAGGCTTGCTCAAGTTTGAGAGACTTTGATATTAGATAATCCCTTGAACAATGTTTCTTAAGCATGTTAGTGTCATGTTTGACACCAGTGTAAGCTTTAACAAAGACCGATACTTAGGTCCTATCTCCAGAGATTCAGATTTCATTGGTCTGGAATGAGATATTTTAAATTTCCACTAGTTATTTTAATATGAAGCCTAGGTTAGAACCACTTGCCTACAGGATGATGGAGAAAAAGATGAAAGGAAGTTAGATCTCTGAATGACCAGGTGGAGCAGAACCTTCTGCTGACTTGGAACATTTATGGGACCTTAGTGTGAGAGAGAAACTTCTCTGTTCTTACAGCCACATAATTGTCTGATGTGCTCTCAGAGCAACTTTAGCCTAACTAATACAGGACTCCCTAGGATGTGAGCTAGAATTGGGGGTTCACCCTGCTCTTCCCCAGTATTTCCTCTCTCAGTCTACTTAGACAGGTTGCCCCACCCCAGTTTATCTTGCAATCAAAACCTATCATGGGCCTATCTGGAACACCTCAGCCACCATGGGAGACACTTCAAATGAAGGGAGCCACTGATATACTGGAAGGAAAGAGAGGGAGGGGTACAGGTCTAAATGAGTGAGAAGTAGGTGAAACAAGAAGGCAGTAATTGGAGAAATTCAAGATCTCATCCAGAGATAGGGGGCAGGGGGTTAGGTTCTAGCAGTGGAATAGAACCAACTGGTATAAGCTCATGGCAATGGCCATGGTTTGAGCAGCTACTGGGTAGAATGAGTGAGAGCCCATGGCGTCTAGGAAATAGGGGCACTGTGAGGCGGGGAGGAGGATAACAATCTTCTATGATTATTCATGCCTCACCTCACCCAGCCCTTTCCCACTGGGTGTTCATAGCCCCACAGAGGGAGGGACTTTGAGTTTCCTGGCTTTGAGTTTCAAAAGCTAAGAAGGCTTGTAGATGACAAAAGACCATAGATCTGGCAGAAACACAAGGCAAATAAGAATAAGGTTGACACCTACCTGACTCCACCACCTGTCTCCCACTTAGACTACCAGGAGAGGGAGGTTGGGGGGAACAATGAGAGTGTAGATTTGAGTGGGTCTCAAAGAGAGTGTTCCTGCAGGCTCCCCCACACTGACTTCAGGAGTCCTCAAAATCCAGATAAGTCTATAGCATCTGTGAGCACAGGTGACTATGCCTGCCTCCTGCTAGAGACCTGGGAGAATCAGCAGGGGTAGTCCTAAGGAATGGCTCCACTGGACATATAAGTGGAAGAGATCATGCAGTTTCCAACAGAATGATTCCTGAGAGTCAAGAACAGGAGACAAGAAGGCAGCTGGACTCTAAGAGACCATGCAACAGGGATGAAGGATGTTCTTTACCCACCTCCATGACCTGCCTGGGTAAACAACACCAAGGACCAGAAGTCCTCCCTTCCCCTAATTTCAACCTCAGCCATAAACCCAAAGAATTTATGTCAGCTGAGGTTGGCATTCCCTCACTGGTGCAGAATGGGGACTGGAGTTAGAATAAAGAACATTCCTATTTCTTGCATGCCTGAGTTGTGAACTGCAATTTCATCCATTGCAGTAGAGCACAGGATGGACAGGAGAGGCAGATGTCAGAGGGTAGAAGCAGGATAAGCATCTGAGGGAAAGACAGGGACAGGGCACATGACACCAGGTCTTCCTGCCTCTACAACCAGCTCCCCCTGCTCTTCCCAGGATTAAGCATTTCTCAAACCTTCCTGGAGCCTGTCAGTGTCAGGTAGGGCAGGCAACGAGGCAACCCAGACTCTGGCAGGCTGGTAGCTGGTCTCTGCTCTGAGCTGCACAAGGAGATTCACCCACTGCCAAGCTCTCCATTTTTGCTTCTTCCATCATTTCTTTGACTCTCCTGACCCAACAGCAAATCAATGGATCAACTCAGTGAAATAACGAGGAAGTGAACACCCCTGGGTTGTTCATTCATTCAGCTAACTGACTTGTGTACCAGGCAGCAGCATAGGGAGCCACTCATACGGCTTGCCACCATCTGGGGAACTTCACAGAGGAGAGAATCCTTGAGAGATGAGCCTTAGAAGTTGAGTATGATTTCTTGGACCAGAATGGGTATGTGAACATGTCATCACCAACACAGAGGAAAGGCTGTGGGTGTGGAACCTAGAGAGCAAGTGCTACAGCTGTTTTATTCTGCGTTTTTGTCACCCAGCAGAGAAACTGACCCCGAGGTGGACACATAGACAGACAGATGAGATAGATGAGTCGATGAATCAATGAAGGTATTGTGGCTCTTTCAAGATAATGAAGATTTGGGGAACTCAGAAGTACTAACAAAAAATAAGCAGCACATTCAAATCATTAATGCAGTCCAACTCATACTTATTGCATGCTGCTCCCTCTGCTGGGAACGCCCCCTCCAAGCCTCAGGAGATGAACTCCATTTCAGGGTGAGAGCCAGACAGGTGTGATAAATGCACCAGCACCCCTTCCACCCTCTGTCATGGCACCATCATATTCCATCCAGCCTTGTTCAACTCCATGTGGGTCTCTGAATAGCAGTTTCTCTCGCACCTGGGCTGTTTCTCCTTCTGGGAAGTCACTGCCCTCCTTTCTGGGTCTGGTTAACTCTAATTTGCCCTCAGGTCCCTTTGAGGACCTGAAAGGGGTCTCCCCTCTATTGTGTGGGTGTCCTCTCCCCACTGCTGCCAGGCTGTTAGGAGATGGTTTTCCCACCTTTGTACTCCAGAACGTATGTGGCCATTTTACAACTTTTGGGCTATTCCAAACACCTGTCACCACAGTGTCAGTGACAGCTGGACCTCAGCCAGAGCTGGAGAGTCGGCCAAATCTGGGCCTGCTGCTCTGTGGTCTTGTGTGGTACCATGGATTCCACAGGACTCTCAGAGAGGGCCCAGGGAACTCAGCATCTCGACCTAACCTGGCAATGGGACAGCAGAGCAAGTTTACCCATCCCCTCCAAAATGTCAGCCAGCCTCACATGGGACAAGGAACAGGAATGGGTCCCTGTGTACACAGGCCACTGTAAGACAGCCTAGTTACAGGGCAGAGCGCAAGTGGATGCTGTAATGGATTTCTGAAGAAAAATGGCAGCCTTCATGTATGTGTGCATGTGTGTAATTACATGTACACACACATGCACAAATATGTGTAGTCAAGTGATAACACAGGCCTCTGGGCCATGCCAGTTCTGGACATCGCTTAGAATTCATTTCTCAGGAAAATCTTCCCTGAGTCTCCCACACTGCAGTAGCTGCCCCATCCTGCATGCTCAAAGAGCAACCTGTGCTCCCCCCATTTAAGCTGCATCTCACAGCTTCTGAGAGTAACCTGTGCTCCCCCCATGTAAGTGCTGCATCCCAGAGCTTCTGACTGGCCTGGCCAGGACCAGGACCACAGCGGCTCATACATGAGACCAGGGCTCACAGCCAGTGACACCACTACCTGGCTCACCTCCAAGGATTGGTGCACCACTGTTAGCTCCCCTCACAGCCATTCTGTTTATAAACAACCTAGGTAGCAGCATTTCTTTCTCTAAGAAGCCTGCAGTAAAATACAATACAACAATAACAGCAAAACCTCCCAAATTAAAAAATGTCTAACTTTGGTTAATGTAGCACAGGACCCTGCTCCTCACCCCCAATCTGAAATACCTTCAGAAAATAATTCATTCACCCACTATCAGAAATCAAAGGACTTGGGGAATTAGAAATTAGAAAAACTAAAATCAAATTTCAATCACTAAGCACATGGGCAGTCATTGTCAGCATTTCTCCAAGCACAAATAAGATAATAATGCTTCTTGCTATGAGAGACCCCAGGAAAATGCCTTGAATGGAGCTGACCACAGCCCAAAAGTGATCTCCCTCTCCTGGAGACAGATGGGCAATAGACGGTCCCCCTGTCCTTTAGCAAGGCACACTGAGACCTCTATGTGTCCTCGGAAAGGAAAATGATCTATGAATCTGCTCTGAGGGAGGAGGGCATATATGTTTCATCTCAAGCAGATGTTTGAAAACCACTTTCTTCAAAAAGCCTTCTTGTTTTGTTTATGGCCAGTTTGAATGAATTATATATAATAAAGCCAAACAAAATTCCTTTTTAAATTTATGCTTGCTTACTCCTTAGGTATAGGTCTTAAATAAATTGTGGGGAAGATTTTTCTCTTTATGCCCCAATTAGGGTTAAGGAAATGTTTTATAGCAGTCACCATGGACCCACAGTTTTGATCTAGAGAAGACGATAGAAGTCAGAACACTCCCCACCTTTTGCTGAAATAGTTGCCCATCAGACCTTGGAGGAGCTTGGTTAAGACTACAAGAAAACCCACCAGGATCCTACCCCACTCCATTACCCAGAATGCACCATGAGGTCTACAGACCAGGGTCATGTGGATCATCTCTTAATCCCAGCTGTCCCTGCAGATAATGCCCAGATGCTGTGTGGTACTGAACACAACTGGGCATGAAGAAGAAGTAAAACCTCACACTGCACTCAGTCTCTGTGTGGCCTGCTATCCATTTCGGGGAAAACAAAGTATCAGAGTGCAGTCTAGCCTGGAGAAGGGATACAGTCCAGGTCTTTGCAGGTCATTATGCTCCCACTATGTGCCAGGGGCTTTACCGACTTTAACTCACTAAATCCTCAAGAAACCAAAAATCAGTAACTTGCCCAAGATCACACCAGCAAGTTGTGGATCCTGAATTCTAATCCATGTCTTCTGACTCTGATGATTCAGATTTCTTAGTTCTTCTTAGAAAGAGGTCAGTGCCTAACCCTGAAGTGACCCAGACATTGCAGGACATTTTGACTGGGCCATTTCAACTCCAGAGATATTTTGATCAAATTACCTGGGTTTGGGTGATGTAGGGGGGATGAATTTGTTAAAAATAGAGAAAACAAAATGAAATAAGCAAAACAACAGAGATAAAGACTGTATTGACTAAAGAAATTGATGAATTAATAGTACTAACAATGACCCCTAAAGAAACCTTAGAGAGGAAGAAGTTATATTGGTGAAATATGGATTTTTAAAGCCCAATGGATAAATCAAATCTTCACTGAGAAACTTACAAGGAAAAGAATTTATCCCAGTGAAGATATTTGCAGTGAAATAAAAATTAAAACACAGGGCAGAAGGATAGACTTGTAATTGACACATCAGAGGGAGAGCATGTTATTCTCAAGAGTAACCAGACAGTGGCAGCAAAGACCAGTGATGGAAATCATCCTGGCCAGAGGTCCTCAAAGCATGGTCTCTGAACCAGCAGCCTGTTGGAGTGGCAAGGGGCAGGTGTCGGGGGAGGATAAAATAATTTCAGGCAAGGGCAAATAAAGTCCTACGGGGAATTTGTTAAAAACACAACAGCCAACCCCACTGAATAAGAAACTGCTGGTCCCAGCACAGGCTCCAGGTGGGGCCCAGTACTCTGCATTTTAACAAGGCCTCCGGTGACTCTGATGCCCAATTAGGAAACCCTAGAGCCAAGCATCAGTCAGTTTTCTCCAAAAGGAGCAGTCAGCAGCTGGCTCCGTATCAGAAGTAGTGTCCTGTGTTTTGAACCTTGTCTCCACTCTGAAACAGAGATAGGCAAGTCAGAGCCCTGGGTCTGCCAGAACGGTTCCCAGGCTGGTCACGTTTACCCACGTGGTCCTTGTGGTCTGGGCACATGGCTGCCCCATCTCCAGCTTAGCCTCCTCTCCTGCCTTGATGCTTCTCACACTGATTACCTGGAGGTGGCATTTTTCCCATTTGTCTCATGTCTTGTCTTCGGGAGGAAGGCATGATTAACCCCAGGGAACAGGTCTTCATTTCTGAGTCCCAGCCCCACCCCAGCCTTGGCCCTGGAGGGCAGGCATCATACACCACAGAGCTCTCTCTCCATAGTTCCCCACCTGGGAAATTAGAGAAAAGTCCACACCTGGGTCTCATGTTCCACCAGCTCTAGCTGGTCTCTCCTGCGAAAGCCTGGACTGAGCCCTCAGTCACACCCCATAAGGATATCCTTCCAGCAGTGAGTGGAGGGAGGTGGTTAGATGAAGTGACGTGGTCCAGGGAGCTTAGAACAAGGTCTCAGCACAGCAGCTAAGTGAGCACAGGCTCCAGGAGACAGCTCTGTCTCAGAAACTCCACTTCTGCTGGGTTTGCACAACTTGCCAAGCCTTGCCAAGCCTCAATTGCTACATCTGTAAAATGGAGCTAAGCTGACATTTTTCACAGGTTCACAGAATTATCAAGCATGGCATTGTCCAGCACAGTGCATGGTACCTAGTAGGCTGTCAGCACGTGGGGAAAGTTGGCACATGCTTCCCTCAGGAAGCAGTGGCCTTCCTGCACCTGGCAGCATGTGAGCACATTGTCATCCACTTTGTCAGAGATATTGTGGAGCAGACACCACCAGCTTGCCTACAGGATGCAGGAAGTGAACAGAAATTAGTGTAGTAGCCAGATGTGCCTGTGAGAGGCTAGTGACTGTGTGCCCTATCTAAGGAGGAAGCTGCCAGTGGAAAAGAGGGCCCTGAGTTGTCAGACCTTACTGTTTTTCAAGTGAAATTGGCAATATAGATGTGTCTGTGAAGCACAGGCTATGACCTGCCTCTCAGTGACTACAGCAGAGGGGAAATGTGCCCCAGGTCACCCACAGCTATGACAGCTGGAACCATCACCCTTAGACACCTTCCAGGGAAGTCAGCCAGCAGGGAGAGAAGAGCCCAGTCCCCGCACAGCAGACCTGCCTTTGCATCTTGGCTCTGGCCCTCACTAACAGTGAGCCCTTGCACACCACCATGACCAGCCACGCCTCTTCTCCACCTATACAATGGAGCTGTTAATAACACTTACTCTTCCAGTCTCTCCTGGGGTTCAGTGAAATGGCATGTGTGAAAGGGCTGGACATTTGACTGTGATGTGTTCCTGTTAACTGGTGGTAACAAAGCTCATCTGATGAAGACCATGGGGAAGGGCACACCTTTATGCTGCGACAAGAGACACTGCACACCCAGAGAACCATGGTCATCCTTCCTGAGGAGCAATGGCCACTATAGGACTTGGGCAAGGGCAGAGCAGAGGAACACATTAGATGAAGCAGTGTTTGACACAGTCAAGACATAGCAAGGCTGTATGTAAAGGGTTCTGTTTTGAGAGGTGGACCTGGGTCCCATTTCCCTAGTGGGTATTATGCCTGAAGACCCCTTACCTGGAACTCTGCACCTGAGTTAGAGATGGGGACTGAGTCTCTGAGTTGCCTGAGCCCATGGTTTGGGTCCACGTGTTACTAAAATGTCCCATTTTTATTCATGATTCCAAAGAGCCATCTGTGATTTTAGAGAGCAGCTTTCTCAGCAGTACATCCTTGAGGTTATTACAAATGAGGTGTAATGACAACAATCGGTGCTCTCAGAGCTACACAGGGTAAGAGCCTGAGGGCTGGCCCTCAGCCCCTGTTCTGCCACTTCCTAGCTCTGCAACCTTTGCTTACCACTTACCTCTCAGAATGTCAGCCTGGGGATGAACACAGACCCACAATCCCTAGTCTGCAATTTCAAAACATAAAGAGCACCAAAAACAGTAAGATTTTTTGTAACTTGCATGACAGGCCAACCCTTCTCGACCTAAGTCATTTGGTTGCCAAAGCTGCCTGACTGACGTGAGTCTATTTGTAGTCTTGTTAGTCAGAGGAAGTATGGATATGCAGACATTCATACATTTCTCTGCAGGAAACAGTGGCATATTTGATTATAGGGTGCTCCCTAGATCCAGTTGGGAAGTTATAAAAGATACAGTATATGCACTATATTGTTTCCTAAAATATGAAAAATTTTCAATTCCAAAAGCCATAAGGCCCAAGGGTTTCAGAGAAGGATTTTCAGATCTTTGGTAACCAGTTCACAAGGTGGTTGAATGAAAACGTAATGTTGAGTGGAAGGAGGTTCACGCAGAGGTTCAGGCAAGTACCCAGCAAGGCTGCCATGAGGATGGGCCACACGCTGCCAGTGCCCTTCACCCACCCCCAGGCCCTCTTGCCCAGAACACCCTGCCTTCTTCAGGACCTGTGCCCTTCCCTAGCCCTTGAGACCTCCTCTGGGCATTGTCAGTCTGTGACTTTCCTCTCAGGGTGAGCCCCCTTTCTGGGACACACTTGTCACCAGGACTGGCCACCCCCTCCACCAGGAGAGCCTGACCCCGACCTTCATTCCACCTTCAGCTCTCAGCCTGGCCACCACACTCTGGAGCCAGGCAAACCTACTCTTTGTTTGTCAGTTTCCCCTATCCCACCCCAGCTCTCCATACCCCATTCCTGATGCTGAGGGACTCACAGAAGCAGGACCTCACACAGGATTCGAAGGGTCCCCCATCTCCCCATCAGGCAGCAGCAGGACCTGCTCGTCCATTCCGTGGAAACTGAGGCCTGATTTCTGGAACATTAGGAGACATGGAGGCTTCTCCTGGTTGTCTCCTGGGGTTTCTAAGCCTCCTGCAAACCCATCCCAAGGCCCTCAGTGCCTCCTTCACTCCCCGCCCCCCTCCCCCCTTGTGGCTGCTGAGTGACTGAAGCTGGGCCAAAGCCTCCCTTCAGAAAGCTTGGGGCTGGCTGTGTGGTGGTGATCTCTACCCACAAGATGTAGCCTCTGATTTTCACCCAGAGCTCACCCAGGCTTCACACGCTGGCAGCTTTCCATTCCACTGGGGCCAGACTCTGGCCAGCTCCCTTCTAAGGGCCTATGACCGTCTCTCTGCTGATACAGTCTTCTGTCCCGGTGGTCTGGGGCATGGTGGACAGCACTCAGTAATCAAAAGGGGAGAGCCACAGGCCCTGGGAAAGAAGGGTAAAAATCCTCCAGGCAGATGGCCCTGGGGGCAATCTCAATGACAGCTTTATTGAGCCCCTGGCCAAGCTGCTGCAAGGTAGGGAAGGCCAGAGACTACGGAGTCAGAGGTCAGTTTCCCTGGGCTGAGGTCACATCTTAGGTCCCTGAGTTATATCTTGGCACATTCACAGTCCCAGCAGTGGGTATGTGAATTAACCCTCCCCATTCCTATTTACCTTCTCAAAGTCACATGTCATCAGCTCAGCTTACCTCTTCCCCACCACCTAGTTCTATGGACAGTAATTATCCACTTCCCTCAAATACCCCCTCCACCTCCAGGATTTCCTGAATCCTGTTTTTCTCCAGGGACACCATCTCTCTCTCACCCTCCCTCTAGGTTAATTCAGCAGCTCCCAAAAGGCCTTGGAGTGCCAACCCCTAACACCTTTAGGTCCCCTTCCCCACAGCCCCTCAGGACTCCCATCAAGGGACCATGTATCCAGCCTTTGTTGCTTGTCATGGACTGTCACCCAAACTGCACAGTGGCAGAGAACGGCCCACAGATCTCCCTTGCATTGGCACCTGCTGGAGTTCAGTGGTAAGTGAGGTCCCCCCTTCCCAGCCCTCCACTGAAGACAGCAGAGTGGTCAGACACCAGGAAGCACCCGGCTCTTTCCTGTCCCCTGGGCAGCACCCTCAGCCCCTCTGTCCACTGCAGCTGAGCAGCCAGTGCCTGGCCCCTGGGAGGCTGGCTGCTTCCCTTGCTCTAGTTGGTATTCAACCCCACACCCAGACCTTGTTCCCCTTTCCATGTGCCCTGCTGGGGCAGCCATTCCAGGAAGGGGAGACAGAAAATAATCTGTACACTATACCTATGGTGTCTCACTCCCTGGAAAAAATTAAGCAACCAATGGGGATAAGAATTGTGGGGGTGCAATTTTAGGTAAGGTGATCTAGGAAGGCATCATCAACAAGTGCAAATGAAAGGGAGATGGGAAAATTAGATTGGCAGATGGATTACTCTCCAGGCAGAGGGGAGAACATGAGCAAAGAACCCAAGGTGGGTCAAGCAGGCATGCTGAAGACCTGCTGACCGGCAGTGAGTTTGAGGGTTAGGTCTAGACCAGAGGGCCTGGAGGCCACTCTCAGGACATGATGCTGATTGTTAATCATCACAAGGCAATAATTAAACAGAGGACATGGTTCCCCTAGTTCCCCTATTAGCTTATTGGTTTTTTAAGATAGAAACCCTAGGTGGAGAGAGGCACCTTCATAGTTAGTGGGAATGGAATCTGAAATCATGCTTTTAGAAACCCATTTGGCTTTATGCATGAGGAGATATAAAAGTGGTCCTGCCATTTGGACCAGTCATTCCACATTTAGAACTAGTATCCTGAAGGAAAACCCCCTACACAGAGATGCCTATATTGTTCCTTACAATTAGCAGTGGGAAGCTAGTTGGTTCCTGGGCCCTGGCACATTGCCCATCCTGTCCCAGGGCTTTGCCCCCCAGGGCTGCACCCCCACACTTGGCCCCCTGGTGAGCCTCCCACCTGGAGCACCTGCCTCAGGGTGTGACCTCCATCTTCTCCAGATGGCATTGGTCAGGGAGCACCTCTCTCCCCTGATCTCTGGCCTGGGACAGCCCTGCTGGGCTCCATCCTCTTCTCAGGAAAGAGTCCTCTTCTTCTAGCTTAAAAATATGCCCAGGACTGACTCAATGCCAGGTGCCTCTCTCCATCCTTCCTACTTGGGTTTGAAGTTGTGCCTATCGGACAGGGCAAGGAGGATAGCTTGGGCCTGTCTCTTGCTCCCACCACAGGTAGAGGGTCTTATCAGGTGATCCTTCACATGGGGTACAACCTGGGCCCTTCCTGACACCCCTAGGAGTGCTCGGTGGGTCCCACCCCTCACTAAGAATGACTGAGGAGGGCTACTTGGGACAAAGCCTGGCCCTGCTGTTCTCCCTCCTTCTGGCCACTAGGGGGACCACAGACGCTTTCTGAGCCCACAAACAATGCAAACTAACTCAGAGAGGCTGGAATTTGCCCATTATCTGGGGTCAGACGAGAAAATGTTCCAGCTAATGTAGTCTGCTACCAGATGGCATCTGAGAAGTTCAAATAAGGAAATGGCAACTGTCCACTGGTCACTTGTTCATTTACAAACTCTCGGACTGTCCACTCTGTGCCAGCCTGGCCAGGCATGGAGCCCACCGATGGTCAAGCACCCCACTGGGCAGGGACTAGGGGTATCATTTTCCTACAGTTTGCTGTTTGCTCCCAGTCCTGTCCACACATCTGCCAGCCCTCCCCAACACTTCTGCTATGTCTGTCCCAGCCTTGTCCCCTGATGTCCCCTCATCCCTGGAAGGGCAAAGCAGCACTCCAGGCAGAGTCACCCGAAGTATAGCTCCACCTGGAGGGAATGGCGAATGCTTCCAGCTATTCATTTCCTTCTGGCCACTTCCCAAGGGTGAGTAGGGGGCTGGGAGCCACCTCTGCAGCAGGCTCAGTATGGCCTTCTGTTCTACCAAGTCACCCAGACCCTCAAGTCCTGGTCTTTCATCAAAGTCACATTTGTAAGGGTTGGAAGCACAGGCTCTGGGGCCACCTGCCTGGGGCCAAAGCCTGGCTCTATTGCTTTCTGGATGTGTGATCTCTCTTATTTCTGTTTCATTAAATATAAAATGAGAAATAATAGTATCAACATGATAAGTTAGTTGTGAGGAATAGATGAGACAGTGTCAAGCTTTTCAAGGGGCAGGTCACCAACTATTTGTTGGTTATAAAACCAAGCTAGTGGGTTGTGACCAGCATTTAACATAAACAGAGTGAAAAGAAGAGTATGCCTCCCTTAGGAGGGATCAGGATACACACCTACATATGTGTGTGGCACAAACCATTCTGCCTGTGAGTCCCATTGTGGGCTTGGGAGATGTTATAAATACAGGCCAAGATGTGGAGAAGACATGCAGTCAAACCCAAGAATACCTCTTGGTGGTGCTCCTGTAGAGGTGTGTGCATGTGAGCCAGGATGCTCTCCATGGTGAGTAACCCACTCTGCTGGGAAAGAGAACATGGAAGACAATGGCACCCAGTGTGGAGGACCCAGGCAGCCGTGGTAGGTGGCCGTGAGTGTGTGGCAGAGAGTGCTAGAAGCAGCAGTGTGGGAGGAGCTGTGGCCAGGGCCTTGAAAGCTGGGGTTAGTTTGTGGACTTGACCAGAGGCAATGGGAATTTAAAGCAGGAGGATGACCCATTTAACAAATATCTATTAAATTCCTCCTCTGGGGAAGATTTATATTTTAAAAAGTGACTGTGAGATCAGCATAGGATGTTAGGAGCTGTGGCAACACCGGAAGCAGGGATCTACCAAGAGGCACTACTGCAATAGTCCTAGCAAGACATAGTAAGGACAGAGGTCAGAATATCTAAAGAAGGAAGAAATAGGTACAGCCTCTGTACCTGGGGCTGGCAGGTCCACAACACAAGGGGAGGATGGCAGCCATTATCCTGCACACAGGTCGGGAGGACAAAGCAAGGTTTGGAAGGCTTCAGAGGACTTCCATAGGCCCCCAAAGCACAGAAGCCACAAGGCCAAGTGGATAAACCCATGGGCATGAATCAGACAGCCAGGTGACCTTGTCACATTACTCAATCCCCTGCACTGCCAATTTATAAAATGGGGCCCAGAAGAGGACTTAGCTCATAGGTTTATAAGATTGAAAGCTAATAACAGTAAAAGCCTTTCACTGTCTGGCACAGGGCCAGGGCTCGCACTAGAACTGCTCACTGACCTCTCCCTTACAGCACAGACACATCTGGGGAAGGCACTGGCAGGCAGCCTGGGAAAGGACCAATTTCTAGCCACTCAGACACAAGCCAGGGAAACTGGGCTGACTTTGCATTGCCCCTGCCACCTCTAGACACTTGCTCATGGCTCAGACGCATCCATCCGCAATGGCTTGAAGCCTTGGGGTGGTAAGTACAGCAGGCCCTGCAAGGCCGGCCTTCTAACCAGGTGAGGTCTCCTTGCATCTCCACTGTCTGCACCTGGAGTCATTTTCAGAGGCTTCAGGACAGATGACCTTGAACCCATGGCCACATTACCCAAGCATAGACAGTTTCCTTGGTTCTCAGTGAAAATGGTCACTACATATTCATTCAGAAAAACTTGCTCCCAAACAAGGATCTCCCTTGGATTTTCCCTGGATCCTTCCTTTTTTAAAATTTTATTTTGGTATCACTAATATACAATTATATGAGCAACATTATGGTTACTAGATTCCCCCATTATCAAGTCCCCACCACATACCGCATTACAGTCACTGTCCGTCAGCGTAGTAAGATGCTATAGAATCACTACTTCTCTTCTCTGTGTTATACTGCCTTTCCTGTGTCGCGCGCCCCGTCCTCGCCGGCAAGAACAGCACGCAACAACAGCAGGATTCTTCTGCAGAAAGCTTTATTCTTCAGCTCTTTTGTGACACAGTGCGTCGGGCCGGACCCAGAGGGGAAGGAGAGGCTTGCTTATATAGTTCTCATGCTCTGACCTGGTTGGTGCGGCTCCATATGCCTTATTAGCATAACCATTTGGTGGGTCTCATTGGTCCTTATGCCAAGGCGCAATTAGCATGTAGTTTAGTGGTGTGGGATGATTTGTCATTAGGAAGTTCGGGGCCTTCCGGCTGCCCTGCATTGGGCGCTATTTTCTGAGCGCGGCTGCCAACATCTCCCCCTTTTTTGTCTAACAGAAGCTCAAGGCGGAACTTGCCAGCAGAGGCGGAGACAGAGGCCTGACCTCCATCATACTTCCTGATGCCCCCTTTTTGGAGAGGGGTTCTGGGCATCTACCCCTATGCAGTCAGGCATGCCTCTCAGAGGGGTCCAAGACCTCTTGCAGTGCTTTGCCTCGCATCCTCTGGCTGGCGTTGGGACCACTTGGTACAAAGGGTTTGGACCCTTTTTCTCAACCCTCTTGCACCATGAGCTTCTTAAACAAAGCTGTGATTAAGCATTGAGGTACTCGGGCCTGGTGCAGTGCCACATGGGCTCAGGGTGCAAGAGCTACCTCAAGCTAAAGCCGAGCTTCCTTCTTAAGCATGTTGAGCCACACTTGGGGAGAGGCGCCAACGTCTATCGCCATTAGGGCTTGAGCAAGGATCACCTTGTCCTGCTTATGTTGGTTGCGGAGTCTGCATAACAACCAGAGTAAGAGCATGAGACCTCCAAGCAGGAACACGCCCATCCCAGCCATGCCCGCCCACTCCTTGACGTGGGAGAGAGCTCTGAGGAACTAGGAAGAGAGTCCTTCTGCTACGGAGATATCTAGACGGGTGGAGTTGATGTGGATTATTTCTCGCCGCAGTTCTTCTAGTGCTCCATCAAAGTCCTGGGACCAGTTTCCTGAAAGATACTGGGACAGGCCTCGTGACAGATTAGTGAAAGCATTTAATACTTCTGTTAGTGATCCTGGCTTGTTTGTGGCTCTGTAATATGGCTGCGGCTAGGCCCGCGTTGGTGAGTGGCCCTCCTATTTCTCTACAGGCTTTCAACCAAGCGTGTATCCCTTTCTGTTTCCAGGGTGTTATCGCCTGTCTGCATTCCTTGGTACATTGTTCAAATACTAATTGCTCTACCAGGGGCATCGCTTGTTCCTGATCTCCAAATATTCTGCCTGCGGCCTCCATCATACGAGCGACAAAGTCAGAAAATGGCTCACTCGGCCCCTGAATAATTTTTGTCAAATTGCCTGATACTTCTCCTTTGTTGGTGAGGGCTTTCCATGCCTTGGCAGCACACGTGTTTATTTGTGTGTATACCTGTAAGGGGAAGGCGGTCTGGTTGGCTACCCACTGTCCTTGGCCCGTCAGCATATCATATGACCATGCAGGCTGTCCTTCGGCCGCATTTGCGCGTGCCTGGGTCATGCTGATATCATGCCACAATGCCTTCCATTCTATGTATTGCCCCATACTAGAAAGGCATGCCTTAGTTACATATTGCCAGTCTGCGGGTGTCATGGCTGTCTCTGTTAATCTCTCAACTTGTGCTATGGTATAGTTAGCACTGACTCCATAAGCCCGAACGGATTCTGCTAACTCCTTAACTTGTTTATGGCTCAGGGGCTGGTGAGAGCGTACGCCATTATCCTCAAATACAGGAAACATTTGTCTAATTGCCTGAAGAGTATCTGGGTGGCAAAAGGAGAGTGCACCACTCACGTAAGGTGGCGGGGCAACGGGCGTCGGGGGACACCCTGCTTTCATTTTTTCCTTGGTCCGCTTTTCAACTTTGCTGGTTCCCTTACTTCTGCACTCTGCGGTTTTATTCTCTTCCCCTTCCTCTGCGGACGTTAATTCCTCCTCAGATTCCCTATTGGAGAGTTGGAGGTCCCTCAACTCTTTCCAGGGGTATTTACTATTTTCTCCGAGGCGATCGTCACTCGCTTCTCGGGGCTCTTTCGCTTTTGCCCTAGGCGGGCTTTCTCCCTCACTCTGAGGTTTCTTTACCTTCGTTTTTGTGGCCTTTTTTCGGCCGCGCGCACTCTCTGTTTCCCGTTCCGTTTCTGACATGCTCTCTTGGATATCTGTCAATGCTCTCTGACCTTCTTTTATTACCTTTTCACATCTCTCATCTTGCAGACAAGCTCTAATCAGTTTCCAGAGGGGCCTGGTGCCTCCCCTCAGGCTACCCTCCTCCTCCTCTCTATCAAGATCTTTCCCCAGTTTGTCCCAGCTCGGGATTGAGAGGGACCCTGAACAAATGAACCAGGGGGCCACACGGTCTATCTCCTTCACAAAAGATCCTAAGACTTTGCTGGAGACCTTCAAGTTTCGCTCTTTGAGAGCTGTCTGCAGCGCCGTGACTAATGACGGTGCATTCCCCATGGTGCCTCCTTATTTACAGAGAACCATCAACCATCATCCTAAAAAGCAGGGGCCTCTCGGAACTTACCCCTCCGGGCTTTCTTCTGACCTGCAGTTCTGAATCCTCTCCAGATGTCTGAAGGGTCCTCCCTGTGCCGGTGATGTTCTGGTTCCCGGGTTTCGGCACCACTTGTCGCGCGCCCCGTCCTCGCCGGCAAGAACAGCACGCAACAACAGCAGGATTCTTCTGCAGAAAGCTTTATTCTTCAGCTCTTTTGTGACACAGTGCGTCGGGCCGGACCCAGAGGGGAAGGAGAGGCTTGCTTATATAGTTCTCATGCTCTGACCTGGTTGGTGCGGCTCCATATGCCTTATTAGCATAACCATTTGGTGGGTCTCATTGGTCCTTATGCCAAGGCGCAATTAGCATGTAGTTTAGTGGTGTGGGATGATTTGTCATTAGGAAGTTCGGGGCCTTCCGGCTGCCCTGCATTGGGCGCTATTTTCTGAGCGCGGCTGCCAACATCCCTGTGCTGCCCCACTACATTATGTGTGCTAATCATAATGCTCCTTTTTCCCCTTATGCCTCCCTTCCCACCCATACTCCCCAGTCCCTTTCCCTTTGGCAACTGTTAGTCCACTCTTGGGTTCTGTGATTCTGCTGCTGTTTTGTTCCTTCAGTTTTTCCTTTGTTCTTATACTCCACTGATGAGTGAAATCATTTGGTACTTGTATTTTTCCACCTGGCTCATTTCACTGAACATAATACCCTCTAGCTCCATCCATGTTGTGCAATTGGTAGGATTTGTTTTCTTCTTATGGCTGAATAATATTCCATTGTGTATATGTACCACATCTTCTTTATCCATTCATCTACTGATGAACACTTCGGTTGCTTCCATTTCCTGGCTACTGTAAATAGTGCTGTGATAAACATAGGGGTGCATATGTCTTTTTCAAACTGGGCTGCTGCATTCTTAGGGTAAATTCTTAGGAGTGGAATTCCCGGGTCAAATGGTATTTCTATTTTTAGTTTTTTGAGGAACCTCTATACTGCTTTCCACAGTGGCTGAACTAAGTTACATTCCCATCAGCAGTGTAGGAGGGTACCCCTTTCTCCACATCCTCACCAACATTTGTTGTTGTTTGTCTTTTGGATGGTGATCATCCCTACTGGTGTGAGGTGATATCTCATTGTGGCTTTAATTTACATTTCTCTGATGATTAGCAATGTGGAGCATCTTTTCATGTGCCTGTTGGTCATCTGAATTTCTTCTTTGGAGAAATGTTTGTTCAGATCCTCTGCCCATTTTTTAATTGGATTATTTGCCTTTTGTTTGTTAAGGTGCATGAGCTCTTTATATAATTTGGATGTCAGCCCCTTATCGGATATGTCATTTATGGATATATTCTCCCATACTGTAAGATGTCTTTTTATTCTACTGATGGTGTCCTTTGCTGTGCAGAAGCTTTTCAGCTTGATATAGTCCCACTTGTTCATTTTTTATTTTGTTTCCCTTTCCTGGAGAGATATGTTCATGAAGAAGTTGCTCATATTTATATTCAACAGAGTTTTGCCTATGTTTTCTTCTAAGAGTTTTATGGTTTCATGACTTACATTCAGGTCTTTGATCCATTTTGAGTTTACTTTTGTGTATGGGGTTAGACAGTAATCCAGTTTTATTCTCTTACATGTAGCTGTCCAGTTTTGCCAACACCAGCTGTTAAAGAGGCTGTCATTTCCCCAGTGTATGTCCATGGCTCCTTTATTGTATATTAATTGACCATATATACTTGGGTTAATATCTAGATTCTCTATTCTGTTCCACTGGTCTATGGGTCTGTTCTTGTGCCAGTACCAAATTGTCTAATTACTGTGGCTTTGTAGTAGAGCTTGAGGTTGGGAAGCAAGATCCCCCCTGCTTTATTCTTCCTTCTCAGGATTGCTTTGGCTATTCGGGGTCTTTTGTGGTTCCATATGAATTTTAGAACTATTTGTTCCAGTTTCTTGAAGAATGCTGTCAGTATTTTGATAGGGATTGCATTGAATCTGTAG
The DNA here is from genome assembly GCF_040802235.1 of Manis javanica. Classification (NCBI taxonomy): domain Eukaryota; kingdom Metazoa; phylum Chordata; class Mammalia; order Pholidota; family Manidae; genus Manis; species Manis javanica. The sequence continues at coordinate 79,779,006 of NC_133162.1, read as the reverse complement.
ATTGCTTTAGGCAGGATGGCCATTTTGACAATATTAATGCTTCCTAGCCAAGAGCATGGGATGAATTTCCATTTATTAGTGTCCTCTTTAATTTCTCTTAAGGGTGTCTTGCAGTTTTCAGGGGATAGGTCTTTCACTTCATTGGTTAGGTTTATTCCTATGTATTTTATTCTTTTTGATGCAATTGTGAATGGAATTGTTTTCCTGATTTCTCTTTCTGCTAGTTCATCATTAGTGTCCTGAGACCTTCTATGTGCAGAGTGTGCTGGGTGCCATGGATATACTGATGTGGGCGAGCATGCTGTGGCCCAGGGGCAGCACACATCTGCAGAGACATCCTCCCAGTATAGTCCTCTCCCCTCCCTCCATGCCCACCTCTGATATTTCCCTGCCCAAAACACACTTTTTAAATTCCAAACACAGAAGAGACTCTGACTGATTAGTGCTCACTTTTCTAGTTAAGACAAGACTCCAAAGCCAGGAGGGATGGCTGGCAGCCTTCACCTATCTTCTTGATTTTCCCAGCAGAGCCAACGTTGACTGTAAAATGCAGTTTCCCTTAAATATATTTTTGCCTATGTGGCTGGTCAATTGGGAGCTTCTCAGTGAGGCTGCAGTGTCCATGAACCTTAGAGAAAATCTGCTTCCTGCTTTTCCCCCAAGTACATCTCAGGTACTTGCATTGCTCTAAGTGTCCCTCTGTCCATGCCAGGTTCAACAGAATTTTAGTACAATTGTTTAGTCCTGTTGTTTTTAAAAGTGACAAACAGGGTAATTCTTCCATTGCACAGTCTACTTGGAATGTTGTGTACCAGGCGCTGTGTGCAATCAGCTATCTCAGACCCCATCTGCAAGAACATGCCCTCTAGTAGAGGAAACAAGCATGTAAACACATCCTAGTAATATAGCTTGACAAATACAGTGATAGACACATGGTCTTATCACAAAAGAGAGAGAGACCAGTTTTATTTGGCGGGGGAAGGGACAGGACAAAAAGGCTTAATTTGATCACCAAAGATGAATAGGAGTCATCTAGGCAGACAGGAGGGGGCATAGTTAACAACAGCACCAACCTACTTCACCAGGAATCTCATTCCATCAATACCAACCCTGAGAGGTATTGTCAATGCACCCATTTTATAGACATGTAAGTAGAGTTTGTAGAGATTAAGTAACCTGCACAAGGTAAGAGAGTTAGAAACTGATGAAGGAGGGACAAGTCTGTATGGTTTTTAAAATGACAGAACCTGGATCCATAGAATTTAAGTAAACATGCTCAAGGCTAGAAAGAGAAAAGGTGATGGAGTCAGGAATTGTATCCAGGCCTCCCATCATATGCAGACTATGAGGTAGATGGATTATAGAGGCCCTTTTGTATTGAGCTAAAGAATTTGGACTCTCCAGTAATGAAGAGAATACGAAGGGTTTTAATTGGTGTGGCAACTTCACCTCCACTCTAATTTCTTCTACCCAAAATGTATAAACCACCAACTCTAGTAGTGAGGAGATAATAACAGTTTTTGGCCACAAAGGACATGTCCAGGACAAAGATATTTTATTTAATGAAGTTCTATTTCACGATGATATTCTATTTAATGAGAATTCCTGACTCAGGAAGAAATGGGCAAACAGCCCAGTAGAAAAAAGTTAAGAAAGTATTACAGGCAATTTACAAAAAAGAAAACACAAATGGCCAATAAACATCTGAAAAGGTTACTCAGGCAATTAGAACAATAAGAAATACCATTTTCTCCCATCAGATTGACAAAAGGGAAGAAGACAGAAAAGAGCAAATGTTGCAAGGGTGTTAGGAACTGTGCACTCTCATACACTGCTGGTAGGGGTACACATTTACACAGCTACTTTGGAAATTTATTTTAAAACTTAAAAAGTGTGCTTGCAAAACTGGACAGCTACATGTAAGAGAATGAAACTGGATTACTGTCTAACCCCACACACAAAAGTAAATTTGAAATGGATCAAAGACCTCAATGTAAGTTATGAAACCATAAAACTCTTAGAACAAAACATAGGCAAAAATCTCTTGGACATAAACATGAGCGACTTCTTCATGAACATATCTCCCCGGGCAAGGGAAACAAAATCAAAAATGAACAAGTGGGACTATATCAAGCTGAAAAGCTTCTGTACAGCAAAGGACAACATCAGTAGAACAAAAAGGCATCCTACAGTATTGAAGAATATATTCATAAATGACATACCTGATAAAAGGTTGACATCCAAAATATATAAAGAGCTCATGTACCCCAATAAACAAAAAGCAAATAACCCAATTAAAAAATGGGCAGAGGATCTGAACAGATACGTCTCCAAAGAAATTCAGATGCTCAACAGACACATGAAAAGATGCTCCACATAGCTAATCATCAGAAAATTGCAAATTAAAACCACAATGAGATATCACCTCAGACCAGTAAGGATGGCCAGCATCCAAAAGACTAAGAACAACAAATGCTGGTGAGGATGCAGAGAAAGGGGAACCCTCCTACACTGCTGGTGGGAATGTAAGCTAGTTCAACCATTGTGCAAAGCAATATGGAGGTTCCTCAAAAAACTAAAAATAGAAATACCATTTGACCTGGGAATTCCACTCCTAGGAATTTACCCTAAGAATGCAGCAGCCTAGTTTGAAAAAGACATATGCACCCCTATGTTTATCACAGCACTATTTACAATAGCCAGGAAATGGAAGCAACCGAAGTGTCCATCAGTAGATGAACGGATAAAGAAGATGTGGTACATATACACAATGGAATATTATTCAGCCATAAGAAGAAAACAAATCCTACCATTTGCAACAACATGGATGGAGCTAGAGGGTATTATGTTCAGTGAAATAAGCCAGGTGGAGAAAGACAAGTACCAAATGATTTCACTCATCTGTGGAGTATGAGAACTAAGAAAAAAACTGAAGGAGCAAAACAGCAGGAGACTCACAGAACCCAAGAGTGGACTAACAGTTACCAAAGGAAAAGGGACTGGGGAGAATGGGTGGGAAGGTAGGGATAAAGGAGGAAAAGGGGGGCATTACTATTAGCAGACACAATGTAGGGGGTGGCACAGGGAGGGCTGTACAACACAGAGAAGAGAAGTAGTGGTTCTATAGCATATTACTACGCTGATGGACAGTGACTGCAATGGAGTATGGGGGGGGACTTGATGATGGGGGTAGTTTAGTAAACATAATGTTGCTCATGTAATTGTATATTGATGATACAAAAAAACTTAAAATGTGCACAGACTGCTGGGATCGACCAAGTTGTTGGTGTATCTCCTGGGGAAGCACTCCACACAAGCACAAGGAGATTCACTGCAACATCATCACAGCTAAAATTTTGAAATTACCCAAATGGTCATCATTGGGAAATGGCTGAAAACATTGGGGCATGTTTATAATAAGAAGTACTATGCAGCAGCTAAGAAAATGGAGTTATTTCTGTATCAACTAAGGTGGATATTGTTGAGTGGAAAAGGAGAGAATGCAGAATGATACAAATAGAACAACATTTATGTTAAAACATACTTATGTAAACACAAAAGCTGTTTATGTTACATTGTATATGGGTTTATAGATATGTATGGAAAACAGTTTAGAACTGGCTTGGAAAATACACATAAAAACAGGAATGGTGGTAGTTTCTGAGAGGTGACAAAGGGGGCCAGGTTTGGGGTCACAAACAAACATTCATAATGTTCTAATTTCTATAAGCATCTCTATAAGAGCAATTTCTATATATGTATTACTTATATGAATAATTTTCATTTTAATAAATGTAGAGACAGATTTTAAAAATCCCTGATGCATCAGTTCCTGTGCAAATTGCTATGGCTGGTGCTCTGCAGAACACATGACAAGCAAAATCATGTCATTAGACACACACAGGCATATCTTGCCCTCAAGGAGCTCTCAGGCTGGTATTGGGAAACAGGTCCAACACCATGTGAGATAAATTCCCAAGGAGGAATAGAAACTGCAGTAGGTTCATGGTGGGGAGGAAAGGTTGTTTATAGTATTTCAGTTATCAGGGAAGCATTTATGACAACCAAGGAGAGGCAAAGTTGGGCAGGGGCCGAGAGAATGTCAGGTTCAAAGGTGCAGAGGTGGCATGAATGGATAAAGAAGGTGTGGTACATATACACAATGGAATATTATTCAGCCATAAGAAGAAAACAAATCTTACCATTTTCAACATGGATGGCTTATGAGATGGCTTCCTTAAAAGTGTATAGCTCAATGCCTGATGCTTAGTAGGCACTTAATTGGTAATTGTTTTTATGGACAGAGACAGCTGGGTGGTTTCTGGCTGGCAACCATTCTCATTTGCTCCATTGGCTATAGCTGTGTCCTCAGTCAGCTAGAACAAGTCCTTTCCACACTTGGACGAGTGCCTTAGTGGAGCTTGATGTGGCCTCGGGGATCCCTGGTGTATGGGATCTTGGGGAGGGCATGGAGGGATAGCCTTCCTGCATCTGAACCCTGGTGAGGTCTGGTTTGTGTATATGTGTTTGGGGTTGTCCAGGGAGATTTGGGAAGGGGAGTGCTGCTTTGGAGGATGCCATCAGCCCTTCCTGGCCTCTTCTCAAGAGGGTCACGGTCCAGGTCAATTCCAGGGCCTTGCCCTTAGTTGCTTCACTGAGACATCTGGTCCCAGAGATGTGAAATGACTGTTACTGTGGAGAAGCTGCTGAGGTTGGTGGTGGTAGTGTGTGGGTGGGGCATCTGCTCCTGATTTATTATTTCTTTGTCTCTGTGGAAGCACTTAAGTGCAGGCTTAGTGCCAATGAAGCTCAGGAGCCAGGATTCCAATAGTGGGGAAGGGGGCCCATCAACCCTGGCCTCATTTTCTCCCAACCAAGCACTTCCTCAGGAGGGCCTCAGGGCCTCAGCATCACTTAATTAATTTAGGATTCCCCAGTCACATACCCTCATTCAAAGGAGCAGAGCGGTCCCTGTCAGCCTTTCCCGAAAGCCTGTGAGTGTTATGGCTAGAAGCCAGAAGGAGTATGTGCCTGTCTGCCTGCCCTTGACAGGATTACATGGGAAGTTCTCTTTTGCCTGTATGTTATGCTCAGATAAAGGATTGCCAAAAGGAATTCACCAGGAGTTCTGTTGAAGAGGAAGCCACAGTTGCAGGAAGATCAAGGGGCGGGGCCTTGCAGGAAGGCTGGTTGGCAGGCGGCATGGCCAGTACCCTGGACAGCTCCCCGCAGCCCTGGCTGGAAAGGGGACTGTTCTCAAGAATTGCCAAGGCTCAGGTCCTAGCCTTTTGCTGAAGCAGGGACTCATCTCTTCCCTGCGATTCCTGCTCCCTAGTCTTTGGGGCTGCTGATGGGCTGGGGCAGGGTCTGCCTTCTGAGCTGGAATTTGGAAGATGAGGGAGTTTAGGGCCCCTGAGGCCTCTTTAGGTAGCAAGCCCAGGACCTTCTTCCTCCCTTAGGTCTTCATCTGCCCCTCTCCCTTGCACTGCCAGAGTGCAGCCACCTGGCAGATACAGCAGCAGAGGCATGACAAGGTACAGGCAACAGGCTGGCAGTGTGAGGACCACAGACAGGTCCCACAGCCAGCATTTAAATAACAGGCAGGACTACTGGCATCTCCCACAAGTGACCCAGCTTCTGTGTGCCCAGCTTCCTCAGAAGTAAGATGTGGAACAGCACCTACACTGCACCAGGACTGAGTGCTGGTGAAATAAAACTGCACACGTAACAACCCTGGTATAGGATGTCTAATAAATGAGTCTATTTCCTGACATTGGGGAATGGAAGACAGGAGAGTGAGGCATGAGCCTAGATAAGGTGGCTCCATGCTCAAAAACAGCTGTAAATTAGGCAGGCCAGAGGGCTGGAAAAAGGGGTCTGCACCTTGAAGGCCCTGGGAAAGTTTCCACTCTCCAAGATTCCACTAAGGTCTAAGTTCTTCAGACACTAGATAGAATAGTCTGCCTTAAACCCCTATGCCCCCTGCTTTTTTAATCACAGAGGATGTGATATAATGAGTCATAAGAAAGACATACTTGGTCATTCAGATAACCAAATATATATTTCCCAGATATATTTGGTCTTTACTCACATTTCCTGAAAACACTGCAGTCTTAAAGCTGAAATGGGTGTGTCGTCATGTTAATGAGGGACTTTTGGATCCCACACAAGGGCAAGGGCTGGAGGTTGAATCAACTGATGGCCAATGATTTATTCAATCATGACTACGCAATGAAGCCCTCACAAAAACCCATGGGAGGAGCATATCTATCTCTTGGACCCTGCTCCTCTGTCAGAGAGAGCTTCCACGCTTGGGGAACCGGAACACATTCATGTGCCACCAAGCAGGGCTTCAAGCTCCACAAGGATAGATTCTCTTTTATTTGGGACCTTCACCTATACATCTCTTTATCTGACTGTTAACTTGTAAACTTTAAAGTATCCATCATTAAACTGGTAAACATCAGTGATTTCCTGAGTTCTGTGAGCCACTCTAGCAAATTAATTAAATCTAAGGGAGAGGTTATTGGAACCTCCAATCTGTAGCCAGTAGGTCAGAAGCACATGTAACTGTCAGGGCTTTCAACCAACATCTGGAGTTGGGGGAGGAGGGCAATCTTGGAGAAGGGAGCCTTTAACCTGGGGAATCTGATGCTGTCTCTGGGAGGATATCATCAAAATAGAGCTGAGTTCTTGGACACCCTGCTGGTGTTCGAGAATTGCTTGGTATGTGTGTGGGAAGACACCCCTCACACACACACACACACAAGTGCACACACACACTGGAATTAGTTCCAGGAACCCAAAAGGAGCTGTACTATTACTGATGTGTATACTATTGTTGTGAAGGAGAAAAAAACACATTTGGTGTCAGGGTACTGGGATTTGCTAGAAGGGCCCAGGCTCATGGAAATGTGTGGTTTTTGAAGAGAAAGAATGAAGGGCAGATGATAAGGAAACTTTGATGCCTAGATGGCTACCCAGTCACCCTTGATATGAATGAGCAGCTGCACTGCAATCAGTTACTAAAGGTAAAAGCTACCAGTAGAATTAGGAACAGCAGAGGACCCAACTCCAAAGGAGTTGGCTTTTTGGGTATGTAAGGAAATGCAAACTAATAAGAAGCAGGCTAAATATACCATACCCTGGTCATTGCTACCTAGAAAGGGAAAAATTATGTCAGAGCAACAGAAAGCACTTCTAAGACCTTTAGTCACCAAAAAGATATTTAATGTAGAGGAAGGAGAAAACCAGGGAATAACTGAAACCAGGAGATACAGTGTGAGGGAACTGGCTCATTGTGTAGATTGGCATCACCAGCTTCCTGAAGAACCTTTAGTAAAGTTCATTATGAGCATCACCAGTTTGGGGCTGTGTCTGGTTTGACTGCTTCAGAGTGGAAGAGCAGGTTTGGGCTGCTGCAGGACCCTCCACTCCCTCTTGGACAATCCCAGAGGGCTGTACCTGATCCAGACACACAGGAGGTTATTCCCGAGGGAACAGCCTGCCTGGTGGACTGGATAAGAGCCCCTGTGAGATCTGTTTATCCTGAGAAGGGGCACTGCCCAACTACCCCTATAAATGCCAGATGGAACACCCCAGAAGAAACAGCAGATATGCTTTGTAGGCAAGCCATGTGGAATTGGCTTTAGTATGACCAAGCTGTTACCCCACTAAATATTCCTGTTACACAGGTTATGGTGATGCTGTGATTAAGGGGGCCCCTGTTACATCAGCACCCCCATAACTTTACTGCTACAAAAGTTGTTAGAGGAGCCTTATCCCATTTGTTATCTCAGCTTTCCTACTTACTGATAACAAGAGCATTGACATAATTAAGAAAATGGGGAAGGACAAAGGGGAAAGGCAAGAGACTTGACCCAACAGAATGGAAGTCTTCAGATGATAATTAAAAAATGAGATGAATAAAGAGGACATTGATGGGGTTGAAACAAAGGTGTTAATGCAGCACTGCCAGAGACTGGGTACGCCAGTGGGAACCCTTGTTGTTCCCCCAACATTTCAGAGGCCCAGAAAAGTATGCTTTATTTACCCCATTTTAGAGGAATTTAAAAAGCCTGAAGGCCAAGATAATAAGAAGAAACCAAATCTGGAATCCCCTGGGCAGTGGTCAGGCAGGTTAACCAAGTTAAAAGATTGACAAATGGGCCAGGGTCTTCTGGCCACACCTCTAACCGGGGACCTGAGGCCATTTGCATGTATGTGGATAAAAAGGCCTGGGAGAGGAGAAGAAACTTGCCTGGGACTATAGGAGCCCAGTGCACTGTGATTCCAAAACCTGTTGGTGAAGTCTTATCAGGGGCTAAGGTTAACTTGGGAGGATATGGAGATGCAATGGTTGACAGGATTGAGGTGAAAGTTTGGATGAAAATTGGGGTATTTGAGCAGATGTCGTGTGAGGTGGTTGCATCTCCTTTACCTGAATATATTAATTGGTGTGGATATTATGTCTGACTGGGGATTGCTTCCCCTACCCAGTACAGTAAAACAGAAGGCATGTAAGCCCGCCCTCTGGCCAGTTTTAATTAGGCATGCTAAATGGGAACTGCTAGAACTGTCTGAGCCACACAGGTGGTTAACTTGAAGCGGTGTAGAATACCTGGTGGACAAAAGAGATCACCACTTTAATGAGTGACATGCTGGAAGCTGGAGTGCTGGGGCCTGTGAATTCACTGTACAGTGCTCCTGGGTGGCCTATCAAAGGGGGATGGCTTGTGGAGACTAACAGTAGACTATTGAGGTTTAAATAAAGTTGTACGGCCCATAGCCTCTGCAGTTCCAGACATGGTCTCAACCATACAGAAAGTACAGCAAGCTGAAGGAGGCTTGTACTCAGTGATAGACCTTGCAAATACTTTCTTCTCCACCTGGATCTCTGAAAAGAGCCAACCAGAGTTTGCTGTCATGTGGGAAGGACCCCAGTTTACTTCTGCCATGCTGCCACAGGGTTATCTGAACTCACCAGCTATTGTCACCACTTGGTCAGGAGGGATTTGGACTTGGTGCAGGGCTTGAGTATAATAATACCCTATGTAATGACATTATGACAATGTCAGAAACAGAAGAGCAGGCTAGGACTGACTTGAACTCAATAGTGACACATCTGATCAACCAGCTGGTTAATAAATTCAGAAAAGGTTCAAGGTCCTGCTCAGACAGTGAAATTCTTAGGAATAATGTGGCCAGGAGCCACCCAAGATATTCCATAAGTGACTAAAGATAAACTGCTGTCACTACCGGCCCCTAGAATGAAACAAGAAGCCCAGTGTTTGGTTGGTTTATTTGGATTTTGGAGGACTCATATTACACACCTGGGACTATTGCTAGCTCCCATCTATGAGACTACAAAAAAGCTGTATTTGAGTGGGACCTGAACAAAAAGAGGCTGTGTCTGAGTTACAAAATGGAGTCGCATTCTCGACACCTTTGGGCCCTTATGACCCCCACTCAGACATGATTTTGGAAGCGTTTGCCCCCCATACCCCTGCACACTGGAGCTTGTGGCTAAAGCCCATTAGTGCCTCCCAGCAGTGACTATTAGGATTTGGGACCAGAAAATTTCCAGATGCTGCTGCCTGGTATACACCATCTGAGAGACAATTAATTACTAGCATGCTCTTGGGCCTTAACTGAGGCTGCCTCAAAAATTGAAGGACATAAAATAATCTTGAAACCTGAGATACCCATAATGTCATGGGTTATGTCAGATAAACACCCTAATAAGGAAGGCAGCACCCAGAAGAGTTCCGTAATAAAATAGAAACAGTTCATGCAGGAGCAGGCTGCCAGGGGGATGCAAGGAGGCCCACATGGTACCCAGGAGCAGGTAGCATTTCCTCTCAGATGGACACTGGATCCACTCGATGAGCTGCCAGAACCCACCGCTGCTTGGACTGCGCCCTAGGAATAGCTCTCAGCTTAACAACAAATAGCTGCTTGGTTTGCAGGTGGCAGTTCCAGGAGCAATGGACAATACCCTGTTTGGAATGCTGCTGCATTAAGACCAGCAGATGGCAAGAATCTGGTCAAAGAACCTAAGAGCAAATCAGTTCAGTGGACTAATCTGCATGCTGTTTTCCTGGTAGTGATGGAAGAATTGAACAATGATAAAAGTGTTTGGATATTTATGGACTCATGGGCTGTAGCCAATGGCCTGATGGTATGGTCAAATATATGAGTAATGGAGAACTGGACTATGAAAGGAATGCCCTTGTGGGGCACAGCCCTATGGAATCACTCTGGGAATTTAAGAGGCACATTAAAGTAGGACATGTTGATGCCCATCAGAAGACGCCCCTTCCAAGAACAGAAGGTGATTGGAGCCACCAAGTGGACCTGCTGGTACACTACTTTGAAGTGGCCGCCTGGGTCCATGAAATGAGTGGACATGGGGGAGCTGCAGCAGTGTAAAGATAGGCTGAATCTGAACATATTCCTTGCACCCTGTGAGGCACAGAATGTCAACACGAACTGTTCCATCTGTCAACAAGAGAGACAAAGACTGTAGTTGGCTATGGGGAGAATTCCCCAGGGGAAGGCCCTGCACCTAGCTGGCAAGTGGATTACATTGGGCCAATGTCAGTAGCCCCTGGAGGCTATAACTGCGTCCTGACTCGAATAGACATTTATTCTGGATGGTTTTTGCATACCCAGTGGTAGATGTAAATGCTCTAAACACCATTAATGGATTGGAACAAAAGATACTGTACCAATTTTGGCCACCAAGTTACATCTCTTCAGATGAAGGGACACACTTTACAGCCCATGATGTTCTATGCTGGGCAAAGAGACATCCCATGAGCTAGACATTGCATATCATCCTCCGACTAATGGTTTAATAGGAAATTGGAATGGGCAGTTGAAACATTTGCTGTCTAAAACTGGGGTATAAAGGTATGAGGGGGGCTAAGGGAAGATCACCACTAGATAGATTCCACTGCTTTTCTGGGAGACCTGGGGAAGAGGGGTGGGGGAGGATGGTAGTGTGACTATTCACTTCTTCCCAACATCACTGCAACTTTTTTTCCTACCTGATGCAGGGGTCCCAAGACCAGGGCTGCATCTCTGGGTGCCAGAAGCAGGGAAGATTACTAAGCAAGAAACTATAACCTTACCCTTAAACCTTTGGGTCAGGATTCCTAAGGGCCTGATGGGGTGGACTTTGCCTTCACCCCATCTGGCCAAGTTGAGGATGACAGTGAGCATGACTGTGCTGCCTAGTGGCTGGGACAGTTGGCTGGATCTGCACCTGTGTAACCCTACCTTACCTGAGTGGGAGTGGACTGAGGGGAGGCACTTGCTGCTAGCAATCTGGACCAGCATAGTAGGCAAACCTAATGTCCCTTCCACAGGGGGAAAAGTCTGGGTAAATATAAATGGTAAATGGAAGGAAGGAGAAATTATAGCTGAGGGTGAAGGGATGAATAAGTGGTTACACAATGAGGGAAATCCAACATTTTGTTAATACTTCGAGGAGCTCAGAGCAAGATAATAATATCTCTTAGCAAAAGCATGCCAGACACCCAGAAGGGGTGAAGCTATATGTTTGCCAAGACCACCTCTATTTTTGGAACCTGACATGACTTAATGACAGCCTGCAAACTGGAGTTACATTGCTCTGGGAGAAACACTGGTCATTAAGATATGTTGATGAACTGGACCAATACAGAAACATTTGTGATGGCTTTATAGGAAAAATGAGTTGTCTTATTAAATCTGTCCCCACCCCATACTGGCTTCTCCAAATGTCAGGCCTATTTGCATGGTACTGTTATTTTATCTCATGTATAAATGCCATATTAGATGTAAGGGATGTGACAGGTATGATTGTTTTGCTGTTAAAGAATCTGTGTTTGAAGACCAGGGGGTGGACTGTGATAAAAGGAATCATAAGAAATACATATTTGGTGATTCAGATAACCAAATATACATTCCCCAGGTATATCTGGTCTTACAGTTCCTGAAAACACTGCAGTCCTAAAGCTAAAATGGGTGTCTTGTCATGTCAATGAGGGACTTTTGGATCCCACACAAGGGCAGGGCTGGAGGTTGAATCAGCCAATGGCCAATGATTTAGTAAATCATGACTACGCAGTGAAGCCCTCACAAGAACCCATGAGAGGAGCATATCTGTCTCTTGGACCCTGCTTCCCTGTCAGAGAGAGCTTCTACGCTTGGGGAACCAGAATGCATCCACGTGCCACTGAGCCAGGCCCCAACCTCCACAAGGATAGAAGTTCCTTTATTTTGGAACCTTGCCTTATGTATCTCTTTATCTGGCTATTAACTTGTATGCTTTACAGTATCCTTCATTAAACTGGTAAATGTCAGTGCTTTCCTGAGTTCTGTGAGCTACTCTAGCAGGTTAATTGAACCTAATGGGAAGGTCAGTGAAACCTCCAATCTGTAGTCGGTTGGTCAGAAGCACAGGTAACTGCCTGGAGCTTGTGATTGGCATCTGGAGTGGAGGGTGGAGGACAATCTTGTAGGACAGAGCCCTTAACCTGGGGAATCTGATAAGCAGAGGCCAGATAATGTCAGAACTGAATTGAATTCTCAGACACCCTGCTGGGGTTCAAGAATTGTTTGGTGTTGTGTTGGGGGAAGACCCAGCTCTCTCTCTCTCTCTCACACACACACACACACACTGGAATCTGGTCCAGGGACCCAAAAAGAGTTGCACTATTACTGCTATATACTATTACTGCTATGTATACTATTACTGTGAAGGCAAAAAAACACAAGGCAAATAATATATGCACAAGCAATTGCTCTGCTGGCTGGAAGACTGACCCTTTAAAGCCTCATAATAAGTTAGAAGAGGCTAGAGGTCTGTGTTGGGAAGCCAGAGCAGGGGTACTGAATTAAGAACATGCTAAATAAGGAGGCACAAGTCCCCCACAAAGGCCCTCAGCATCCCAGCTCCCACTCTGGGGTCATTTTGACTGAAGGCACATTTCACTACACCCACAAAAAAGAAGTAGAGTCACAGATTTATTACTTACAGCCGGGGATGGGGGAGTTGCACAGTGAGCCATGAGAAAGACAGACCCTGTCCCAGGTCATGAGTGAGCAGGAGATGGAGATCAGGGTAGCAAGCAACTATTACTTATAAGGTAGTTGGGGCAGAGGTCACTAACTCTTTGTTGGCTTAATTCTAGGTGGTTATTTTAAAAGATGCCTCAGAAGAAGCCAAGCAAGAACTTAGGGCAGGAATCCTAAACTAAGTCAAGATCCTGCTAAATGTCCAGACTCTGGGTGTGAGCAAGGTTATCATAATATAAAATGCATAGAAGCACTTCAGAAAAGCAAAAGTTGTTTTTCTCATCATGAGTTCTCAAACTCAAATGACTGAAGCAGCAGGTGACATAAAAATGCAAAGTGGGCTGAAGGGAGACTTCAAAGAGCTGGACAGTGTATGTATAGTGACTAAAGGCCTTCAAATAAAATGATTATCTCACCCAAAAAGGCCCTTCAACAGTACCCATTTCTGTCCAAGGGCTGCAGTGAGTGAGCTGGCCCCTCACACCTTACTTAACAGAGACTGAGCCTGTAGTCTAGAGACAGGCTGTGTCTTGCCCAAGGTCATCCAGAGCTGGGCCTGTCCCGGTACTGGGCTCTGTCCCTCCCTAGGCAGAGGAAGTCAGGCCACCACAGAGCAGGTGCTGGCAGCTCCTTAAGTGGAGGGGCTTCTCCTCTTTCCCTGGGTGCTTGGTGGGTGGGTACATGGGGCAGAGGGAGCAAGGCCCTGATGCCCTGGTCTCTAGTACCTTATCCCACAGCTATCTCAGGGACGGAAGCCTCTAATGCCTTCAGGCCTCCCACCAACCAGGGTTGAGCCCAGAATCAAAATGCCCCCCTGACCAGATGGACTAGCCAGGAAGTCAGGGTGCACCTGTACCATTCATCTGCTCTTCACATGACTTACTACTGGGAAATGAAGATAAAACAGCACATTTTAAGGTGATAATAACAAGAGCAACCACTTTCATGGCTCTTACTATGTGCTGGGTAGGTGAGACAGTGGGCATTATTACACTGTTTTAAGGATAAAGAAACCAAGGGGCCAGGAGGTGAAACAATTCCCTGGCCCTCTGACTAGTAATTGCAGAGCTGGGAGCCACCTCAGGGGTCTGCCTCTGGAGCCCTAGTTCTTTGCTCTGCATTTCAGTGGCTCCTTCAGGGTGGGGAGCACAGTAGGGGAAGGAGCTGGGTCTAAGACTAGTTTGCATTTGAGGTCATAAGGAAAATCCTCTCTGACTCTGGAAAAGAGAGACAAACTGCAATCTCAACAACACAGGTCTCCCTACCTCAGCTGCCTCAAAGACTCTCTCCTGCCCGCCCACAGGCAGAACACGGACCCAAGTGCCATCCAGGGCCATCCAGGCTCAATATTCTTTTGGGGACACATTAGGTAGGCCCAGCTCACAGCCTGCGACTCAGCCTGTCTGCTGCGAACCCAGAGGGGTCCAGCCCCTCAGCAGGTGAGCCTCACTTGAGCCTCTGATGGAGCAAAGCTGCTGGACCCTACCCGGGGAGCTGGGGAGCTGGGGAGCAGGAGCGGTGCCCACACGGGCTTTCTACAGCTTCAAGACAGGGCCCAGGACACATCCTGCCCCAGGACTTAGAGGCAGGCAGCTCAGGAGACTGGAGGCAATAGAGGGAGTTTTGGGGTGGGGGTGGGGTGGGGCCTCGAAGGAGCACGGGGAGGGCTTGGTCCTGCGCCAGGAGGGTCTGGGAGGAATTAGAGTGGGGAGGGGCCAGGAGGGAAGAAAGAGGAGGAGCTGGGGGACCGGGCGGTGTAAGGCGTAAGGGGGAGTACAGGCTGGGAAAGGGTGGTGAGGTGGTGAGGGAGTGTGGGAGAGGCAGAACTGGGTGGAAGTAGGACGACTTCTCCCCTCAATCCCCTGAGTCAAGAATCCTCTGCTGTGACGTTCGCCGGAAGGGCCGATGGGTGGGAACCCGGCCCAGCAGTCTCAGCGCCTCCTCCTTCTCTGGGGTGCAAGGGGCCGGGGGCGGGGTCAGAGAAAGGTTGGGGGATCCGTACCAGGCGCTGCTCCAGTGGCCGCCCACCTTCCAGCTGCGAGAACAGATGCACACAGTCGCGGCTCACCTCGGGGGATCCTTGCCCGCTGTAACCGGATCCAGGCTGAAGCGGAGATCTGGAGTCCCCGACGTCTCCCTTTCCCGTGGGGCTGGGGGTAAGCGGCGTTGCGCGCCCCTTCCAGGGGTGAGGGAGGGAAGAGCCGGCTTGGACCCCTAGAACCTAGGGTCCAACCTGTGGGGGAGACAGAGTCTGCTCCTCGTGAGGCGCACCCACCCGCAGGGGCTTGCCGGGACTCTTTCTGCATCAAGACCTCTTCCCAGGGCTTCCAACCCCGGCGCATCTGAGGAGGGGACCCTCGCGCGGCCGCGCTCCGCCTCCTGCCCCCGCCCCGCCGACGTCGCATTAGCATGAACGACGCAAGTGGCCCGGGCACCACTCGGGGGCCGAGACTCACCGCGTCACAGCCCGAGTGGAAAGGAAAAAAGAGGAGGCGGAGGAGGAGGAGGCAGGAGCCGACGCGAGGGGAGGGTAGAGCGGCGGTGGGGCTAGCGAGCCAGTGGGCGGTAGGTAGCAGCATGCTCCTCGGCCCCCGCGAAAAGCCTCTTGGCTCTGCGGGAACAGCTCTAGGCTCCTGAGGCGAAAAGCGCTCAGCCTCCGGTCCCGGTCTGTCTGCGCTCTCGCCTTCTCGGACCGCCCCTGAGCCCAGCGGCCGCGAGTCCCGTGAGCGTCTCCGAACAGCGGCGGCACCTAGCCAGTACAGGGTCCTTGCCGTTACCATGAGCCCTACAGCCACCTGAGGCACTGGGGGCGCTGCGCCACGCGGACCGCGCCCCCGACGTTCTGAGCCCTGGTCTCTGCACTGCAGGGCGCTCAAGCCCAGCTCCAGCGAAGTGTCACCGGAAAATCGTCAGGGTTGGGGCAATGGAACAGGAGGCGACAGCGGATCAGACCCGGGCGGCAGCCTCCAAGCTGTCAGAGGCGATGGGCGCGGCGCTGCAGGAGCCCCGGCGGCAGCGGCGCCTGGTGCTGGTCATCGTGTGCGTGGCGCTGTTCCTGGACAACATGCTGTACATGGTCATCGTACCCATCGTGCCCGACTACATCGCCCACATGCGTGGAGACAACGAGAAACCCACCCAGGCCCCCGTAGTATGGGTGTCCACGCTGTCGCCGCCTATCCCAACCAATGCCAGTGTCGGCACCCTCAACATTTCAGAATCTTCCACGACGGCCACGAAGCCAGCTAGGTCTGCCCTGCGGCCCCGCTATCCCACGGAAAGCGAGGACGTGAAGATCGGGGTGCTGTTTGCCTCCAAAGCCATCCTGCAGCTGCTGGTAAACCCCCTGAGCGGGCCTTTCATCGATCGCATGAGCTACGATGTGCCGCTGCTTATCGGCCTGGGCGTCATGTTCGCCTCCACTGTGCTGTTCGCCTTCGCCGAGGACTATGCCACCCTCTTTGCGGCGCGCAGCCTGCAGGGCCTGGGCTCGGCCTTCGCAGACACGTCGGGCATTGCCATGATAGCCGACAAGTACCCCGAGGAGCCGGAGCGCAGTCGCGCGTTGGGCGTGGCTCTGGCCTTCATCAGTTTCGGAAGTCTAGTGGCACCGCCCTTCGGGGGCTTCCTTTACCAGTTCGCAGGCAAGTGCGTGCCCTTTCTGGTGCTCGCCGCCATTTCGCTGCTGGACGCTCTGCTGCTGTTGGCGGTGGCCAAGCCCTTCTCGGCCGCGGCACGGGCAAGGGCCAACCTGCCGGTGGGCACGCCCATCCACCGCCTCATGCTGGACCCCTACATCGCCGTGGTGGCCGGCGCGCTCACCACCTGCAACATCCCACTCGCCTTCCTTGAGCCCACTATCGCCACGTGGATGAAGCGCACGATGGCAGCGTCTGAGTGGGAGATGGGCTTGGCCTGGCTGCCCGCCTTTGTGCCGCACGTGCTGGGCGTCTACCTCACCGTGCGCCTGGCAGCGCGCTACCCTCACCTGCAGTGGCTGTACGGGGCACTAGGACTGGCAGTGATCGGCGTCAGCTCATGTGTGGTGCCCGCCTGCCGCTCCTTCCCACCACTAGCGGTATCTCTCTGCGGCCTTTGTTTCGGCATTGCGCTGGTGGACACAGCGCTGCTGCCCACGCTCGCCTTTCTCGTGGATGTGCGCCACGTCTCGGTCTATGGCAGCGTCTACGCCATCGCTGACATCTCCTATTCCGTGGCTTATGCGCTCGGGCCCATAGTGGCAGGCCACATCGTGCACTCGCTCGGCTTTGCGCAGCTTAGCCTTGGCATGGGTCTGGCCAACCTGCTCTATGCGCCCATCCTCCTGCTGCTGCGCAATGTGGGCCTCTTGACGCGCTCCCGTTCTGAGCGCGACGTCCTGCTGGATGAGTCCCCTCAGGGTCTGTACGATGCCATGCGCCTGCGTGACCGCCCAGTGTCCAACCCGGATGGGGCACCTTGCAGCCCACCTGGCCCCTTTGAGGAGTGCGAGGACGACTACAATGACTACTACACCCGCAGCTAGCAGCCCGGCTCCTCCTCTAGGCAACCCACCCACTCTCCATCTTCCAGGTCAAGGTGGCTGCTGTGTGAGTGCACTGGCCAGCTCAGGCTCAAAGCCTGGCCTCTCCAGCGAGTACTCCAGGGCCTCCCCTGTCTTTTCTTCCCCTGCCCGAGTCCCCTCTTCATGACTCTCTCCCTTTCTCCAATGGGGCATGGAGCACCGAGGCATGCCAAGTGATGCGCTCCTGACACAGATGAAGAGGTGCGTGGGCCCCCACCTTGGGGCTCCCCTTTCTAGATAGCCATGCTATATCTGTCTGTCCTACTTTTTGTTCCTCCCAGTGCCAACTTGGCCCACTGCACCGCAGTGCCTCTAGCCCGAATCAATAAACCATATCTGTCTGACACCGAGTCTCTTTACTGATGGTGGGTGGGCAGCCCAGGACAAGGCCAGCACCTAGGGGAAGGTGATTGGTCTAGTCCCAATTTAGGGTTGAGTGCAGGGTGCTCACTGGGAGCCTGTGGCTCTTTGGCTACCTGGAAAAAGAGATGCTAAAGAAGCAAACCCAACAAAGGCTCTCAGCCACAGACACGCTGTGGTGCACACGCCCACCCACCCTCAAGCCTAGCCTTCCCAGGCCCAGCACAGCGCCCCAGGGCAGTGCCCCAGGGCACCGTCCCAGGGAGCCTGAGGACCCGCTCCCTCACAGTCTGTTAGGTTCAGACCCTTGAGGACACGCCCTGCATCAACTGGAGCTCAGAGACTGAGCTGCCCTACAAGCCTGGCATCCTGCCCTTCCAGACCACAAAGAAGAGGAGGAACTGAGGTGCCCCTGGCAGAGGTCCGATCTCTGAAAACGCTCTGTGTGACGTGTGTGCTCATCAGCAAGGTTCTATCCAGGACAACTGGGGAACAGCTGTCTGTGTGTCTGCTGTGTCTGGGCAATGTGCGACCGAGTTGGAACTGGGAGGGTGTGAGTGTGGGAGCTGGTGTCAATACCCCATCCCTACAATACCCCAACTCCATCCTGAATGGAAGCAGCCACTCAGGGCTGTCAGAGAAATCTCCCCACCTGAGTGTGGGTCCTAGAACCCCAAGCCGGCATTTGTGCACCACTGTAATTGTTGCAGTCTGTGGCCTGCTGAAGGCCCAGAATCCTCAGATTCTGGTGTGGAGAGGCCGCGGGGATGGGATTCCCTGTGTATTTATTACACAGTCCTTGTGAGGTCTGCACTCACGGTGTGTGCACCTCCGCCCTCTGCATGTGTGGCTGTGTGTGTGTGTGTCTGTCTGGGCAGGGCTGTCTTGGGGGTCTGCGTGTGTGTTCTTGCAAGTAAGGATCTATAACTTGGGGGCGGGGGCAGAGGAAGTGCTTTGTCTGGGAGGAGAGTCTCTCTGGCTGTGGGTCTCTAAGCATTCCCAGGTCTGTATCTCCCCCACTTCCTAAAGCCAGCAGGGATGGGGCTGGAACAGAAAAAGAGGGAGGGCTCACAGTGATCATCAAAGAGGTTTTATTATTAATAATAATAATTTTGAAAGCAGTTGTAGCAGGGTTTGAACCTCACCTAGACAGTGGGCAGGGCACAAATTTCCCCAGACCCAGCCCTCTCCAGGGATCTGCGGCTGCAGTGGCGGCTAGAATAATGGGGTTGGGGAGCGCGGGGACAGGGGGCATGGGCATGGGCGGGGCAATGTTTTGCACGCCCTTCTCAGGCCCGGATTACACTGCTCTTGTTCAGACTCGTCCGGGAAGCTGTCTGATCTGGGGCAGGGGGCTGGGAGGTGGTATCGCCTAAGGCGGCGGCACGGGAGGGGGTTGAGGGTGTGGGGACGGAGAACAGCCGGAGAGAGAAACAGAGACAGGGGTGGGGCTGAGGGAGGAGGAACAGGAGGCAGGAGAGGACAGGCGCGGCCGGCTTGCCTGCAGCCAGTCGGGCGGCTGCGGGGACTCGGAAACGTCGGAGACTCTACCACCGGCAGAGGCGGCAGCCCCGACTCCGGTACAACTGACGCGCCTCCGGATCCCCGGCGTCTCGCATTCCCGCCACAGTCCTGCTTGGTGCGGTGGAGCGGCGGCCCAGGCAGCAGGGTGGAGAAGAGCAGGTGAGAGGGGCGCGCGGAGCGCGGCCCGAGGAAGGGAGCGCAGGGAGCAGAGCGCGGCACCGGAGGCTCCATCCAGGGACATCGCTGGGGCGGAGAAGCCCCAGGGCCCACGGAGTCCTCCGAGTCCCGAACAGCAGCGGCCGTCGGGGGACCGCCAGGAGACTGCGGGATTCCCTGGCTCTGATGCCTTCCCACCTGGGGGCAGGGGCACTGGGAGCTGAACGATGAGAAGTTAGGGGAAAAGCCTTGGAGACGCTTGACTGTCAGGCTCCACAGCTCCGCGTGAGTGGTGGCCTCACTTCTCTTGGGCCCCTATATGCTAAGTACCAAGGTCTGCGCTTTCTGGGCCCAGCGGGGAATCAGCAGGTCTCACCGTACCCGACCGCTCTGAAGTGCGGGCACGCACCCTCCCCTCTCCGACTTCCGGAGGCGGCAGGTGGGAAAGGGCCACGTTTGGCAAGTATGGGCCTGGGTCCAGGGAGTTTCTACAGGGCATAGTCTGCCTGTGATGCTGTGGTGCCTGGGGCAAGCTGGGGTTGGGTCTCCGGGGCAGAGCAGAGACCCCTCCTGGCAACCTTCCGGAGCCCAGCCAGTGGCGGCATGGGTTGCAGGGCACTTAACAGACAGGGATACATACACACATCCATCCTCGTACCGCTGGCCCAAGGGCCAAGGAGGAAGAGCAGCTAGCCTGCCAGATCCAGGCCCTCCTCTTTGGCCCCCAAGAGACGAGACAAGACTCAGCTGCCTTTCCAAGACATGGCGGAGCTGCAGGTGGTCTCAGACACAATCTCTAGGGCTCTACTAACCTGATTTTGCCCTCCCAACCTGATTTTGCCCTCCCCTCCCTGTCAGCCCTCCACAGCAACTGGGGTGGACCCTAACCTGCAGTCCCTCGAGAGCAGCCTTTGCTCCACAGCACTGAAGGTTCTGGGCACCACCTATTCTGGAAAACCCAAGTGGGTGCTGGTGTTTTTCACCAGGGCTCTACATTCCCTGCCCAGCTCAGCCAGACAACCCCAAGTCCCTCCACCCCTGCACCCAGCACATCCAGGTTTTTGGAGGCTGTGTGCTTGGGTCCACCGTGCCTGTGCCCAGCCCCCGCTGGAGCTGTGCTTGCCTGGTGGTGCGGATGGGGTGGCATGGGCTGAGCATCTGTTCTGGGCTCTTGTAAGAGAGCAGGGGGTGGACAACTGGAATCATGATGTGTGGCTCTGAGGTTTTTGCTTAGGGGGATCTCTGAGGGTCGAAGTTGGCCCTACAGGCCTTATAAATGAGCCTTTGCCCCTCCTGACCTGGCTCATTTCTACTGCACCTTCAAATTAATCCACCTATCTCCAAGCTGAGTCAGGTGGCCCCCTGGGGCCTGGGCTTTCCAGCTTCTCTGTACCACCTCCCTCAGCATTCCTATGCCACCTACACTAGGAGCCTGCAGACCCTAGACTGCCCAAATTGCAGCCCACCTGGCAGGACCCAGGGTCCTCCTGCTTGGGCCATGGGGCCAGGCCCCCAGTCAGCCCAAAGTGCCTCATGGAGACCAGAGCCTCAGAGGGTCATGTATCCATGCATGCATTCATGCATACATTTCTTTTAGTTAGCTACTAAACACTGAACCTACTTCATGCCAGGCACCTGGCTAGGTCCCAGAGATGAAACACTGAACATACGTGACAGGTATGGTCTTGCCCTGGAGAAGCTCCCTGGAGAAGTCCAGCAGGAAAGAGAGATTTTAATCAGCAAAGCACATATCTATTGGATCATAGCAGGAATAAAACAAGTGCTCTGCAAATGACCCTTCATGGACTTGGGGTGGGCAAGCCCGCTGTGCTCCCTCCCACACTGCCTGGGAACTCAGGGGGACCTACGTGACAGCAGTCTTGTGGAGCAGGTACCAGCTGGAGGCTCACATCACGTGTCACTCTTTCCCATTTGGGGACTCAGAGAGGATGCTGTCATCAGGGAATCTGGTCTGGAGGTCAGGAGATTGGGGCCAAGCCTACAGTGAGGCCCCCGTGTACACTGGGCCCATGTCCAGCCTGGCCTCCTCACAGGGAAGGAATGGAGTGTGAGGATGTGGGAAGTGAAGGGTCCATGGCAGCTCTATGTGGCTATTGTGTTGATGACCCCCTGTTTCTTGGTCCCCAGGTCTGCGCTTCGGCTTCCCCAACCAGGAGTCACCAGGATGCCCATTCTGGAAAAAGCCCCCCATAAGATGGCAACAACAAGTCCCAGCAGTGAGGAGGAAACTGTGAGTGAATTTTGGAGCCCTCTCTTTCATCCCTGCTCTCTCCACTTATGTGCCACTACTTGTAACAAATCCAGAATCATCTGAGTGGGACTGTCCCCCAGCACTTGCCTGATCCCCAGTTCTGCACTCTCATGGGCAAAAGGCCCAGCCCTGCTCCAGGCCTGCGGAAGAGCCTGGGAAAGCCTAGAGCAGCTGAGAATGGCTTCAGGGGGTGCAGAGGGAATGCAGCCACCCTTCCTAACCCCCAAGGCCAGAAAGAGCTCTAGACCTGGGCCAGGTACTCTCTTCTCCCAGGGCTTTGCCCCATCCAAAGTTCCACCTCCAACGGCTTTGAGTCCAGTGGAGTTGCCTTAGGGGAAGGCTGAATGCTATACTCCAAGCCCTGTCACACTTCAGCCCCAGCTGCTGTCACTAGGTAGGCACTGGAGCCTCAGGCACTCACCATCTTCCCCATTGGCTTGAGACAGTGCCACCCCTCCCTGGGCAGCCATCCTCCCTTCCCACCCCAGCCAACCTGCCAGAGCGAAAGAGGAACACATCTGATCTTCACATGTTGAAACGATGGTCCCTCTGCCACATTTGTCTTCTGGCCACCTCCTTATACCCAGCCCCACATTCCAGGGCTTATTTAAAACCCTAATCAGAACTTCTGCGCTTGTCCCATGAAGTTGCTCACTACATGGTCCTGACCTCTGCAGCTGACAAGCACTGTTGTGGCATCTGGTCCATGGCATATCCCACTCATTGGCCTGTGGCTTCCTTGAGAATAGGCCCTGTCTCTCCATCCTCCTTGAGTCTGGCCCAGGGCCTGGCTCACATAACTGCCCAGAAAATGTATATTGACCTGCGATGCCAGGGTCCAGAGACCTTCTTTAATAAAAGTGAGTTAGTGGCCAGTGAGAGCCCAGGGAGGAGCCTCACAGGGCCCCATTCCTCTTTACCCATGGTGACCCAAGCTGTGGAGCAGGTATCAGCTGGAGGCATGCAAAGCCCCAAAGAAGGGTGGCCTTTTGCTAGCAGGACCTCCAGCCAGGCCTGCTGACACTCTGGGCAAAGCCACCAGATGAGCTGGGTTTTCTGCAGTTGCTTTCCCACTGACCAACCACACAGATCCCTGGACTGCAAGAGAAGGGAGAGGGGTCCAAAGCAGCTGGGTAGAGAGCCCGAACCTGACTCCCTGGAGTAGGCTGGGCAATCTGGAATGCTTCCCAGACTCACTCTCAAGTATTTCCCAGGGCAGCAACCCATAGTTGGCACTGGGACCCTTCACCCTC
Source organism: Manis javanica (assembly GCF_040802235.1). Taxonomy (NCBI): domain Eukaryota; kingdom Metazoa; phylum Chordata; class Mammalia; order Pholidota; family Manidae; genus Manis; species Manis javanica. Next base: position 79,755,812 of record NC_133162.1, on the reverse strand, counting down.
CCCACTAGGGCAGTGAACTCTAGAGCCAGGATCTGGCAGGTAGAGGACCCCCATTCATTCATCAATGCATTGACCCCGTTCCTGTCTGCCCCAGGCTGCTAGGGTAAGGGGGCTCCAGCCCCAGCAGCACAGAGGCACACTTTCCATGGGCCCTTTCACTCTGCAGCCCACCCCCCACAACCCAACAGGGGACAAAGCCCTGAAAGAAGGTAACCTACTACCATCATCTCTGTAAGTGTTCATTAATAATATGAAAAGTCCTGTTTTCCAACTGTGACCAGCTCAGTGAGGAATAAGTAAAAAGAATAGAAAAGGGAGCTCAGGAGAAAGGAGGGGAAGTCTAGGAGGAAGGAGCAGACAGATGTGGGACACAGACTGATTCCAGGTCTCAGCTCTGCCACCAAATTGCTGGGTGGCCTTGGATTAGCATCTCTACTCCCTGGGCCTCAGTTTCCTCACCTGTAAATGGACAAAATTTCCTGCCCAGGCTAAGCCATGAAATGGAGAAAGACGCATGAGATCCCTGGGTGAACACAGCAGAAGGCACAGGCCTGGATAGGGAGCACATTGTCTCTACCCAGGCTCTCTCCACACTTTGGGAACCCCCAGAGATTATGATTAGGAATAAGGAGAGTAAGGACATCACATCATTTTATGATGTATCTATTCGGAGCCAATTGTTTCTCTTGTTTAAGTCTCTCTGTGCTCCCCCACCCCCACCCCACTATAGGTAGGAATTGTTATTTAAGTCCTGTAGAGGAGGCAGCTGAGAATGGAGAGGCCAAGAGAAGAAGACAGCCCAGCACTGCACACTCTCCGCCAAACCCCTTTCCCAGGCCCCGTGGAGCAGAGCACCCCTCCAGGGTTTCACAACCGGGAGGGATTTACTAAAGAGCCAGGGCATGAGTCATCTTCCCAGTAAATATCTTACAGAATCCTGCCATTCAGACAGGCAGTGAACTCACCTCCTTCTCTCTCTCACCTGTCCAGATCTTCCCCATGAAAGTTACACCCTTTGGGTCCAGAGATCAGCTGGATTCTGGAACTCCAGCTGAAAACAATTCCTAAATTAAAAGTGACCAATATCAATAATGAGACTATTTCATCTTAGACCCATTCTTTATGGTTTATAAGCACTCACATCCATGATCTGTGTGATTCTCTGAGAAGGAGAGGTTATTATTTCTATTTTATAGGAGAGAAGACTGATCTGCTTAAGATGACACAGCTGGTCGAAGCAGGGCCAGAGCTTCAACACAGATCTGTCTGTTGCCTACATAAGGTCTTTTCCTCTGTACTCTCTCTCCTCCTGTGAGCAGGGCTGGGATAAAGCAGACAGAAGCTTCCAAAGTTCATAAACCTGCTGAGCTGAACCCTTAAACAGAAGAGACCCAGGAGAAGGAATAAGGATAGGGGTGGGTGGGGACAGACATAGCATTAACCTGGGACAGGCTTGGACCACGCTTAAGGAGGGGCACAGCAAGTACCTGAGGATCATCTCTTCCAGGGGCTGCCCAAACTCCCAGTGCCCCCACTGCAGCAGACCCTAGCCACCTACCTGCGGTGCATGCAGCACCTGGTGCCTGAAGAGCAGTTCAGGAAAAGCCAGGCCATCGTGCAGCAATTTGGGGCCCCTGGCGGCCTTGGGGAGGCCCTGCAGCAGAAGCTCCTGGAACGGCAGGAGAAGACAGCCAACTGGGTAAGAGTTGCTGGGAAGAGGAAGACTGGGGGGCAGACAATGGACCCACAGGACAGGGGGCAGGAAGAAGACAAGGAGACAGAGGGATTTGAACAAGGGGCAGGTAGGTGACAAAGATGTGGGGAGATGAGGACAACAAGGAGCAAGGATAGAGGGCAATGAGATGTAGTATGGGGGATAAGGGTGTGTACCGAGAGGGACAGACGGGGCCAAGATGGGGTAACAGAAAGACATGGCATAGAGATGGAAGACAGATGGGGTCCAGGGATGGGGGACAGTGAGGAACAGAAATAGGGACAGATGGGGACAAGGACAGGGACCAGAAATGGGGCAGCAGAAAATAGAGGTGAGGTCAGGGAACCAGAGAGGGTGAAAGGCAGGAACAGGACACGCATACGGATGGGCAGGGGACAGGGAGGAGGCACCAATCAACCAGGATGGGCAAATGGGATGGAAGAAAGGAGATGGCATGGGGTAAAGGTGGAGGAGAATCATGGTGGGCTGGGGCACACAAGTCCCAGCACATAAGTGGGGCCCAGTGTGTGTTCGTGTAATGAATGAATGAATGAATGAAACAAGTCCATGGCCCAGTGTAGTGTCCCAGTTGTCCCTTGGGGTTGCCAGTATGGAGCCAGTGCTCTCCATGGGCAAGGTGCTCTTGTTGGGGGGTGAGGGCACTGGAGCTAAGAGGCCCCTCCCTCTTTCCCTGGCAGGTGTCTGAGTACTGGCTGAATGACATGTATCTCAGTAACCGCCTGGCCCTGCCTGTCAACTCCAGCCCAGCTGTGGTCTTTGCCCAACAGCGCTTCCAAGACACCAATGACCAACTGAGGTGAGGCCACTGTGCTCCTGGGTTTGCAGCTGGAGTGTCTGTTCCCCAGGGGGAGGGGGCCTGGCCACAGCACCAAGATTGAATAGCCAAAGTTTATGCCTTGGCTGAGCTTTTTGAGGCCAAATGCCCCTTAAAATATGGCCTCCAGGTCAGGGGGCCAGAGAGGAGGTTAGGCAAGGCTGCATGTGAGTAACAAACACAAAGTCTTCTTCAGATGCATTTATTTGGGGTGGGGAGCATTAGTAGAGGTCATGGCCCCCATGTGTCTGCACGGCAGTCAACCTGGCCCAGGCCCTGGGAGGAGGCCTGTACCCTTCTACCCCATCAGGATGTGAGGCTGGGCCTTGGTACTGGGACACGCTGCCCAGGCTATCTGAGTGGGCCTCGGCTCCCCCTGGCCCCCAGCTCTAAATGGGCTCTGAGTGGGTAGAAATGGTTCCTTCCTGCCAGCTGCCGCCAGAGCCTGTGCCATCTGCTGCAATTTCAGAGCTCACTGAGCCGCTGGAATGGCCTGTGGGCCAGTGATGACAATAGAGGGGCCGCTTCCCCAGGGTAGGGTGGAGGAAGGATCTCCCTGCAGGAGCCTCTCAGAGCCACACTTGAGTCTCTGGTCTCAGCACTCACATGTGGCCCAATGTGGGGACTGTTCAGAAGGAAGACAGAAACGAGAGGCAGGGCTCAGCTATGCTAGGGAGACCCCCCACCCACTTCTTCCTCACTGAGATCAGCCCAGCCAACCTGCTAGCCTGCTGGCTGGGACAGCCATCCCCTTTCCCTTGCAGCCTGGGTCCCCCTGGGCAGAAGGAAGTGTGCAGATGGATGAATGGCTTCTGAAAACAGTTCCTAAAATTGCATCCGAGGGGGCATTTTCCTCCTGATGCAATTAAGCCAGGCTCATCATCCACAGACAGTTAAGATGACACGGTCCCATGGCACAATTCTCTGGTGCCTTTTTCCTCCCACACCTGTTTTCCTTTTCATTAGCACTCAAGGGGTCTAATAATTTACTGTTCCCTGGAGATGGGTTTTCAAAATGCTGTGGTCCTGGCCCAGTCCAGCTCCACCCAGCAAGGGCCTTGGCTAGGAAGACCCCCACCCCTGAGCATCCATCCCTCTCCTCTCCTATCTGCTCTGTGTCCTCTCCTGGCTTCCTCTCCCTCTTCTTCCTCCTCATTCACCTTCCAGTTTCCTCTCCCCCCGGCCCCCTCCAGGTTGTCTCCACAGAAACATTTCCAATCCAAGACCAGATGGGAGGCAGCAGCAGGCACCCCATCTGATGAGTCACCCCCAAGGCCTGGGTCTGTAGGGTGTCGGATAGCCTGGGAGAGACAGAGGGAGGAAGGGACAAGTGGCTTGGAGAGAGGGAGTGAGGCTGGGCCTAGACAGAAGCTAAGGCTTCATCTCTGTCCACAGGTTTGCAGCCAACCTCATCTCTGGTGTGCTCAGCTACAAGGCCCTGCTGGACAGGTAGGCTGGGCCCAGCCTGGGGAGGGGAGCCCTGCTCTGGTGGAGCCTGTTAATCCATCAGTCTCCCCACCATACTCAACAGGGGCTTCCAGAGGGCAGGGACCTTGTTTCTTCTCAGCTCTGTGTCCCTGGCTCCAGTCACGGAGCAGGGATACTCCCTCTGCCTCCTACCCTGTCAGTTTGTATGGCTGGGCCTTGATACTGGGACATGCTGGGACTGGGGATGCCTCACCCCCAGCGTCAAGATGATCTTTACCCCCACTGGCCCCACCATGAGTGGTTCCTTTCCCTGGGCTGAGCACTGTCCTGCATCTCTTCAAATGCCTGCCCGCTCCCTCCAAACCTTCTATGTGCACACGAGTGAGCGTCAGGAATCTAGAGAACACACAAGAAGGTGGGGAAGGAGGCAGGGTGGAGGTGAGCGATGTGGAACTCACCTTTGCTACTTGCTCTTGAGGGGAATGGCCTCCCCACTCCGAGCCTGCTTACTGGGCTTCAGCCCCACTGGCTTCCTTTCCTCCTTGGACCAGTATTCCTCAAGTGATTTGTGGTGAAACAGCAGTATAGTTTTTAATTTTATAAAATATTTGTAAAACATTACAAAAGTGACTTAGTAGAAAAATGGTACAAAGGTACAAAATATGAGACTGCCTGTTTTATCATTAGGTTCAACAGACATAAAATTCCTCTGTCAAGTGGCCACATAAGTTTCTGAAAGCTCCCTCTGGGCTCCCACGCTCATGGCTTGGTCCTGACAGCTCAGTCCCACTGTGGGGGCGCTTTGAGCAGCATAGATGTGATGCCTACTGTGCCCCAGCTCTTCCCACCGCTGCCTCTTACCCTCAGGGCTCAGCTCACATGTCTGGTCCTCAGTGACGCTGTCCCAGGTGCTCCTCCTTGTCACCTGTCCCACTGCCTCAAAGCCTCCCACTTGCCTGTGTGCTGTTTGTTGTCACCCTGGGACCTGCCCCCATTAGACTGGAAACTCTTGGCTTGTATCCCCTGATCCCAGAATGGTGTCTGGCACTGAGGAGAGCTCAGTGACATTTGTTGGCATAAGGAAGGAAGGGAAGAAGGGAGGAAGGGAGGGAGGGAGGGAGGGATGGGAAGGAGGGAAAGGGAAGACACAAAACAAACTGAGACCACAGGAGAAAGAGAACTTTTTGAACTCACAGGATTCTAGAAGAGGTGATGAATAAGTAGGCTCTTGAAAGGAGTGGAAGGAGTTTTCTAAACAACTGAGGGGAGAACAGGGGTGGGTGAAGGCATGCCAAGCAAAGAGCAGCATCAGCAAGGGCACAGAGAGCTAAAATGGCAAGGGCTGCACCTGTCCATTGGTGTTGGGCCTGCGGCAGGGGTGAGGGGGACCAGCAGAGAGGCCGGAGAAAACCCCAAGGGTTTTCATGGGACGTGGAAGTGGGGTGCTCCATGACTGTAAAAAGTGGGGAACAGAGCTCTTTGAGGGCCACTGAAATGCAGTTCTGGGTTTTGTTTCCTGTTTTGCCAGTCAAATTACAGAAGGATCAATTCTGATTCCCTGCCTCCTGCCCTTTTCCCCACTCTCCCCCTCCAGCCATGCCATCCCTACCGACTGTGCCAAGGGCCAGCTGTCAGGCCAGCCCCTCTGCATGAAGCAATACTATGGGCTCTTCTCCTCCTACCGGCTTCCTGGCCACACCCAGGACACGTTGGTGACTCAGAAGAGCAGCGTCATGCCTGAGCCAGAGCACGTCATCGTGGCCTGCTGCAACCAGGTAGGTGCCCCTTGCTTCTACAGTCTCTCAGGCTTTGGGAGACCTGTACACCTACTCAACCCTTCCTGCTTTTCCAAGCGTGCTCAGCCCCCTCTTCCTCCCAGGGCCACACAGTGAGCTGGGGCAGGGTGGCCCCAAAGTGGGGTCTCTTGACTCCTAGTCAGTCCTATTTTCTCCACTGGTTGGGTTTTAAGAACCAGGAGAGTCATCCATTGAGAATGCCTTCAGTGGGCTCCCATTTCAGCCCTGACCAACCAGGTCAGGTGGAGGGTCATTAATGAGACCCCGCATGGCCTCAGCCCCTCCACATGCAGTCCCTCAAACAGCAGTCTTCCTGGAGACCACCATAAACAGACAGCATTATGGCCTGTCAGGACCTCCACGTCCAGGCACGAGGCTTGGCACTTACACCCATTCATCCCATTTGATCTTACAATGGCCCCACACAGTGGGCCTTGGGATCTCCATTTGACAGGTGAGGAAATGAGAATTAAACAGGGTAAGTGCTCTTCCAAGGGTGAGAAGGAATCCTAGGTCCGGCCCATGCCACAAGCCCATACTCCATCCCTTGAAGCTCAGGTCTTCAGACTGGGTTCCAGGGAGCCGACAAGGGCCCATGGGAGCCCGGGGACAGGCTGAGTGTGAGGGCTCCTGACGCCTCACCAGTACCCACCAGACCATGTATTCTGTAGACTGAGGCTGCACACAAATATTTCATCTGACAAAAAGCTGTTTTATGTTCTTTTTAACTAAAACCCAAGTTTGACACCCACCCCAGGGACTCCCCTGGTGTTTGTTCTACAATATTTTCTTCTTGGGCTTCTCTGACATTTTCAGTCTAAGTTGGGACCTCTGTGAAAGTCCGCCATCTGAGGTTGGCTGTTCCCAGGTTTGAAGCCCACCTGACACCCTGGATAGCCATAAAACGAGAACCTTTCTCCATCTTCATTCAAAAGTCAAACCCAGCATTTCCCAGCCTCCACACCCTGCAGTAACCATCCCTTACAGAAATACTCTCAGGGCTGCTGCTTTGAACCAGGCTGCATGTGCACTGCTCAGAGCATGGGACCAGCCACTCATGTCAACCAGCTGAAAGGGATCTTGACCTGCGCCTGGAATAAGATGCTTTAAAAAGCCTGAAGCTCTGGCTTCAAAGCTACTGAATAACAGCTCTCAGGCCTTACATACAAGGTATATGCAGGTACACATATTCTGTGTTCACCTACACACAGCGTATTTTGCGTGTTGGTTTTCCACCTTAATTTTTCTCTGCGTGTTATTTCCTGACTTGCTTTTTTTTCTCCACTCACCAGTGTGTTTGAGCTCTATCCCTGTAGCTGATTCTAGAGCTAGTTCATCCCTTTTAACTGCTGAGTAGACATGCACTGGATAAGTATGCTGCATCTTACCCAGCTGTTCCCCTACCAGAGACCGTTTGGCTCACTTTACCATCTGCTCTTGCAAACAAGGCTATATGCACATTCCTTATATGTCTTCTGGGGCACGAGAGTATATGTTTCTGTAAGCCATGGGCTAAAGTATATATTTATAAAAGCAATTGCTGAATCATAGCATATGCATATTTTTAGTTTTGCTAGACAACTGTCTTCTAACAGCAGTTGTACCAGTTTATACTCAATTCTGCACAAACATAATGGTTTAATGTGAACCAGGAACCACAGAAAGTTTTTTTTTAGCCAAGTTTAACCTGGCCTTCTTTGATTTGGGGCAGCCTAGGGTCCAGCACAGCTAACAGCACTGGGTTGGTCCCCCCACAGTGACTCTTCAGAACCATTACATCCCCCCAGAACTTTGAGCCCAAACATCCCCCACCCATGCTCAGGTGTGAAGCCTTGTAAATCCTGAGACCCTGGGCAGGCTGCCACAAGTGACGTGTTTGACCTGTTTCCCCCACAGTTCTTTGTCTTGGATGTTGTCATTAATTTCCGCCGTCTCAGTGAGGGGGATCTGTTCACTCAGTTGAGAAAAATAGTCAAAATGGCTTCCAACGAGGATGAACGCTTGCCTCCAATCGGCCTGCTGACGTCAGAAGGGAGGAGCGAGTGGGCTGAGGCCAGGACGGTCCTCGTGAAAGGTTAGCAGCAGTGCCCAGCACGTCTCCACGCTCATCTCACCCTCATGCCCATTGGCTTCCTCCCTCCAGGGTTGGACACCATGCCTCATCCTCATTTGCTACAGCGTGGGGAGCTCAGGCCTCCCTCCAACTCGGGGCCTATGGCAGGTCCTGCTGTCAGCCAAGGCGCCTTCAAACTAAAGACACCTTTTGTACCCTTGTATTTCATCTGACAATAGCCTAGCTTTCTGGGTGAGGCTGCCCAGCACTGCAATCCTGGAATGTCTGGGAATATTTGGGGATGGAAAATTTTGAGCTATAGGAAGGCTGGCTGCAATTAAGCAGTTGTGTTTTACTGGTAGGCAGGAGTGGTACCCATTTTCAGGGTCTGAGTCACTGGGAGAGCTATCAGGATGGGATCTGGGATGGAGCCCACCTCTGCAAGGGTGTTTGGCTGACTCTTTCATGTGGACTCTCAATCCCAGAATTTTTCGTCTTCAGGCTGACCTTTTTCTTCTGGCTGGCTGCTGCTCTGATGGACGTTTCCAAGCATTTCCATAATAAAGCTGGTAGTAGTCTTAAAATTTTTAAATCATCCTTCTGGAAACTTCTTTGCAAACCCAAAGCCTATTCCCAGGAGCTGCATAGAGTACCTTCCTTTCTTGACCACACTGGACATTCTGGGATGAGAGACAAGACTTCTGTGAGCCTCCATCTGCCCCTCGGACTTTCATTTGGCCAGTGTCCATTCAGGCTCCCTGAGTGTCTGTCAGCTGAAGGCCTGGGGAGCGTGAGAGGTAGAGAGGATGAAGCCCTTGCCCCTGAGCAACTCACTGGATAGAAGCAGGGGAAGAGAGGCATAGGGAAGCAGATTCAAATACACAGTAACACTAATGTCCACCCATGTAAGGCAATGGGGACAGGAGGTTACAAAGAAGTTCTCCAGGCTTTTCAGAAAGGGGAGGGAGCCTTTCCAATTGAGAGGCTTTTGAAACACTTTTGGAAGAAGTGGGAATTGTGCAAAGCCCTGTAACCTGAAAAAGGGGTAGAAGAGAAGGCTAGCACCCAGACAGGCCTACCCACCATGGCCAATGCCTATAACCCAGCAGGGACATGTGAACCTGTCCTGCTCCATACAGAGAGCCACCCAGCTCTCTGGGTACACTGGGAAAATGAGAAGGTGGTGAGGCCAGGCTCTCTGAAGACAGGCACTTGAATTTTCTGGTCCCTCTGCCTAGAAAGTTCTTCCCCCAGGGCTGGCTGACTGCACCATCCAGAGCTCAGCTCAGGTGTGATGGCCTCAAGCTCCCTTTGAGCAGCACCCCCACCCACCCCGCCCCCCAGCACATTCTGTCACCTTATCCTATTTTCTCTGTGATTGCATTTCTCACTCTCTGAAGCCAGGTTTTCATTTGCTTGATTGGTGCTGATGATCTGCCTCCCATCATCTACAAGGCCCAAGAGAACAGGGCCTTATCTGTTTGGTTTAACTTCTGAATCTGCTGTGTCAAACACAGTAGAGCCCCTATTATATTCCTTAAATGAAGCAATGAAGCATTACTAATGATACTGGGCCCCAGACTCATTTCCCACCTACCAATTAATTATTCTTTCATTCAGTTATTGGGTACCTGCGGAATGCTCAGTCCTAAATCAGGGTCAGCACAAACCACAGGGAGGTGTGGGAGCTTACCCTGTTCTCACAGACCTAACCACCAAGTTGGGAAATCAGTAACTTACTATTTGAAAGTGAGTTAATTCCCTCAGGAGACCATGGTGTAATCAAATCCCACTCTCGTCCCCTCCAGGGACAGAGACAGGCACCAAAATAATCGCCTCTGCTTCTAGTACGGTTTCCACTTTATTAGCAACCCAGGCCCAAACAGTCTCCCTACAGGACTGGCGGGGATTGCCTGGAGCTCATCGGAATTAATTTGTTAATGGCACTTGATCTGGCTTTCTGAATGGAAGTGCTGTTTCTGAGAGAAGTGTGACAGAAAAAAGGGGCACGCGCCTTCCTTTGGAAATCCAATTAATCGGGTTAGCACTGTCCTCTGCGCAGCAGGAAACCAGTCCTCCACAGAGCCCCCTCCCTGACTGGCCCCAGACCACGGAAGGGAGCAGGGAAGCCATTCAGGACATGATTTCAGAAAGAGTATGGCAACTGGGGCTAGAGTTGTAAAGATGTAAAGACATGGGTGGGGTCCAGATACCTTAGAGAAAGGAAAATAAAAGTGAGGACAATTCTTAGGCTTCGATTTTGATCAGTTGAAGAGGTGGTGGTACTATTCCCTGACATGGGAACCAGGTAGGGGAAGTGGCTACAGAATGGGGCAGTGTTAGGTTGGAGATGCCTTGAGTCATCTAAATGGAGATGTCACATTAGATCTATGTGTCTGCAACTGAAGAGAGAGGTTGGGTACAGAGACATAAATTTGAGAGCCATCAGCATATAAGTGATATTTAAAGTCATGGACCTGGGTGAGATCATCTGGAAACAAAAGAACAGGGCATTGGAGGTCAGGTAGAGAAAAATGCAAAGGGGATTGAGAAAGTCATGAAGTCGAAGGAAAACCAGGAGATGAGTCATAAAGATCCAAGAGGGAAGGAGGGAACTGCCAACCGTGTGGAATGCAGCTGGGAGCACAGGGAAGAGCAGGACAGTGAGGAGACTCTGGGCTTGGAAACCCTCAGTGCCTGGTGACCTTCACGAAGGTCAGACCAGAGTAGTAGGAAGAAGGAATGGAAGCCATCCCGCAGCATGAAGAAATGGCTGATGAGGCAGTCAATGAGTAGAATCGGTAAGTATGGTTGACTCTTTTTATACATTTTGGTCTGAACAGGAGCAGAAAAATAGGGGAGTTGCTAGAAAAGGATAGGGGTCAAGGGAAGTGGTTTAGGAGGAAAAGCAAATGCATGATTATATGTAGACAAGTACGTGGAAGTAATCCAGTAAGAGAAACTGTTAATGAGGAGAAAGGAGATAATTGCAGAGGTGGGGGGAAATTTTGCAAAGGCAAAAGGAGGTGGAACCCAGAGTATAAGTGGCCTTTGGTTGGGACAGGAAAAACAGAAAACAGAAACCTGGGCCTGAGGTCTATGGGACTTATGGCCATAGTGGTGGGGGTATGAGAAGGTTCCCAATGGGTGGCTGCTGGTCTCAGATCTGCAGAGCCATGGCCGTGAGCTTCAAGAGGCTGGGCTGGGACTGTGAAGACAAAGAGATCAGATGAAATAGCCTCTTAGAAAATGGAAAGAAAACTTATCCTGGAAACTTGCTGAGATATATGGGCTTGGCTGAGCTCATATTTGAAGGCTTGGGATCATACATTTTAGAAGAAACTAATTAGCATATTTTTGCCACCCTCACACACACACCATGTGCAGCTACTCAGGTTCAGGCAAGGAGAACATGGGTCACCAGGTCCAACCAAGGTTGGTGAGTAAAACTGAGGGAGAGAGGGGGGAGGTGTGGAAAGAGGATGGATATAATGTTGGAGTCTGAACTGAGTAGGTAAGTGTAGGAGTCTGCTGGGGCTGCCATAACAAAGCACCACAGACTGAGCGGCTTAAACAACCGACATTTGTTGTCTCCCAGTTCTGGAGGCTCAAGTCCAAGATCTAGGTGCCAGCAGGGCTGGTTTCTTCCGAGACACCCTTCTTGGCTTGTGGATGCCGTCTTCTCCCTTTGTGTGTGTCTGTGTCCTAATCTCCTCTTCTATAAAGACACCAGTCATGTTGGACTAGGGCCAAACCTATGACCTCATTTTACCTTAATTACCTCAGTAAAGACCCCACCTCCAAACACAGTCTCATTCTGAGGTACTGAAGGGCAGGGCTTCAGTTTGGTAATTTCGGGAGGACACAATTCACTGCACAACAGGAGGGAAGCGAAAGACAGAGGTGAGTGACAGACAGTGGAAATAGGCAGCGGCCGATGTGTTTGGAGGAGTCATGGGGTAACACATTTCACAGTGGGTAACAGAGCAGGAGTCAGAGAGTCAAGAGTGTGCTGGACACTTGAAACTGAGGTTTCAGAGGGGTCAGTTCCTGGGAGCAATGAGTTCCAGGCGTGATTGCGCGCATGGGAGCTGAGGTTGAATTGTCAGATGGGAGGCTGAGGGGCTGAGAGAGAAGGAAGTGGGCTGGGTCATCCACATGGCCCTTCAAGCTGTCAGCACAGTGACTGGAGTCAGGATGGGGAGGAAGAAGATGAGCCACATCTGCATGATAGGGAGCTGAGGGGGTCAGGGCAGCACAGCAAGAAGGAGGGCTCTGATGGGAGAGGTCAGTGTCTAACAGCTGTGGCTCCAAAGGGAAAAGGCAGAGGAGTCACTGAGGACTCGAAACAGGGAGAAGGAAGCCGCCTACCTGACCTGGCTCTGGGTGTGTGAGTGTGAAGGAAAACCACAGCCCCCTGGGGGTGGGTACAAGGAAGGGCACCCCTCAGGGTACAGAAGGTGAATGGAACACTTTCAGAAGAGGTTAATGAGACAGGGTGCCAGTGTCACTAGTCAGGAGACATGAAGGTTTCAGAAAGGCAGAAAGGAGAGGGGTGAGGGCTGAGTCCACACAGGGACACTGGAGCAGGGGGCGTGGGGGTGCCAGTGAGGGACCCAGGGACAATGGCCATCACTGTAAACAGGGCTTCCAAATCCTCCGCCTCTGGGAAGCCACTCTCTCCTGGTTGCAGGTGTGGCTGCCTGGCTGTGGTTGAGAGGCCGGGGGTCTTCTTGGCCCATTGCAGCATCACAGCACTATGGAGCAGGTAAGTTTTTCAGAGCATCTCAGTTGAAGTCCCAGGGTATCCACTTTCATTCCTGGGACCAGGGCAAAGAACAATGCCGTGGGCTCTGGGGCCAGGCAGGTGCTGTCTGGCAGGCTGAGCGAGCCCCTCTTGTCCTGGTGGAGGTCTGGACTGAGGCACCTGAGCTAAAACACCTGCCTCCCTAATTTTCATAGGGTCAACTGAGGCCCAGCAGGGCAACTGATTTCAGGAGCCCTCTCTGCTTTGAGAGAGGGCTCCTGATCCTCCACTCTGCCCTCCAGCCAGGACGGCTCCCTCCGTGAGTTCCCAGACTCCTCAGCCCAACCCTCGGCCATGACATCGAGAGGACGGAGCTCAGGGAGGCCCATTAAGAGCCAGCATGGCACAGCCCACGAGTGGTGGAGCCAGCTGCCTACCCCAAAGACCGTCCCTCTGTGCCCTGTGTCCCCACATCCCATAGCCCTCACACTGTGCTTCTCACACAGAGCCCACTGAGAGGTGGTGCGGGACTCTGTCAGCCTGATCAGTCACAGCCAATGCAGAGCACCCTCCTGAGGTCCTGGTATTGTGAGGAGACTAGAACAAGCAGAAGACTTAGGATGAGAGTGGACAGGATAAAACCAGAGGAGTGTGTCAAAAGGAGTCCTGAGGGAATTTGGGGGCCTCACCCTCTGCCTGTCACAACCCAGGAGGGCTCCCTCTGCCAAGTAGGACTTGATGCCAAACCCAGGTGCGTTAAGATCAGTGTGACAGTCTGGCCGACGACCTCAGGGTCAACTCAAGAGCTCCTTTAAGAATACCAAAACTATTGCAGCCCAGGTTGGGCCTACTTATCCAGATATCAGTGGCTGCTGTGGATAAAGGTCCCCCTCAGTGCAGGGCCCTGTCTGGTGTGCTTTCTGCCCCTTGTGGCTTTAAGTCTTCATTAGAGCCTGAGAGGTGGGAAGGAGGCTGTGTTTCCCGCAGGTTGAGGAGGTTCCCACACTTAGAGGTGGTCAGTGGTAGAGCTGTGTCTTACCCCAGGGGAATCTGTCTCCTAAGCCTGAGATATGCAGGGGAGGGACTCAGGGCCGGCCTCAGGAGAGGTATGTGCATCCTCTCGGGACCTCCCTCCCTGCTGAGCCGCCAAGCTGTGGCCTTCCTGAACCCAGGAGGAGCCAACACCGTTAATCTGGTCCGGAATTTAATTAGATGTTCGGCCCTGAGTCTGGAAGACTACAGCACTTGTCAATTTGTAGGAAAAGGATAGCCGGCTCAGAGAGCCCGCCTCCCAAGTCCACTGGCTTTCCTGGGTGCCACGTGGAGATCCTGTGAACAGACTTCTGAAGCAGATGCCTCCGTTTACACAGTCCCGTAAATATTTATTCCCAGCAGCCAATTAGAGCTGAGCCACTGCTTTCAAGAGGGAACTGACAGAAGGCGGCTGCAGCTGCAGAAGGCCTCAGTCATGGTTTACAAGAACCCCTTGGGATGGGGCATTTTGCTATTTAAGTGTTGTCATCCAGAGAGAGGCAAGTCTGCTGATTTTAAAACCAATTACACATTAGCAATAATTATTAGCCTCTCTGATTTAATTGGCCCAGAAATACCTGCTGGACTCTCTGGGCTGAAAGCTGTTTTCTTTCTCAGGCTGAGGTGGGTGTTGGGAGACGGGGCAATTCCTCCCTCCCACAGTGGAAGCATGAAGGCTTTAGAGATGAGACAGGGAGAAGCGTGGTCCAGGGCAAGAGGCCTGGGCTTGACCTGGCCCTCCCTGCTGTCCCCAGAGCCTAGCTTCCAGCTAGGATATAGACATAGCAGCCCTGTGCCGTGGAGAGGACCGAGGGGACTCAGCAGGGCTGTAAAGTAGGCAATCTGGTGCCTGGGCACAGAGGATGCTCACTAAATAATAACTCATATTGTATTTGAGGAAACACTCTGGGGAAGCTTTGTCCAAGGCCCACAGCCTCTCTGGAAAAATTTGGTGAACTGAAAATGGGCATCTGTTGAATGGACACTGTCCATGCGGTCAGTGACAATGACCCTTGGCACCATACTGAATGGCCTGTACTCCTTGTGTGGAACCCTAACCCTGATTAACTTTGGGGTGCTCTCTCGTGTTTTTTGGGATCCCCACATACCACACACTCTGTGTGCACACACTCCAGACACATCTCTTCTTTCATGGCCCCCCAGTGCCATTGCTCTGGCCCACACTTTCCATTTCACGGACAGCATGATGATATTTGGGGTATAAGGCAGCTGGCAGCTGGGAAGGGTTCTTTGTAGCTCCTGTCATTCTCCATTTGCGACCCCTCCCCTAATTCTGGAAATATGGGAGCTCTTTAATTCTGCCTTTGTGGAAAGGGTGGTCAGACCCCAAAGGAAAGAGCAATTCTTGGCTCTTGAGTTCTATTTTTTTTAATTAAACTTACTTGGGGATGATTACAGACACTCATGCACTTGTAAGAAATAATCTTGCCTGTACTCTTTTTCCCCCCAAATGCTAACATCTTGCAAAACTATAATACAATGTCACATACAGAATATTGACATTGATACAGTCAAGACACAGGACAGTTCCATCCTTATGAGGATCCCTCATGCTGTTCTTTATAGCCACAACTACCTCCTTTCCACACCCATCCATGAAACCCTGCCAACTACAAATCTGTTCTCTACTTCTATAATGTTATTGTTTCAAGAACATGATATGAGTGGAATCATATGATATGTAGCCTTCTGAGATTGGCTTTTCTTCACTTGGCATAATTCTTTGGAGATTCTTGCAAGTTGTTGCAGGTTTCAATAGTTCATTCCTTTTGATGTATTCCATGGTATGAATGTATCACAATGGGGGATGTAACCATTCTTTGCCTAGCCCTAGATCCCAGATATTTTCTTCTATATTTTTTCTAGAAGTTTTGCAAAATTATATAGTGCATTTAAGTTGACAATCCATTTTGAATTAAAATTTCTTATAAGGTGTAAGATTTATGTCCAGGATTTTAATCTTTTTGGCAGTGTGTCCAATTGCTCCATCAACATTTGTTGAAAAAGTCATCCTTTCCCCATTGAATTACTCTTGCACCTTTGTTAAAATCAGCTGGGCATGTTTATGTGGGCCTGTGTTTGGTTTTTCTATTCTCTTCCATTGATCTTTGCATAATCTCACTGCCAATACCATACATTCTTAGTTATATAGCAGTATAATAAGTCTCGGAATTAGATGTACTGATTCCTCGAGCTTTTTTCTTTTTCAAAATTGTTTTAACTATTCCAGTTTCTTTGCCTTTTCATGTAGATTTTAGGATCATGTTGTCTACATCTACAAAAAGTCTTGCAAAAAGGAATTTTGATGGAAAGAGCTGTGCTAAACCTGTATATCAGTTTGGGGAGAACTGACATATTCACTATGTTGAGTTTTCTGATGCATGAATATGATATATCTCTCCATTTACTTACATCTCTGATTTTTTCCATTAGTGTTTTATAGTTTCAGCATACAAGCTATGTACATTTTTGTTAGATTTATACTGAAGTATATCATTTGTTTTGCATGACTATAAATGGTATTGTATTTTTAATTTTGGTATTCATATGTTTGTCATTGGTTGACTTTTGTATGTTTATCTTGTATCCTGCAAACTTGCTGAACTCATTTATAAGTTCTAGGAGGTTTGGAATTTTTCTTGTAGATTCTTTAGGATTTTCTATATAAATAACCATGTCATGTGGAAGTAGGGATTTCTTTTTCTTTCTGATCTGTATCCTTTTTATTACCTTTACTTGCCTTATTGCACTGGCTAGAACTTTGGTACTATGTTGAAGAGCAGTGGTAAGAGTGGGTATCTTTTCTTGTTCCTAATCTTAGGAGGATAGCATGCAGTGTTTCACATTTAGCTAGAGGCTGTTCTGTACATGCTCTGTATGAAGTTGGGGAAGTTCCCTTCTATTCCTACTTTCCTGAGATTTAAACATGAATAGATGTTGAACTTTGTCAAATACTTTCACAGCATCAACTGCACAATCATATGATTTTTCCATACTCTGTTAATATGGTGTGTTACATTACTTGATTTTCAAATAGTCAACCAGTCTTGCATCACTGAAATAAGCCCCACCTAGGCATGGTACATAATTTTTTTTATATGTTGCTTAATTCTATTTGCTTATATATTGTTCAGTATTTTTGTATCATTATTCATGAGGGTTATTGGTCTATAATTGGTTGGGTTTTTTTGTGGGCTTTATTTTTTGTATTGTCTTTGTTTTGGTGTCAGGATTTTATGAACAAATGATTTGGGAAGTGTTCCCTCCTCATATTAATAGGAAGAAATTGTGTAGACTGGTCTTAATTCTTCCTTAAATGTTTCATAGAATTCTCTAGTGAAAGCATCTAGGTCTGAAGATTTCTTTTTTGGGGGTTTTAAACTTAACAATTTAAATTTTCTTAGTAGTTATAGGGATATTTACATGATCTATTTCATATTGGGTCATTGTGATAGTTTATACTTTTCAAGGGATTGGTCCATCTCTTCTAAGTTGTCAAATGTTCATTTGTAGAGTTGTTCATAGTATTTTCTTATTATCCTTTTGATGTCTTCAGGATGTATAGATCTATTTCTATTTTATCCCTCATATTGTGTCTTTCTTTCATTTGGTTTTCTTTGTTTGTCTTGTCAGAGATTCGGTTGATCTTCCCAGACTTTTTTGTTGATTTTCTTTTTCTTTTTTTCTGCTTTCAATTTCATTGCTTACTGCTCTTTATTATTTTCTACCTCCTGATTGCTTTGGGTCTATTTTACTCTTCTTTTTCTAGATTCTTGAGTTAAGAGCTTATATTATTCACTCAAGACTTTTCTTCTTTTCTAATGTCAGTATTTGTGCTATGCATTTCCCTCTCAATAATGCTTTAGCTGTGTCTCACAAATTTTGATACACTATATTGTTATTTTCATTCATTTCAATGTTTGTTTTTAAGATTTCCCTTAAGATTTCCTCTTTGACCCATGGATTATTTGGGAAAGGGTAGTTTAGGTTCCAAATGTTTGGAACTTTTCCTGTTTTTTTCTGTTGTTTATTTTTTCTTTGAGTCTAGGAGTCAGGGAACACATTTTTTTGTTCTTTCAATTATTTTCAAATAGTTGAGGGTGTTTTGTGGCATAGAATATGATCTAACTTGGCATATATGGTCTGGGAACTTGAAAAGAATGTGCATGTTGCTGCTTTTGTCTGGAATGTTCTGTAAATATCAATTGGATTCTATTGATTGATAGTATTGTTGAGTTTTTCTATATGCTTGCTGACTTTCTGTGTAGTTGTTTTATCAGTTCTCAAGGGAGAGGTTGAAGTCTCCAAATACGATTGTGTATTTGTCTATTTCCCCCTTAAGTTCTGTCAGTTTTTGCTTCACATATTTTGTGGTATGTTTGGCAGACACATAATTGAGATTGTTATGTTTTCTTGGTAGAATGACCCTTTTGTTTTATGCACTGTTCCTCAGTGTCTCTGATAATTTTATTTGCTCTGAAGTTTACTAGAAACCACAAGAAAAAACTATACAAACAGATACACTAAAAACACTACAGACAAACCAAATTGGAATTCTAAAAAATGTTCAAGTAACCCATAGAAAGGCAGGAAAATGAAAGCAAGAATTGAAAAACAGGAAACAAAAAATAATATGGCAGAGTTAAAACCCAGCATAACAATAATTGACAGAGTAGATTAAAAAACATGAACCAGCTATATACTAGCTATAAAACACTCACCTCACAGATAGCAAAGTAGTTTGGTTGAAGCAAGCAAAAATATATATTGAGCAAACCTCAATCAAAAGAAAGCAATAGTGGCTACATTAATATCAGATTAGGTAAGCTTCAGAGCAAAGAAAATTACCAGAGACGTTGAGGAACAGGACATAAAACAAAAGGATCATTCTACCAAGAAAACACAGCAATCCCAAGTGTGTATGCATCAAACATACCACAAAATATGTGAAGCAAAACTGACAGAACTGAAGGGAGATATAGACAAATCCACAATTATATTTGGAGACTTAAACCTCTCCCTTGAGAATTGATAAAAACAACTACACAGAAAGTCCACAAAGATAAAGAACTCAACAACACCATCAGTCAACAGGATCTATACATAATTTCTCATAGTCTATTGGTGTTGAAATTTTGTTAGTTCTAGTGAAGTGTAGGACATTTACCATTCTTTACATCCCTTTACACTCCCTGATTTATAATTGTCTTAAATATTTCCTCTAATATAAATTTAGAACCACATCAGGCAATGTTACAATTTTTGCTTTAACAGTGAAACAGAATTTTAGAAACTCAAAAAGAGAATGAGATTTATTTACTAAGATGTTTACCCTTTCTGTTGTTCTTTCTTCCTCCTTGATGTCCCAATGTTGCTTTTTTAATGTAATTTCCTTTCTTTGTGGGGAAATTTCTTTGGCCATTCTTTTAGGGTAGCTCTGCTAGAGATGAATTCCTCAATTTTTCCTCATCTGAGAATGTTTTGATTCTCCCCTTCACTCCTGAAGGATATTTTTGCAGATACAGAATTCTGGGTTGACAGTTCTTTTCTCTCAGCACTTGAAAATGTTTGTGCCACTTCCTACCAGCCTTCATAGTTTCTGATGATAAATATGCTATAATTTGAGGGGGTTTCCCCCCTACAGGTCAAGTATCATTTTTCTCTGTTTTCAAGATTTTTTCTTTGCCGTTAGTTTTTAGAAGTTTAGTTATGATGTACCTTGGTATGAATTTCTTGAAATTTATAATATTTGGGGTAAACAGAATTTCTTGAATCTTTATATTTATGTCTTTTGCCTAATTTGGAAAGTTGTCAGCCATTATTTCTCTGAGTACTCTCCTTCGGTGCTCTTTTCCTCTCCTTCTGGAACTCCAAAGACATGATTGAGATATTTTGTCCCACAGATCCTTTCAGCATTTTTTTTTTAAGTCTATTTTCTCTTTGTTAAGATTGGGTAATTTCTATTGTTTTATCTTCAAGTTTACTGATTCTTTTCTCTGACCGCCTACATTCTGCTGTTAACACATTCATTGAGCTCTTTATATTAGTTATCATGTTTTACAGTTCTAAAATTTCCAATTGTTTTTCTTAATATCTTTTATTTCTTTGCTGGGATTTCTTTCTTTTTTCATTTGTTTCAAATGTGTTCATAATTGTCTGTTGAAGTATTTTTATGATGACAGATTTAAAGATATTTGTCACATAATTCTAACATTTCTGTCATATCAGTGTTGGCATCTGCTGATTGTCTTTTTTCAGTCAAGTTGAGATCCCCCTGGTCCTTGGTATGACAAGTGATTTTCTATTGAAACCTGGATGTAGTTATGTGACTGAATCCCATTTAAGCCTTCTGTTTTAGCTGGCTGCCTCTGACACTGCCCCAGCAAGGGAAGAAGATGGGTGCTTTCTCATTACAGTCAGGTAGGTGTAGAAGTACAGGTTCCTCATGTGACCTGTATTGACACCCCAGGAAACAATACTCCTTGTTACTGGGGCTTGGGGTTGAGAATTCAGGCTTTCCAATTGGTTCCTACTGATGCTGTGTATGGGACAACTGGGGTGGTGGTTACCACCCAGTGGAGATGGAAGTCCCAGCTTCCATCTGAGACCATGCCTTCTCTATCAGAGGTTGAGATGCCTCATTACAGACTAGTGATGGTAGAAGTCTAGGCTCCCCATTCAGCATTTGCTGGCATGGCAATTGGTGGGAGTAAGGGAAGGTTAATATCTAAAAGTTTTTGTCTTGCTTCTTATCTGGTCCTTTGGCTAAAGAAAGCAGACTTGGTTGGATATTTTTGGTCTACCTTTGTGTTTTTATATTGCTGGCTTCTGCAGCAACAAGTCTGGGATATTTTAGGTAAAACAGAAAACCCAGTGAATTCATTTGTGAGAGCTATCATAACAAAATACCACTGAGTGGCTTAAACAACAGAAATTTATTTCTCATAGTTTTGGAGGCTAGAAGTCCAAGATTGAGACATTGGCAGAGTTGGTTTCTCCTGAGGCCTTTCTCCCTGACATGCAGTGACCACCATCTCACTGCATTCTCGCATGGCCTTTTCTCTGAGCACATACATCACTGGTGAAGACAGCAGTCATATTGGTTTAGGACCCCACCCTTTTGACCTCATTTGACCTTAAATACATTTTTAGAGGCCCCATCTCTAAAGACAGTCACATTGGGGTTAGGGCTTCAATAGATGAATTTGAGAGAGGGGCAAGGGACACAATCCAATTCAGAACAACCAGAGAACCAGCATCATGTTGTTCCTTGAGTCCTGGGGCTCCCAGCTGTCCTGTCTTCCTCTCTCCAGCTTTCAGAGTTTTCTTACATTTGTTTTAAATGTAATGTCCAGGACCTTTAGTAGGTGAAATAGGAAAAATTCCACTTGATCTTCCCAGAAGCAGAAGTCCCTCTCTCTCTCTCAAGTTCTTTAAAGAGGCTTTTATAACTCAAGTCAAGGCAATTCTGACTTGAAAGAGCCAGGTGTCATTGGGCAAGAGGTACACTGGAGTCCTCATAGCCTCTAAGGACTGGATGCATAAAGACTACCTCTGGGATGTGTGATGGCAGATTTCCCTCTCAAAAGGAGATAGGATCCCTTCATTTTAGGAGGAAAGATGCTCAGATGGGATGGACAACAGTTTAGAGGCTCTAAGCCTCTAAAGGTTAGAAGCTCTGAGAGGGAACTCAGTGCGTCCAACTAGACATTGTGGGGCAGGACAGTAGAAATCTGACTCAAGCCAACCTCCCAGGGACTAGATCAGAGAAGTCAAATGTCCCAAGAGGGCTCTGACTGTATGTGTGCGTACACAGGTGGGTGTATTGGGGGAGCAGAGCAGCACCCAAGAGTTCAGCAGCACCCCAAATACAGAGGTGCTGGGTTTATTTTATCTTTGCTCACCTTAGTCACAGTCCATAAGCCTTCAGCCTCTAACAGAGCAACAGAACTCCAGGGCCCTTCAAAGCCTGGAGGCCTCTGGAATTTCTGTATCCCCAAAGCTGTCAACTCCCCAAGCGTGGGTGGCAGAGCAAACTCCTCCTATTACTCAATTCTGACTTCTCACTATTAAGCAGGGGCTCCTTGAGGAAGATTGATTTAGCACATTAAATGAGCCTCCGTGTGCTCTATGAGAATGTCACAAGACAAACAGCTCCTGCTGCGTGCTTCCAGCCCACCGCCCTGTGGTTCCATTACATCTGAGCCAGAGTCATGGTGGATGAGTTTGGGTGTAGTTATTTTCTGCCTTACACGATAAACTTGTCAGCACTTGACCGATCAGCTACTTGTATGCAGGGAGTTCATTTGCAAAGCCACCTGGCATCCTAGCTCTGCTGTCCTGTCTCCATTTCACTCTGTCTAATGAGCCAGGATCTGGTTCCTCTGGACTGGTGCTAAGCTCTGGGCCTGTACACAACCTGCATGAGGTTCCCAGACTCCTGGCTGGACAGGTCTGCTGTGGGCTTCCCGGGGAGCTACAGCCTGCCCATTCCATATTGGCTTGGGGCTGTTTCTAAGGAAAACTTGGTGTAGGCAGAAACCAAGCCTGGGTTCTCAGCACTCACTGACAGATGGCCAATAGGGCCAAGGGGTGCAGCACTGGGGCTGCCCGTGGTCCGTGCCCACCCCAAGCTGCTAGGCATCTTTGAGCACATCACCTCTGTCCAAGACCCTCCAGGGCCCCCCTGTGGTTGCCAGATGAGACCCATATCCCTGAGCCTGCCATTCACAATCCTTGGTGATCTGCTCCTTGCTTGGGCCTTGGGGTTGTATGCCTGTGACCGAGTCCAGCAACTTCCACTTACTGGGTGACTTAAGCAAGACATTTACTTCTCTGCTGTTCATCTGTGTATGGGGATGATAATAATGCTTATCTCATATTCATTAATAGGAGTGCTTAGATTGATGTTTGGCACAAACTAAGTGCTCAACAAAGGTTAACTAATTATATCACTTTACTGTTTTCTTCTAGCCTTGCCTAAATCCTGCATGCCTTTGCCCATAAGCTGGGGGGTCAAAATGCAGCCTGAAGTGTCTGCTCACTCACAGCCTGGGTATCTGCTCCCTAGCCCTCAGAGATTTTCCCAGTTCCAGGACCGCTATCTCCCTCCTGACATGCTTCTCCCTTCGCCCATGCCTACCTGAATCCAACCATACCTGGCCAAAACCTCCCCATCCTCTGAAGTTAACAACCAGCCTGGGATCCCAAAGGAACCCCCCAGAACAGTGCAGGTCTGGGCATGATGGCCATAGGCATGGATTCCTACTGGAGCAAGAGAGGGGTAGGCCTGGGAGCCTTGGAAAGAGCAAGGAACCTTTTCCCTACCTCCACCTCCTCCCCATCTCTTACCCCCCATCCTACGAAGTTCCATGCCCCAAAGGTAGTAGTTTTCTGACCCTTACAGGGCCTTTCCTGTTAGCTAGCTAGGGTCCTCCAGGCTCCCTGTCTGAACTGGGCACACAGATCTCAGCCTCTCCTGTCCATGCACATTCAAGTCTATTGCCAGCTATGGGTACTCTTGTGTGCCCACCTGGTCTTGGAGACCCAGGGTCCACCCTCTGCAAGCTCACAGACATGGCAGGAAGGAACCAGATCAGGGCTTCTGGGGCTAGACTGGCAGTGACTGCTTGAAGCATTGGGGTCTAGGGACAGCAGCAGGGTCATGTGCTATAAGATCATGTGCAATGTAGTAGTAAACCATGGGAGTATAGAAGGGGTCCATTTAGCCATTGGCTCAGGTGATGTATGAGGCCAGCCTGGTGGACAGAGCAGAAATTCCTTGTCTTCTCTGAACAGGTGGCCAAGCGGCATACTCCGGGTGAGGGGAATCCTGGAGGGCAGGAGTTTTGTGTGGGTTGCTTCCACCCACACCACGTGCAAGGCCCGCGCCATTAAAAGACGAGGGAGCTTGGGAGGGTTTATGAGCAGGGCTTTGAAAAGCTGAGTAGAATACCCATCCAGGGGATAGCCTGTGCAACATGAGGAGATGAATGTGCACAGGTGTCCAGGAAATGGCTGGAGGCTGGTGTGAAATCCGTACAGTGATGCAGGGGAGGCGACCCCAGAGGAGTAACAGAGATGAGTCAAGGAGCCCAGCAGGGCATGTTCATAAGTTTGGATTCTACCTCATGGGAAGTAGAAGCTGTTTCAAGTTAAAGTGGGTGACACAATGACTGGACCACACTTAAGCAGAAAGAAAGGAAATTTGCCCAGGGCTACACCTGGGTTTCATTTACCTTTAGGTCTACAGGGCATGGCCCAAAGGCTTGAAGCTGATCAAACTGAGTCAGAAAAGCCCAGAAAGCTGTGAGGAAGATAATAATTCATCCTGGTCCCATAACCTTTAGGTCTACAGGGCATGGCCCAAAGGCTTGAAGCTGATCAAACTGAGGCAGAAAAGCCCAGAAAGCTGTGAGGAAGATAATGAGTCATCCTGGTCCCATAAGGATTAAGAGTGGTCTGGAAAGTATAGTGCTCCCCAAACCCTCATTTCAGACAGGAGGGGGGAACAGATGACCCAAGGATGGGCTGGCTTGCTGGCCACTCTTCTCCCCAGAGTGGAAGGCATGCTATGAGAGACATCCCCATCCCCCAGGGTTTGCAAGAAGTGGGAAGGAGAAGATGGGTGGGACTGGAGACTGTTTACATGAAGACACATGTGGACACCTCTTATGAACTGGAGGAGCCACGTGGGCAGAGCAGGGAACAGTGTAACTGATCTTAGCCTCTGTGGGGCCAGCAGGTGTTGAGGAGACCCAGGAGAGGTCTTAGGGATTCCCACCCTAGGCTGACCATAGTGGGGGGAGAAGTCACCACATGCCAGAGTGAGGGTAGTGCCCAGAATGGCCAGGGTGAGAGGCGAAGAGCAGGGAAGGGCAGATAGGACCTCGTTAAGGGGCATAGCAGGTCCCTAGCTAGACAGAGGAAAGGACATGTGCATTCCTGATGTGGTCCCCTACTGGCAGCATCCAGCCAGGTCTACACTCAGCCTCCCACTGATGGAGAAGAGATGCTGCTGTGCCTGGCTCCCGCACATGGCTTGTGAGCAGAAGCTGTGGGGAGACCCTGAGCCTCAGGGTGTGGAAGCCACACCTGCTCCCACACATTTCCTGGACTGCAGGAAGGCAGATCCAGACAACTGTGAGAGAGGATGGGCATAACTCTTGGCTTGAGGCTCAAAAAAAGAAGCCTCCAGAGCCGGGGAGTCTGAGCGGAGGAGTTCTCACTCAACAGTCACTGGGACCCAGTGGGAAGGGGCAGGAGCTGGGAGGTACATATGGCGGCACATGCAGATGGCTGCATGCCTGGGCTCAAAATCCAGGGAGACAGAGCTGACTACAGGAGACGGAAGGGCCAGCATTCAGGGCCAGGGCCACCCACGTGCCTGCCTTGATGCTGGGATGAAAGGGAGCAGGGAGGGGCTCAGCTGTCATCTTGGAGGGATCTTTGGTCCTCAGAAGGTTCCTCTCTAACAAAGAGAATAGCCTTCTGAACAGGGACCTTGAATTTAAATACCTGCACAGACCACAGGGGTTAAATAAATGAGAGAGGACTGGCAAAGTAAGGGTGCAGCTTCTCAGCTCCAGCTAATTCCTGCAGAGTGAAAATGTGAATCCAGTAACACATTTATACTGGATACTGTAATAGTGTAAGTTAGGATTAAATTTAGCCACATGATGGAAAACCCAAAATAATAGTGGCTTTAAAAAAAAACAGGTTTCTCTCTGTGTGTTTCCCAGAGGTAATCCATTCAGAGCTGATACGTGGTGGCAAGGGTTCTTCCTTCTCACTCAAGATTCTGGCCCTCAACCTCATGGTCCAAAATAGAGGTGGAGCTCCAGCCATCACACATGTGTTCCAGGCAGCAGGATGAAAGAAGGGCAAAAAGCACATGCTAGTCATCTTTAGGGAGGTTTCTTGGAAACTGTCATACAGTGTTTATAGAGCCTGTTGGCAGAATTTGGACCCAGGGTTACCCACACTATAAGGGAGGCTGAGTAATATAGCTTTAGTGCTCCTTGTCCCTGTGCAAAGCTAAAAACCTAGCATTCTGTGACAGAAGGGAAAGTTGATATTACAATACACAGCTAGCAGTTTCTCTACAGAATGGTTCTTTGCCTCCAAATACCTTGTACCCCATCTTCCCATGCACAGAATACTCTGGGACTTGGTGGGGCAATAACCCTGTACCGTTACTGCCTCCAGCTGGGAAGTCTGCATCTCTGGGCAACGAACAGCCCTCACCATCAGGTCCTGACGCCCAAACCATGAGAGGGATGGTGGGGAAAGAGCACAGTCATCCCAGTAGAGACTGCTGGTTGAGAGGAGGATTGCACAGGCATATCAGCTGGCTGTGATTCAGCCCCACTGAGCAGGTTTTGTGAACCTCCCAGTGCTAGGTAGAGGAAGCTGCCCAGGGCAGCCCATCTGGCCAGCCCAGTTCTATTCCAGGAGGAATCCCATGCCCAGTGCCCCCTGTGGAAAAGGCAAGCTCCCTTGGCAACATGTGTCCTGCACAACTTAGTGGCTTTTAACCTATTTGTCCTGATGAGTTTTACGTTCCTAAAACGGCCCCAGTGAGCTTATCTGGATATAGGTTTGGGGCAGCCTGGCCCTTCCATATGACCTCTGCATCAAAATGACTGCTGGGTGGCAGGGGGTGGGGAATGCAACACCCTTACTCCTTTATTTCAGATTTTCATAGGATATTGACTAATTTAAAATTCAGTAACTAATGTTTGAAAATCCTAGTTCAGGACAAATAAACAGGCCTATGTGCCAACTGTGGTTCTTGGGTGCCAGAGTGGGGTTGCTGTTGGATGGGAGACCTGGAGCTCCTCCCTAGGTGCCAGCTGGCCTGGGGGTCTAACATCCATGGTGAAGGCCCCAAATAAGCCCCCTTACCCTGGCAAGCAGGCCCAGTGACCATACATCTGGAGGCACAACTGACTGCAGCTGGAGTGTGGGACACTTGAAGGGACGCGAGGGTGAGCTGGCCCCTAGGGTTGGCACAGAGGATCAGGACAGTCTGGCTGATTTCATGGCCCACCCACTGGAGTAGTGGGAGAGGTCAGGGCTGCCTCAAGATCTGAATGTCTGTGTGTGTGTCTTCATGTGGTGTATGGGGCTCTGGAGAGGGAACCCCACGCTCGGGGCAGGGCTTGTGTTAAGCCCTTGCTCTCCTGCCCTGCAGACTCCACCAACCGGGACTCACTGGACATGATCGAGCGCTGCATCTGCCTGGTGTGCCTGGACGTTCCCGGAGGTGTGGAACTCAGCGACACCAACAGGGCACTCCAGCTCCTTCATGGTGGAGGCTATGGCAGGAATGGGGCGAACCGCTGGTATGACAAGTCCCTGCAGGTAAACCTCCCGCACAGCATGGCCTGTGGCCTGAGGCTTACTCACTGGCCTCTGCTGCCAGGGATGCTGCATCCAGGGCCGAGGTTGTTGAAGGGCTGGAGATGTGGCACTGGTGTCAGCCACTGCACTGGCCAGAGCTCTTCTCAGGAGCAGGGGGCCAAACACATCTCAAATTCCCTGACCTCCTGTAGCCTGTGCCAGGCCTGTAGGGGCTCTGAGTCAGACCTGGGCTCACTTCCCACCTCCTGGCACACACTGAATGGTGGGGGCATGCCAGGGGCTCCACTGGGCAAATCCTCACACATAGAGCAAGAATCATTCTGCCACCCAGACACATCAGCTTTTCTGAATCTCCATCACCCAGGCGGGGTCATTTCAACACACCTCCCTCTATGCCTCAGAAGTAAGGCAGCCCAGCATCTCCACAGAAGAAAAGTCATTAAATGAAACAGAACAATTCATGTATTTTTCATTCACATGACATCAGCCCATTCACTTTGGCCTGGAGAAAAATACTCATGCAGGTGCAATGAAGCCAAGGTTGGGCCATCCATTCCTGTTCCCCATCCTTTTTCCCCCACTCTGCCCATCCTGAATCTAATCTTGTTTATTTTGAAAGCCACCACACTTTCACAATGACCATAATAAATAGCAACCTACTGTCTCTACAGTCTGGGTTAGCATCATTCACAGTGATAAATATTCCTAGGCAACATGTCATTTTTCTGTCCCCTATATTCTGCAGGTTATCCTTTTTATTGGTTCGCATCTTGATTCTGCTCTTTCTGATGAGCTCTCTTGCTGTGGTGCTGTTTGAGCTTCCACCAGTGGCGCTAATGGCTTGTAATCTTTCATGGAGTGGCTGCGGGAATGAAATTATATAATGGATGGCCAGGACCTGAAACAGTGAACTTTAGGAGCAGTTTTTAAAAGGCACTGTTTTCCTCCTTTTCCTTTAGGGATAGGACAGAAAAGCATTCATACATGAGTGGGTGCAGCCCTCCCTCCCCCATGCAGGGGTGACCATGCCCTGCTTGGGCTCTTTTTGAAGCCATGATCAGGTGAGCTGGAGAAGCTGAACAGGCTCCATGGATTTGAACTGAGAGGACTGAGAGCTAGTTTCGGGACAGAAAGGCTGGGGACACTGGATGAGAGAGGAGAGAGAATGAGTTTTGAAACTGCTAGAGGTTTGTTTATTTGAAGAATGGGAGTAAAGATTCAGGCAACTGCTGTAGTATGAGAGACTGGGGGGAAACGTGGAGAGAGTCAGCTGGATGTGTGTTATGTGTTACGGTGCCCTGGAAGAGTCTCAGCAAAGACTTCAACAGTTTGCTTATTTGCTTGTTTGCTTATTTATTTGTTTATGGATGGTGGACTGGTATCTCTCGAGTGTGATGTGCTGAGACAGGCTACCAGGCAGCCCCACTCTGTGTGGGTTACACTTGAAGATTCAAATCTTATTCTGCTCATAATTTTCTCCCAGTACTTTTATGGAGATTGAGTACATCTCTTTTCCAAGTCAGCTAAATACAACCTTGGAAAAGGCATAAAAAATCCCAAGTAATCTTTATAGTTTCTGTGGACCTTTCATATACCTTCCTTCTCACCCTCATATCCATCCTGTCAACCGGCCCTTATCGGATCCATCTTAGCTGAGAGTAAACTGAAGCCAGAGAGGTGAAGCATCTGGTCAAAGCTCTCCCAGCTGGCAGGTGGCCGAACTGGACTCCACGTCCTTGACTCAAAAGTCAGGAAGCAGTTCACAGGGAACCTCTCACTATACTTTTCCTTCACTCGCATTGAGGGGTATTTCATTTCTCCCTGAGAATCTCCACACCATCCAAACTGGATAGCTATCTTTCATTCTCTTGTTCAACAAAATTACTAGCACCTGCTGTGGGGTGGACACTGGTCTAAATCTTGGGAATAAAATCAATGGTGGTCAAAGACACAGGGTTATCAGACACTTAATCACATAAGGCAGTGCAGGTGGTGGCCCTGACACTCAATGCAGATAACAGAAGCCAAAGGAACTTGCTTGAGGGGAGTGTGAACAGCCTCAGCCACAGTGAGCTCTTAGCACTCACTGGGCTACTTCAGCCAGAGACCTTTAGGCACAGCCCAGAGCATTTCTGGGAAGGAGGTCACACAGCTTAGAGCTGCCCTGAGGCTTCCATATTCTCAGGCCATGGCAATGGGTGCAGCATTTTTTTCCAGAGATTGACGTGCTTTGATGTCCTTGGAGGAGAGGTCACCCTGAGAGGCTGGGGCTGGAGCAGGGGGACTGGCTTCCAGCCAAGGGGCTGGTTTAAAATGCTGGCTCTACCAGCAGTCCACTCACCTCTCTTTCTTAATACAGTTTGTGGTGGGCCGAGACGGCACCTGCGGTGTGGTGTGTGAACACTCTCCATTTGATGGCATTGTCCTGGTGCAGTGTGCGGAGCACCTGCTGAAGCACATGTGAGTCTGAGGGCAAAGCCCCTCCAGAGGGGCCCTGGGAGGCAATGCCAGACAGTTGAGCACCAACTGAAAACCCAAACTAACCTATTTTATATATGTGTGGTTTTTTTTGAAGAATGAAGTGTAAAGTATAGTTGATATATAATATTATATCAATTCAAGTATATGACACAGTGATTTCACAGTTATCTATGTTATTAATCCTCACCCAACTACTGTAGTTACTATCTGTCAACATAGAATATATTCCAGAACTATTGACTATATTCTCTGTGCTGTACTCGTCTCCATGACTAATTGATACTGATTGAGACTTAGTGCCTCTTTATCCCTTCACTTATTTCACCCACCCCTTCCAGTCCCTCCCCTCCAGTAACCACCAGTCACTTCTCAGTGTCTATGAGTCTACTGCTATCTGTTCATTTTGTTTTGTTTTGCTTTTATATTCCACATATAAGTGAAATCATATGGTACTTGTTTTCTTCCACCTGACTTTTTTCACTTAGCATCATACCCTCTAGGTCCATCCATGTTGTCACAAATGACAGGATTTCTTTCTTTCTATAGCTGAATAACATTCCATTGCATATATGTACTACATTTTATGCCTTCATCTATTGGCAGACACTTGAGTTGCTTCCATATATTGGCTATTGTAAATAATGTGGCAATAAACATAGGAATTCATGTATCTTTTCAAATCAGAGATTTTGTTTTCTTTGGGTAAATTCCTAGAAGTGGAGTTACTGGGTCATATCATATTTCTATTTTTAGTTTTTTGAGGAACCTCCGTATTGCTTTCCACAGTGACTGCACCAAGTTCCCTTTTCTCCACATCCTCTCTAACACTTGTTATTTCTTGTCTTTTGGACAGTGGCCCTTCTAACAGGTGTGAGGTGTGAGGTGATATCTCAGTGTGGTTTTGATTTGCATTCTCCTGATAATTAGCGATGTGGAGCATCTTTTCATGTGCCTGTTGGCCATTTGAATTTCTTCTCTGGAGAATTTTTTCTTTGGTGAAATATCTGTTCAGGTCCTCTGCCCATTTTTTAATTGTTTTATTATTATTATTATTATTATTTGGTGTTGAGTCATATGAATTCCTTATATAGTTTGGCTATTAACCCTTTATTGATAAATCATTTATGAATATATTCTCCCATGCTGTAGGATGCCTTTTTGTTCTGTTGATGGTGTTCTTTGCTGTACAGAAGCTTTTTAATTTGATGTAGTCCCATTTGTTTATTTTACTTTTGTTTCCCTTGCCGAAGGAGACATGTCCAGAAAAAATTGCTCATGCTTATATTCAAGAGATTTTGCCTATGTTTTCTTCTCAGAGTTTCATGGTTTTATGTCTTAACATTTAGGTCTTTAATCTATTTTGAATTTACTTTTGTGTATGGTGTTAGGGAATGATCCAGTTTCATTCTCTTGCATGTAGCTGTCCAGTTTTCCCAACACCATTTATTGAAGAAACTGTATTTTCCCCATTGTATTTTCATCTCTCCAAGTGTAACATAGTCAGGAAAAGAAATACTGGTCTTTGGAGTCAGACAGATCTGGATGGAAATCTGGCTCTGCTACTCACTAATTTGGGTGGCCTCCCTGGGCGTTAGTCTATTCATCTGTGCAATGGTTCAGGGATACAGGGCAGCTCATACCCACTGAAACTCCAACAGCTAAAATGACAGCAAAGAACAAAGAACCATGCCTCCCAGGCCCTCCAGCTCGCCAGGCTGCAGAGGCTGCCTCTTTGCATTGCCTGCAGGATGAAGAACAGCAAGAAGCTTGTCCGAGCTGACTCTGTCAGTGAGCTCCCAGCCCCCAGGAGGCTAAGGTGGAAATGCTCCCCAGAAATCCAAGGCCTCTTAGCTTCCTCAGCAGAAAAACTGCAACGGTAAGGAAAAGGCCAAGTTCCTTCAGGGTGCCCACCTGTACCCCCATCCTTTCCTCATCTGATGATGAGGCACCCTAGAAGTTTCCAAAGACCTCAGATCCTCTGCCTCCCCTCTCCCACCTCTGCTCCCCACCCCCTCATGGAAATACAGGCAAACTAAAGGGGAGTTCTAACTCTCCGGGAAATAACCTTGCTGAAGTAGCTATCATTTTCATAAAATGCAAACATGGAGTTATATTTTTTCACAGGTTCCACCTGACTGAGCAGAGTCAAGGTGGGGAAATCATCCTCTACTTTCGGGAGGGATAATAAACAACTGGTTTGAATAGATAATTTGAATCCCAACTCTATCAATTTGCTTGAATTTACACTGCAACTTGACAAAGGGGCCAGCCCTCTTCTTCCCCAGGGGGAGAGAGGCAGTTCAGGCCCTGAGGGGACCCTGGTAGGAGGACCAGGGCGGGTGTGGCTCCCTCTGGGTGGTTAGTGTTGGAGTAGGGTCAAGGCTGGTCTGGAGCCTTGGACTGGCAACTAGCTCTGGACCTTGGTTATTTATTCCCTCATGCAGTAAGTGAGCATGTATGCATTCATTCCTTCATTCGTTCATCAGTGTGAGAGAGCTCTAGTGTGTGCCAGGCCTGTGGTAAGGCTCTGATATGCCATAGGGCCTGCCCTCCACATTTTAGTGAAGGAAGTGGAACCCCAAACCAAAACGTGTGGCACACAGTACATGTCGAAACCAGAGAGAGGCATAGAGACCTCAACTCACAGAGGGCATGGGAGCTGAATTCTGCCAGGACATTGAGAGAAGGCTTTGTAAAGATGGGCCTTGAGGGATGGATAGGAGTTCATGGTGCAGGCAGCTGGGGAAGAGGCAGAAAGGTAGCTTATTCAAGCTTGTATAGGTTCATAAATGATCCAAGCTATTCAGAACAGGATGGTTTGGAGACCAGCAAGTGAGAGAATGATCAGAATTGGGGCACTGAAGGGAAATTAAGGCCACACTGTGAAGAGCTTCACTTATTTTCTGGGTCCTGGAGGCTGTCCTGCAGCAGTGAGGAGTCTCTGGAAGACTGTACACAGTGAGGCTCAGAGGCTCAAGCCCAAGGCTCCGGACGTCACCAGGCACTGCTCTAGCAAGCAGAGCCAGTGAGGAGAGTTTGGGAATAGCACAGATGAACAGGACAGAGTGTGACTGATCTTGGAGGCTGGGGAAGTCAGGTTCTGTTTGAGTTGCTGTGAGGCTGACTGGATCCAGCAGGACATAGGAGAGGCCTCCATGTTCATCTATAAAATGATGTGGCTATCTCAACCTTAGGGGCTGGTTCTTGGGATAAACAGGCCATGGGGAAAGTGAGTTGGTGGGCTGGTGAGCCCTGTATGGAGGAAGGTGCCCGTTCACTTTCAGAGAATTGGGCAGGTCCCATGTGACCCCAAGGCTCTCTCTCCAGAGGGGAGAGCCAGGGTGGGAAAGCAGGAGCTCAGGCAGCCTCCCAAACTGCAGGGGAAGGGAGTAGGGTCTGAGTAGGCAGCACTTGGGCAAGACGTTTCCAGATGGCTGTCGTGACCATGAGCTCAGTCCATCTGGGGACAGTGGATCTAGAGGCTGGACTGAGTAATGATTCCCCCCGGGACCCTAGAACCTGGCACAGCCCCACCAAGAGCTGAGCTCACATGAGGCAGGAGGAATAATTCAAGGGGGTCAGGCAAGGAATTTCTGAGTCCTGAGAGAATGTATGTGAGTGGCAGGTTGGGGTTGCCCCCCCAGGGCTCTGTGCTCACACACAGCTGGTGGACAGATGGTGTGGACCTTGCCAGGCACTGCTCCAGCAAGCAGTCAGCCTAGACCTCAAACTTGTTATAAAGAAGACTGGCCAGTATTGGTGGGGGGAGACCAGTGCTCAAGCGTCTCAGTGTAAACCCAGAATCAATCTTCCTGTTACTGTGACATGATTATGGGCATGTCCTGCGTGTGTCGTGGGACACTCAGCAGTAGTTTCTGGCTAACATGGGTTTCAGTCACTGAGGTGGAAATCCCAGTCAAGCAGCCCTTACTGTGTTGACCATGACCAGGGGCCAGGCCACAGGCTTTTCTTCTTAAAGCACAGAAGGGGTGAGTCTTGATGAACAGACAGGCTTGCAGCCATCTGAGAAGCAGGATTTTCCCTGGACCAAGGGGGTTTGCTATGTCTGGCAGGATGGCCAAGATTCCAAAAGTACCTAGAGGGATGCCAGGAACACTTTCCCCACAGGGTCAAATAATGGCCTCTTTCTGGCCTACTTCTGTGGACAGTGGGCTTCTGGAATTTTGTTTGTGGGCAGTGTTCTCCCTACCCATGCAAATGTCTCTTGTGCCCCTATGCCCCTCCCTGCAGCCAGGCCCACCTCCTCACCTCCAGAGCAGGGCCACCACCATGCCTGGCCAAGCCTCACTTTCAGCTCAGAGTGCCTGGTCATTTCCATATGTTAAGGTCTGTCTGTCACCCCACCACATTCCTGGCAGCCAGGAACTGTATTCTCAACTCCCTGAGCACTGGGACATAGACCAGCCTCAAGAAACCTGGTTAGACTCTGTGCATGTGTTCTATTTTATATGCAAAACTAGCACTGTTTCTTTTTCTTCTGCAGAATAGTAAAGAATCTTGACTTCACTGTTTATAAGTTTGACAACTATGGGAAAACATTCATTAAAAAGCAGAAATGCAGCCCCGATGCCTTCATTCAGGTGGCCCTCCAGCTGGCCTTCTACAGGTGAGCAAAGCTGGCCGGCAGAACAGCTCTTGACCATATGGACTGACTCACCAGCCACTCCAGACAAGTGGAGGGAGGGCTGACCTGTGGGCCTCAAGAACTGGGGAGGCCAAGGCAGTCTGCATGGAAGGAGCTTGGTTTCAAAGTGTGAAGCAACCTCAGAAAGGAGAAAAAAGGATGTCACAGCGAGGAAATTGTCCTGAGCAATGGCCCAGGAGCAGAGGCCCGCAGGGCAGGCAGGCACGTGGGTCCTCAGTTCCTCCTTCAACCTCATCCCACCCACATGGGCCTCCGTAGCTGTGACCTGTTTACCCCAGTTCTCTTGATTTAGATAAGGAAATGGAATCAGCATCCTTACAATGGGTTCAGCCAAAGACTCTGGGCCCATCCTTGATTTGTTTCTGCCGCTCATCCCCCACATCCCCATGTTGGCTCTCCAAATGTCTGTCAAACCCATCCCCCTCAGTCCCTCTCAAGCCCCTGTCATCTTGTGCTCAGCTGACTTGAACATGTCCCCCAGGGGTCTCTGCTTCCACTCTCGCCCACTGTAATGCTGTCTCATGAAGCATGAACTTTGAAAGTGGAAATCAGATTCTACCACTTGCCACTGTGAACCTTCCCAATGGCTTCCCACCACTTAGAATACTAAGTCCAAGCTTAGAAAGTCTTCCTGGGAACTGGCCTCTCCTGGGGTCCTCTCCAAGCTCTCTCTGTCTCCAGACCTCTGGTCTGGCCGGGCCTCTGTCCACCGGCCCATCACCACCACTCTTCACATAACAGCTTCCTCCCAAGTTCAGGTCTCAGTTAGCGTCAGCCTTTAGAGGTCTCTCCTGACCTCTTATCTACAGCAGCCTCCTCGGGCCCCCTTGCCACTCACTTCTCTATCATTCCACATCCTATCCTCTGTTCCTCTCATGACAGTTGTTATTCATGTGAACAACCTTGTTGGTTGGCTCATTGACTTTGTTTTCTAGATGGTCTCCCCCAAGCATGCCACCCTGGGCATCTTGCAGACCTGGCACAGAGTGGACCGCAGGGACTGAGTTGCAGACTTGAGAAGACACTACAGGAGTTTTAGTGGGGATGGCACAGTCAGGTCTATGGCTGAGAAAAATCTCTGTAGTTAGTGGTAGTTCTGTGTGGGAAGGGTGAAAAATAGGGAGGAAGTGCTGAAAGCAGGGTATGGAGCCCAGCTGGCCTTTTAAAGGAGGCAAAATCTGAAATGCAAAGTACATTTTCCTCACGACAGAGCTAACTCCTGTTGGCCCCAGCATTCCAGAAGCAAAAGTAAATAAACTGGCATGGCCAGTGAAGAGCTCTACCCCCACTGGGACCTGCTTTCAGTTTGCAACATCCAAGGGGAGCATAAAGTAACCTCTCAATAAAGGTGGCACTAGGTCTCATTAATGAGCAGGCAGCACCTATGTGGACACAGCATCCAAGATCCCAGTGTTCCCCGAGGGGCCGTAACTCATCAGGAAAGGAGTGAAGCTGCTCTGAGCATCCATCCTGTGAGGACTTCTGGGGGACAGCTGATGTCACCCCACGAGGTCTGTGCTTATTGCCAGGACAGAGACCTTGATGACATTGAGCTGTGGCAGGACCTGACAGTTGATACTGGTATGTGGCTGAAATGGGCCATGAGGTCAGGGTCCCTCTGGGGCCACGACTGGAGACATCACCCAGAGGGAAATTCAGAGCTTCAGATCCAAAGCTGAAAGGGGCTGCTGGACCTGCACAGAGCACGCCCATCCTCTGCTGCCCAGGGATCTCTGCCATCACTGCACAGGGTCAGGAATGGGCATGGCCTAAGACACCTGGGCTCACTGAATAGCCAAAATGTGATCTTCTTCCCAAAGAGAATGTTCTTCAGAGTCTAAGCCATAACCAAAAAGATCTTTATAATCTGCACCTAGATTCAACAGAAAACCTGAAACCTGCCTTAAGTGGGGTTGACCAGTGACCAGCTAGCAATGACATCTACTTTCATGCCTTGGCCTGGTGTTTGCCTCCAGGGGCCCTAGAGATGCAGCCCCCCTGCCAGAGTCTGTTCTCTTTGGGAGAAATGAGACAAAAGTGTACAGAAGATTTACTCACCTTCTCACCAAGCAGTACAATGCCAAGCACTGTGCAGAATCAGACTCGGCCTTTGCTCCCCGGAGCCCAGCCAGTGAGGGAGGGACAAGCCCAGAAAAGACCAAGGTGCAGGGCTCTGACTGGCTTTGACTTTAGGGGTTCACTGCCCCTCGGGGACTTCTGTAACTCCTCCCCACCTCCAACACCAAGGACTTTATTGACTAGTGAGAAAGGTGTGGCCAGCCAGGTGCGCAAGCCCAGGCCTGCTCACTTGGTGCCTAAGGAAAAAATTGCCTGGCTGGTGGCGGACGTGGCCACCGCTGCTCAGGTAACAGGCATCAGGGAGGAGAGGTGCAGCCATGGTCCTGTGGGCTTTGGAAGCCCAGCTGCCCCAGGCAAGGAGGCCTATGAAGCAATTTACACCCATAACCACTAAGCCCCTCCCAGCCTCCATCCATAGGTCATGCTTGAATTACTTTAAATAAAACAGGATTCCCTCAAGGGTGTGAATGATTAATTACACAGTTATTCCATTCTGTGCTATTAATCAAACACTGATCAGGTCTGGCAGAAAATGTTACATTTCCCACCAGATCAGGATATTTTTTTAAAGCAACCAATCCCTTCTTTATTTTATATTAATGCAATATCACCAGTGTATGAAAGTAAACATAACTTTTCATATTAGAGCCTCCCTGACGCTCATCCCTGGGAAATCTCCTCCAGAATTCTATTAACATTAAAATGAAATACAATGCCGAGTAAAGTCAGGGCTGTACAAATAACGCCTGCTGAGGCTATTCGTCTTTCGGTGTTTATGATTCCCTGAGAATGCCTCACCGTTTGCCATTCACCCTTGGTCTTCTGCAGGCTCCACAGGAGACTGGTGCCCACCTATGAAAGCGCATCCATCCGCCGATTCCAGGAGGGCCGGGTGGATAACATTCGTTCAGCAACCCCAGAAGCACTGAGCTTTGCGAAAGCCGTCACTGACCACAAGGCTGATGTACTGGTAAGTCCTTTATCTAAAGAGTCCCAGGGAGGCAGCAGTGGGCTGCCCATCCGCTTGGCTCTGTGACAACCAGCCCCTTTGGCTCATTCGTCATTATGCAGCCCCTTTAGGCCCTTGTGCTACATCTCTGGTCTGTTTACAGGATTCAGATAAGCTGCTGCTCCTGAAGGATGCCATCCGAGCCCAGACGGAGTACACAGTCATGGTGAGTGATGTAGCGCTGCCTTGTGTTTAAGTTCATGACTGTGAGCCATGCCAGAGCTTTGGCTGCAAGAGCGGGGGGGCCATGGCACAGGCCCTGGGGGACAGCTGGGCTACCAACTGCCTAGACACTAGGCAAGGCCACCCCACCTCTCAGACTCTCCTTATTTTTAGAATCTGGGTAGACACACCATCTTGCTTTTTACACAGATTTTACAAGAATACAACAAATGGTCTTTGAGAAAACACCAAATATGTATTAGCACTTTGCAGTTTATACAGCAAGAGAAGTCAAATGTGAGGGAATGGCACCAGGGCGGGCAAACTGTGATGGTTTGCGTACCTTGCACAATCATAGGTGAGGTGAGGCAGTATTTATTCCCACCTAAGGTTGGATTTGCTTTCTTATTCTTCATGTATTTATTTATACTGCCCATGAATAAGTCTTTGCTGAAAATTAATACTGAAATCAAATTGTAAGGGAAATGTTTCCCTAGTTTAGAGAAATAATTTATTTTCTAGCACTGCACAGCCATCATTTGCATTCAAACAACATAGAATAAGCTACTACTTGGGCTGGTGATCAATATACTAAATATAAATCATTCTGATAGAGTCTTTGAAGGATATATAACCTATGAGAAGGAGTTGATGGAATTTCACTCTCTATACTTGAAAGCAAGTACAAGACATATCTGGGTTTTAGAATTAGCCAATGTAGATTTTTCTCTAATTCAGTTGCTCTGAGGAGCTAAGTGTTCGTTCTGGTGGGGGAAAATAAAGCACACTATCACTTATTCAGTGGGTATTATTTATTTTCCTGTTTTATGCCAGACAAGGCACTGGTTGGTAACAAATAAAAAATGAAGTTCATAGTCCTGTCCTTAGGGAGTTTATAGTGCAGGTGGGAGGTGAGGCCCTCAACTGGTAAATCTCATCCCATGTAAAAAGAGCCCACAGGAGGTAGCAGAGAGAATGGAGGAGCAAGCTCATTTCTCTGGGAAAGCCAGGAAGATTTCCCAGAAGAAGTGGTGCTTGATACGAGACTTGAAGGATATAGAAGTACTTTTCATGTGGACATAGAATGGAAGAATGGCCGCAGCAGGGAAGAGCATGTGCAAAAGCAAATAGTCTTGAGAGAATAAGACACTGGAGGAAAAACAAGTAGTTCAAGTGTGTGCAGCTTGTGAAGGACAGAGTTGCAGAAAGACTGGCTGGAGTTGGGGTGGTCTGTTGAGAGGCAGAAACACTAGTTAGGAACCCTTATGATATTTAGGGAGAGCAGACATAAGGACTGAAGTAGAGCAGGGGTAGGGAGGGGTTGAAGAGGAAGACACAGACCTGTGATTAAACATGGTGGGTTGAACACAGGACTTACTATCACTCCCTCTAAAGCTCTCAAAAATATCAGCAAAGAGATTTTTTTTAAACCATAAACACACTAGGGCAAAGAGAACGGGAAAGGAGGTGACAGCAAAGTTTTAGAGCTAAAATGTAGAATAGATGACAACTGACTTAGCAGAGCAGAGAAAGCTAAAATCCAAGTACACAGTGAAGAAGCCCCATCAACTGCACTGAAGAACCTCAGAATGGCTCAGGCATTGGAGCCACCCACCAAAAGCAGGCATGTACATGGGGCTGAAAAGAAGGGGGTGGGTTGATGATCTATACAAGAAGCAGTTAGACCCTCAGTTCCTCTCCACTACCCCATGCAGTCAGGCTACTATCCTGCTCTTCTCCAGTGGTAGACAAGAAGCTTATCCTCTGGAGAGATTGAAGAAGAAGGACTCTAGGCCTAGGAATACCAGGTGTACCTGAGGGAGTAGATACTGTACTAAAAACAGACAGATTAATCAAAGTCTGCATACTCAACAGGAAATCCTCCAGCCAACATCTCCAGATACTGGGAACTATCTTTATTACCATCTCTCTCCAAGCTGGAGATTAGAGGATTTCTCTGCAGTGAGAATAACCTGGCCAAGAGAACAAACTTACAAATACTGACAACTGGGATCTCTAATAAAAGAGCCCAGC
The DNA here is from genome assembly GCF_040802235.1 of Manis javanica. Taxonomy (NCBI): domain Eukaryota; kingdom Metazoa; phylum Chordata; class Mammalia; order Pholidota; family Manidae; genus Manis; species Manis javanica. Next base: position 79,716,390 of record NC_133162.1, on the reverse strand, counting down.
AGCTCACATACAGTGAAGTCCACCAGTTGACAAGCACATTCTCACACTCGTATCTTCTAATCATCTTTTTGGTGCTTTATTCTTAAATATAAATAGCCATAAATCATCAAACATTGAGAAGAGCTGCTAACATAAAACACTAAAACCAGTAAAAACACTCTTGTTTAATTTTTAGATTTTTAATCTTTAAAAATAGTTTAGAAGAAACTTTTTGGAAATGAAAACAGTGCAGGAAACAGGAGAACTTTTTTTGAACTATAATTGAAATCCTCTGAAAGATAAGGGAAGTAATTGTACGCATAAATAAGAACAGAAAATGTTTTAAAAAATTTTCAGGAAACAAAAATAACTCTTGGGGGAAACATGGTAGAAAAAATACAATGGAAAGATTGAGAGATAAAGCTAAGTAACTCCCCCCAAATACCAACAAAACAAAGAGATGAAATATAGGAAAGAAAAAATTCAGTACAGGAATACCCATATCCCAGTTAACAGGTGCTCAGAGAAAGTGGTGGGTGAGAGGGAAAAGGTCATTCAACAACAAAATAATTCAAGAAAATTTCCTAGAACTGAAAGGCATAAGGTTCATTTTGAGAGAGCCACCATATACCTTGCATAATAGATGAAAACCACTCATACCACAGAAATTTCACAATACTAAAATCAAAGAGAAGATCTTAAAATCTCTCTGGACAAAAAAAAAAGTACAAAGATAGGGATTAAAAATGTAATTGAACTTCTCAACATCACTGGAAGGTGGAAGATAGTAAAGCCATGCCTTCAAATTCTGAGGGGAAATTATTTTTGATTCATAACATACCCAGCTAAACTATCATAAAGTTCAAAGATAGAATAAAGACATTTTCAGACATATAGGGTCTCAAAGTTTTACTTATTAAGCTCTCTTTCTTATAAAGCTATTGGAGGATATAGGCCATTAACATAAGAGAATAAAAACATGAAAGAGGAAATCATAGGCTACAAAGATCAGAAGACTCAGCAAAAGAAAGAGGTAAAGAGAGAGTATGATAATAAAGGGAGATCCCAAGGTGACAGATGTTCAGCAGACTTAGGGAGCAATCAGTCTATACAAAAATAAGAAGTGAGCAGAGCAATGAAACTGATAAACTATCTGATGTATTTTAAGGGATTAACGGAAATGCTACACTCTGGATAAGGTTTTAGGAATCAATTAGTTATAGATACATAGAAAGCTAAGCAAGTGGAAAATCACAATTTAATCATTTAAAAATGGTCAATTCCAGGGAAAACAAAAAACTGAATAAAAAGGAGATCTAATCTTAATACTCTACAGGACTCAGCTGTGAATACCTGCATAATTTAAGTGAAGTAAACACTGCATGCTGGTCAAACCACAAAGAGTTAAATGTAACTCTTTTGTGAGGAAAGGTGAATGAAAGTGTATTTGGAGAGTGGGGGTATAAAAGACCAAAGTTTCATCTTCAGTAATAAGAAGATACAGGTAAAATGGAAATACACAGTAATGGCAATCTAAGCATGTTATTCAAAACTAAGAACATGAATAGCTAAAAGGACTCCAAATCGTTGCCTCTGTGGAGTGGAAACCAGTGCCAGCAAAGGAACATAAGCTTTTGGCTTATTTGGGTTTTTGAACTATGTAAATATATAACTTTGATAATAATTTAAATTTTTATGAAAATTTTAGAAAAATATCCTCCACAGCACTGGGTTCTGTTGTGTTAAATATTTTAAGTTGCTGAGAACAACTAAATAAAAGAGATAGAGGATGGGAAAGAAGAGCTATGAAGACACTTGTAGGTAAATCTGGTGCCTGGCTGGCCGTGGAGGGTAAGGGATGGGGGAAAGAAACAAGGCGACCTCCAGATAGCTGGCAAGTATACCCGGTACTGGTCACAGAGACAGGAAATTCTAGCAAAGGCGCAGATGTGGTTTAGACCCACCCATCACATACTCTCACGGTACCTGATGCCTTTCCTTCATAACACTTACCTTGGTTTATGATCATAAGTTTATTTGTACTGTTGGTTAATATCTGCCTCCCACCACATGTGAGTCTATGACTACTTCATTCTCTGTTATTGCTCCGGCACCTAGCAGTGCCAGCACATAGTAGGCACTCAAGATTCCCTGAATGAAAGAAAGAGTGATGAGTCATTTTACCCATTACTGTTCGTGGCTTTAATGCAAACAATCTGTTAAATCAACTGCAACTGCTAAAGTGAGTTCAGAGATGGTGAAAATGGGTGGGTTGGCTGCTGTACAGAGCAGCTGCTTCCATAGAGCTACACAAATCAGCAATTAAACAGAGGTAACCAGAGAAATTAACAGTGCGCTCTATTTCAGAGATGGGCTTATAGTTCTCTCTCTCCTAACTGGACACATCTAAAGTGAGCTGTGGTTTTCTACACGTTTTTTTCAGCCTATAAATAGGTGCATTTGGAGAGACTGGGCCCTCTGAGTCATCTTTACGCATTTGTTCTCAATGGAAAGAGAACTGCTGTCAAATCCCAAATCATGCCTTGTAAGCTTGAACAAAGTTCATTGTGATGGGAAGTTTCCTGCTATGAGGGGTTTTAACATCTAAGTGGCTATCTTATGTAATTGTGAGACAACCCCCCGACACACAAGAATTACTCCCAATTATCCTGATGTTGAACTGAAGGTTATTGCTACAGGCCAGAGGTGGCCCCCCATGTCTTCATCAACCCCCAAATTGCCCCAAATATACATGTAATCCAAACAAAACCAATGTGCAGACTGCACAGACTGCACATGCAGCCTCAAGCTGGAAAGACATAGAATGAGTGTCCTGCCCCCAGCCCCACTACCAGCCAAACCACCACCCCTGAGCTCCTCCTGCTTTGGAACTCTGGAGTCCCCACTGCTGTTACCATATCCCTGGATAAAAGTTCAAATATCTCGTGATAAAAAGAGAAAACCTGTCTTCACTCAACAAGCTTTCCCCTTGAAAACATCAGCTGAGCCTCTGCTAAGATGTCTAGTTCCCTTCTCAGAATGATTTCTTATTATAAGTCCAGTTTAGTTTAACTGATTCTAGGCTCATTAAATAGCAGCCAAGATTCAGGAACAGACCTTAATGCCCTCTGTCCCTCATTCCTTGGGCTCCCACTGTTGGTTGTGGTGAGAGTCTGTCCAGCGACAGCCCAGGGCACACTTCCCCTGCTAGGATGAGGCCCTGCAGTCCCTGGGCCCAGCACTTGTCCCTCTCTGCAGATTCATCCCCTTCCTGAGGAGGTGCTGGGGATGGCCCGGCCAACCCATTCCTTCCACATAAACACCATGCGGTTATACACAGTGCATGTCATCAGTGACCGTGCTTAGCGGGGCACTCAGACTCACCAACCTCTAACTCATGCTAGAACACAACCTGCTCTACATTCATCCTGTGCACACAGAAATGTGCAAAGGCCCAAAGAGCAGAGGCCGTGTAGTAAAGTGGTCAGTGGTGGGCAGCCACCTGCACACACCGTCTGCAGCAAGCACTAGGTAAGCGTGGGCTGCACTGGAACAGCCGTTAGCACCGTAGTCTGGAGAGTAGGGGGGAGGGGGGAGGAGCTCACATCTTGTTTCCTGTTCTTTGCCCCCCAACTACCCAGGCCATAAAAGGGATGGCCATTGACAACCACCTGCTGGGGCTGCGGGAGCTGGCCCGAGACACGTGCAAGGAGCTGCCCGAGATGTTCACGAACGAAACATACCTGATGAGCAACCAGTTTGTCCTCTCCACCAGCCAGGTACAGCCCTAGTGTGGCCATCACTTAGTGTAACCAGTGGGCTTTCTAAAGAGCTCAGTGACCACAGGCCATCAGTTGGAGTCACGCAGGTCCCAGGTCAGGGTCCTATGATCTATGTGACCTTCAGCAAAAGGATCCAAATGCTCAGAGCACTGGTTCCCAATCTTATAAGAGGGAGTAATCATGTATGCCACCTTAGCAGAGCTGGACTGGATGGGATGGGCAACCATTCTGGTGCCCTAAGCACTGTGCTTACCACCTTTCTATCTGTTCCCAAGAGGTGGTATTCCACCACAGTGATCAGAGACTCTGAAGCCTGACAGCTTGTAGTGAAGTCTTGGCTCAGCAAGATGAGATGAAGTAGGTAGAAAGCTAGCCCAGTGCCTGGTACAGACAGGACCCTCCAAACAGGTCACCGCCGCTGTGATAAAGAGCCACATGACCAACAGCAGGCAATCAGCTGCCAGCCCAGCATCCTAACCAGTGGTATAGGCTGGTCCTGTGGGAGAGCCACTGTTACAAAGACAGAATGAAACCCATTAGAGAAAGGCGGCAGTTTAGGAGAGAAAATACCCCCGCCCCCCACCGCCCAGCCAATTCACTCAAACTCTACCTCATCTGCTGAAGGTTGGACATGGGTAATAAAAGGGGCTGATAAAGCTGTGTTTGAGAATAAAAGCCCACTCAGTAATTTGATTTTGTCATCATGGCAGTGAGCTTGCAGACATGAATATATGAGAACAGAACACAGCAACATAAATTCCTCAGGAAACCATCTGTGGGCAAAAAGTGCTTTGAAATGGTTTTATGGCCTTTGGCTGTTGCACGGCAAATTTATCTGACAATGAGGTGACTCTATTAGCCAGACTAATGGTTTATTCTGCCCCATTAAAATGGCCAGTGTCATTTCTGAAGGCCTGAGTACACAGCACGAGAAACCTCCGGTTTAAAACAAACCCCACCCCACACCTGCCCAACAATGTATACTGTTTTCTCCCCTCAGACCAGCTAAGAAAATTAATTTGAAGTGTGGTGGTTTGGGTCTTTTTCAACTGGAAATGAACATTTATTTATGGGTTGAATGCCTTTAGAAACACATTTTCTTGGTTTGTGATTCAGATCAAAATCTTGGCTCTCTGAATTCAAAACATATTAGGTGCATAACTAAAACTCCAGTGACAGCAATCTTCGAAACGCCCAGTGCTGCTGGGTAATTGTGCATGGCCAGGCCGTGGGGAGACAATCAGAGCAGCCAGGCTACACTGACAGTAATTAAGGATGTGGGGAAAATCGACAGAAGACAGGACAGATTTCCTCCAGTTCCATAAATTACTCCCTCTGGGAAGCCATCTAACTGTTGAGTGCCCCCAGAGTGCCATTTAGTAAATTATCCTGATTGCCTCAGTGCCTCAAAGGGCCCCCAGGTGAAGGAGAGGCTTAGCCTGAGACCCAGCCCCAGGTCACTCTGGGAGCTTCTAACTCCACAAATGGAGCAGATTTCACACCAGGGAGGAGCTGATGGCCCCTCTTCTGTTGCTCTCTTGCAGTTAGATGGGTTTGTTTTTATGACTCTGGCCGTGGCCATTCATGCTGAAGCAGTTGGTTGATTTGGTTAGTTTAGTCAAACACCCAGGTGGAAAATAGAGAAGCAGGTATCTTGGGAAGACCCCCAGTTTGTTGGAATGCCCTGCGCTCTAGCAGGTTCACAGGTTGTGTCAGAATGAGCAGCTTCCAGCCTCTCGTCCCCTCCAGGTGCCCACAACCATGGAGATATTTTGCTGCTATGGTCCTGTGGTGCCCAACGGGTATGGTACCTGCTACAACCCCCAGCCAGAGTGCATCCTTTTCTGCATCTCCAGCTTTCGTAGCTGCAAAGAGACTTCTTCTGCCAAGTTTGCAAAAGCTGTGGAAGAAAGCCTCCTTGACCTGAGAGACCTCTACAGTCTGCCGCAGCTGGCCGTGGGCGAGCCCCTGGCGACAAAAGGAAAGGCAACAAGACCCAGCCGACCTTGACTCCTGCCACCAGCTTTCACCTCAGCAAATCCAGCATTCAGCAGTTGCCAGCCCCTGCTGAGCCCTGCTCCCAGTCCTCACCCCCACTTTCTGTAGCTCTCCTGTCTTCAGGGCCCAACACACAGACCACCCCTGAGGCATCACACAAAGCTAGAGAGTTAGGAGGAAAGTGTCCCTCATTATGCATGAGAATTGTCATTATTTACCAAGGTGCCCTGGGCACTGGAAAGTAAGACCATCCTGGCTCAGAGGCGGCCTGGGTGAGGTGAAGTCCACACTGACTTCGCTCCATGGCCTCAGAAGCTTAATGTGGGTGTTTGCTTCTCCAGCAGGACCCAGACTGTCCAGGGGATGTTTTTGCCCAATGAAAGAATGACTCATCTTACTACATGCAGTGTACCTAAATGAATCAAGAAGGAAGAGGCTAACTCCAGGTCATTACCTCTTCTCTTCTTGAGAGGAGTAGGGGACTTTGTTTTCAGATTTAAAAGGCAATCTGATCTTGGCATTTCGGGTAGCCTGTGCTGAGCCATATAGTTATGTAAGCACCCACTCCTCTACACACACACACACATTAATTTAAACTATAATGACTTGGGCCCACAAACACATTTCTTCTTTTGCCTCCCAGGGCAGCCTTCCACTGAGTTCAGAAAATCTGGACCAGCTATTCTGAAAGAGAAAAAAAATTGCCTCTCATTGCCCTGGAGTAGTTGGTGCTCCCTGCTTCCCCAAGGGCATCAGGGATGGACCTGGTTGAGAAATCAGCAGGGCCAGCAAGCAGGAGGGATGGAGGGAGGAGCAGTCCACGGCTCTGGCATCCTGCCACTTGCCTTTTTTCCCACAGCCCTTCACAGGAAACATGCCTGATAGGTGACCTGCCTTTTAGAGAAGATGGCTATCAGTTGTTCCTTGGTCTTGTTGTGTTCACTCTTAAGACAAACCACTGTGACATCAATTTCAGAAAATGATCTCAGTCACCCAAGCAGAGCACACTTGGACAGTGGGCTTCTGTCGTGGAGGATGTTATCCAAGGATTCTGACTAAAACCCATGTTGGGGAGTGGAGAGCAGGGCTCTGCACTGGCCTTGGGGCTGGGAGCCAGCTGCTCCCAGGGAATGGTCAGTTCCAGAGCCTGCCCTGATGCAGGCAGACAGTCACAGAGCCAGAGTCGAGATTGTCCTGAGAGGCTCGGATCATCCAGGAAATGTGAGAGGCACTTCCTTCCAATTGGCGAGAATTTTTACGGGAAATCTAAAAAGGCAAGGGAGCAGGTAAACCACCAGAAAAATCACAACTGTAAATAGCTGAGGCTGCTAACTGGCCACTAACCAGAGGAGGCACAGAGCTCAGCTCTCAGGGCTGCCAGGTCCCCTGTGATCCCTGACAAGGGTGGTAGGGAGTGTTCCTGAAAAAGCCCTCCATCCTCTATCTATCCTACTTGTGCTCAGCGTCATTCTAAGCAGTGCCCCTGTTTCTGGGACCCTGCACGTGTCCTTTCTTTGGGCTTCTGTGCCAGCCCTCTGCACTTTCACCTGTACTGAAGCAAACAAGGCTGAGATAAGCTCTTTGAAAATACAAAGAGCCTCAAGCAGTGAATTCCTTGAGCTCTGGTTTTAGATTGAGGGTTTCTATTGGATGTTCTGGAAGGTTCTGGCAGTGCCCTTCAAAGGCATTGGTCTGTAGTCCATTCTCCTTCCCTCAGATATCCACCTTCCTGCTCCCCTTAGGAAGCTGCAGCCCAAGAGCCCCGGCAATGTCTGGGGAGCTTCTGTCTGCCTGCTGTAAGTTGACCCAAAGACACTTGTCTGTTCTCACCAGTTAACCACAGTGCAGCTCTAAGTTCTCTTGTGGTTTCCACCCATGGGTTTCTGGAAGGCAGAGACATCTAGATTGGGGATCAGGCAGCTCTGCTGACCTTGGCCAAGAGACTTAAGCACCCCACCACTCAATTCCCTCTGTCATCCAATGGGGGTAAGAACAACATCCCGACCTGCAAGGATGTAAGGACTGTGGGTCATGCGTGTAAAGGGCATTGCACAAGTAGGTGGGTACCAGTGCCCAGAGACAAGGTGACATTACCCAGTGGGCACTGTTTAGATGACTTTTGTTTCAAACTGTTTATACTGATTTAACAGAGCAAATTCTCATTTGCCATTCTCTGATCATGGGGAAAGGAAACTGACTCTATTCAGATATCAACCATGCACTGTGAGGGTTTGAGAAGTGTGGATGGCAGGAGGGAACACCTCCTTTCTCTGAGAAAGGGACTGGAAGCTGGTCTTCCCCCTCCAAAACAGGTGGGTGTGCTGAGTCTTTATGCAAAGACAATGCTGAGCCATGGCCCTGGACATCTCCATGGGGACCCACTGGTACAGATTTTTCCAAGTGTCCCCAAGAGATGGAAAATGAAACCTGGAGACAGTCATTTTGGGGCAGTGATGCAAAATAAAAATGTATGTGGCCACCTTATACTACTGCTCAGTTGCCAAAATATATGAAGTCATTTGAGTTCTATTTTTCTAAAATAGTTCTAGATTTATGGCAATATGTACATGTGTATTTATAGCCTTTCCACTTTAAGTTATAGTTTTGTGCTTTAAAGAAATATATGTATGACTAAAGAACTGTATATTGAAAGAATTATATTCAAATTATTTGAAGACCCTAAATTCATAGTCAATAAAAGGTAATGCCAAGAAAGATGGTGTTGGCCATTGTTTTACCCAGAAATGCTATAAAAATTTTCTTGTGAATTCAACAATTCATTTGTCTGAGGTCTGCCAGCAGCAGTGGAGAATGTCTAACAGCTACAGGAGGTAGCCCAAGGAAGGGAGGAAGGAATGTAGTCTCCTAATGTGTGGCATGGTACCATGCAGTGGGGGTGAGGGGCAGAGTCAGGTTGGCAAAAACCTGGGTGTAGAGATGGGTGCCTCCACTTAAACCCGCACAACATGCATAGGCAGAATGCATCAGGCTCGGAAGTGGGATGCCTGCACTATAAACCCAGTTCTATCTCTAATTTGCTGTAGATTGGGGGGGTATAATTTCACCTCTCTAGCCCTCAGTTTTCTCATCTGTAAAATGGAGTTGATATCAGCACTGCCCACTTGCAGGGTTGTGACAAGATGACGTGCAATGATCATTGTTTGAAAACTTAGGAAGGGATGTAAAAATCTACCGTTCTTACTGCAGGCTCTCAGATACATGTGCACACAGTTTCCCTCACCCTACACAGTCTAAAGATATATTCAAAGCTGCAAGGCCTCCTCTGCAGCTACAGTAACCCACAGAACCAGGACTGAGATTCCTTCAAATAGAAGTCCAAATGGTCTCTAATCAGAGCTTAAGAGGAACCTAAAGTGTTTGAATTTGTGTAATTGGGACATCAAAAAGGCATTATGCAGAAAGATCATGGCTAAGAATATTCCAGGAGGAATGAAGGGAATAGGAATGAACAGAGTCAAAGTAATGTGGGCTTGCTCTTATTTATTACATCTATCACATGTGGCCTCAAAATAAGCAGACACAGACAACAGAAAGAGAGGAGTACAAACAGGTATGAAGCCAACCCCCAACATAAAATTATGCCATCCCCTCCTTGAAGGTTCTGTGGAGTTGATGTTGGTACATTAAAGTAAAAATCCAGGGAGGAGTCCTTCCCAGGTTCGCAAGAGTAGCCAGAAGTTTCCAAATTGCTCTTAGGGAGTTCTTAGGTGAGAGAGAAGAAGTGCCTTGGGTTCCCTTTATAAATTCAGCCGATCTCCCTATGTTTCTCTGAGTTTTCCTTCCAAAGAGGTCTCTTGAGTCTGCAAGGTAAGTGATATTCCACCCCAGGGAAAAGCTGGTTTGCCATCACATTAGAAGACCTTTCTAAAAACTCTGTTCTCCCTTGTTTTCTAAGGACCAGCTCTCTCCTTGTTTGTTTGTTCCCCTACTGCTTCTTCCATTTATGGGATCCATTTGTGGGATTTCATTTCCTATTTCTGTCCTTTATATGTCATTGGATCCCAGAATTCAGTCCTTGGCCTCTATTAAGGAGCAGCAAAATGGCAGGCTAAGCTGATGCAGAAGGGCCCCCTCCACCTATAAAAACTTACACATAAAGAGGAAATTCTTTCATATATATAGTCAAGTTTCAAAAAATGAAAAGAAATACTCACATTCCAAGAAAATTCCAAGAAGGATGTCCAAAACAGAACAATGAGTGGGAGCTAAAAGTATATCGGACCAGAGAGACTCTAGTACCTGACAGCAGGGTTTACCACTCATGCAAGTTGAGAAGACATAACCTCAGCCCCCTAAAGGTGGGAGATAGAGCTAAGCTCTCCACACAAAACCAGAGCATCAGAGGGGTGTTCCAACCCTCCAAAAAGGACTAGAAAAACTATCCATCAGCCCAGGAAAGCATTCAGGAACCATGCCATTCCCTCAGAGCTACAGACTAGAAAAAAAGACATCCAGGAACTATAAACTTGTACCATGGGTGGATGTGGAGTCTAAATCTATCAACTTATCTCTAAAGCAAGAACTCCACGCCAATAATTAAAAAAAAAAAAAAATTGGCTGGGTCAGTAAGATTCAAAAGGCCTCAGCAGAATCAAATATAAAAACACTTTCCACTACTCTGGACACACTAAATATCCAGGGGGGGAAGTGCTCCATTAAATATGAGCTCCAAGTAAAAGCATATATACAGCACAAGAAATGGCTCACAGGAGGAAAAGCAACAGATAAAATAAACAGGAATACTAACATCACAAAGGTTGGAATGAATAAATGACTCAGAGAAAAGTTATAAAATAGATATGTTTAACATTATAAAGAAATAAAAATTCAGGGAAGACATATGTAGGAGTTCAAGAAGGAGAGATTAGATAAAATGGGGGAAAGAACTATTCAATGAGAAAATGGCTATGAATATCCCATAATTAAAGGAATATATCAATCTAA